>NW_027532591.1:6605765-6691737 GCF_008692635.1 Crocuta crocuta
GCGCTTGATTTATTAAGCTAATGTTCTAGCACATTTTCCCCATCCCGTAATGAGCTGTTTCCACCAGGGGGTGTCTGCAGCGCGACTGCGGGCTTCCGGCCGCTCCAGGAGGGAGGCAGGGCTGGCTGGCAGGCGGTCTGGGGAGGGGAGGGGGGTGAGGGTGTCTNTTGTTTTTTTCTTATGTTTATTTACTTTTGAGAGACAGAGCATGAGGGGGGAGGGGCAGAGCGAGAAGGAGACACAGAATTCGAAGCAGGCTCCAGGCTCCGAGCTGGCAGCACAGAGCCTGATGTGGGGCTCGAACTCACGAACCACANCTGTTTATTTACTTTTGAGAGACAGAGCATGAGAGGGGGAGGGGCAGAGAGAGAAGGAGACACAGAATTCGAAGCAGGCTCCAGGCTCCGAGCTGGCAGCACAGAGCCTGATGTGGGGCTCGAACTCACGAACCACAAGATCATGACCTGAGCTGAAGTTGGAAGCTTAACCAACCGAGCCACCCAGGCGCCCCCTCTTGGTGTTTGGTTTTAAGTAAACCTAATTCCGGTTTTCCTCATCGAACTTGTATCCCCCCAGAGCCTGGGCTCTGTGTCGGACTAGGTGACTGGCTCCGCAACAAAGCTGTCCCACCCAGAGCTCATTCCTTGGGTTTGCAGTCTCTGTTGGCAGTTTTTCTTCAGCACGTGCCTGGCACCTGGAAGGGTGGGAAACGGGACGATTAGCTTGGGTCTCTTGAGATCGATAATCCCTGCTGTGGTGTGCAAGGCCCACTGAGCTTCTCCAGGCACCGTTACTGTGTTTTACAGAGCAGGCTGGTTGAGTGACTTGCCCAGGCACCTCGTACATAAGTGTCAGAGCAGGGACTGAAACCCAGTGTTCTGGACTCCCAAACCAGTGCTCTCCTGCCTCTCCTCACTGGAGGTTACTGACGGAGCCTTCTGGTCTTCAGCAAGTTCTCGGGATGAAGGTGAGTTCCCTCAGCTTCCTCTTTACAGCAGGTTAACCAGCCTTGGGCTCTGAATAAATAGGGAATTTTGTGGACTCTTTTTAGGAAGGGCTAAGTTTTGAGGAAGAGAGGGTCGGAGGGGCCTGTTGTCTTGGTTCTCGTTTCTCCTGAATTCAGAACCTCCCTGAATTCCCGGGAGAGAACCGAGACGCCCACACACATGAACGGGGGGATGGACTCAGTGAAGGCAGAGATGGACACCGCCACGTCTGTCCATGCTTTACAGCGAAGAACCGAACAGAACCTGTGTCAGCCATTCTGCTCCTCCACGCCCCTGCTCGGCTGCCTGTCCTGGGGGGCTTCCCCGGCCCTGCCCTCCCCACACACTGCTCCCCGCCTTGGTGGCGTCTCCCCCCCACCCCCGTTCACTGCGGTCCCCTCCTTGATGGCTTCCCTCCTCAGGGCTGGTGTCTTTGGGAATCTAGTCATCCCTATCACCTCCTCAGAGAGGCCTTCCCTGACTGCCCTCTCCAGAGAAGACTTCCGGCCACCCCCATCGTCTTCCCTAGTTCTGTTGTCTTGGAGTCAGCATCTGAAAGGACCTTGTTGGCTGCCTGTTCTCTAGAACGGGGCTCTGTGAGAGCAGGGACTCAGGCTGCCTCGTGCCCAGAAAACCCCCTGGGGTGTTCGCAGTGGCGAATAATCCACCTTAAGTCCCATTCTTCTCAAATTCACCTGTGCCCCAGCTCCTTGCACACTAACTTTACCTCAGGGCTCCAGGGACTTTATGTCAACAGTCGCCACTTTCCTCACTATTGCAAACATTTGGTGATTGCTGTTAACAGGCACTTTCTGTGTATTAACTTCCTGAGTCCTCACAATAGCGCCTTGAGGTAGCTGCCATTATCATCAGCATGCCCATTTTATAGATGAGGAAACCAAAGCCAGAGGCAACGGGTCCCGTCTTACATAGTAAAGTGTAAGAGCCGGGGTTGAAACCCAGGTGGTGGTTCTCTGGAAGCCCTGCTCCAAAATGCTTCTAGAAGCAGCGTGATGTTCTCATCTGCCCTTCAGAGTGCAGCCTCCCCACACCTGTGGAAATGTGGACAAGCTCTTGGAACTTGCACCCCCCAAGTCCCTATTGAACCCCCAATGGTTTTTCAGAGAATTTCTTTAAACTACGTATTATGTTTGTTCCCAACTATATATGTTTGGATGAACAAAAGAGCCTCCATCTTTTACACATTTAACAAAAACCAGAGTAAGAGAGAAAGGACAATGTTGGAAGGAGACAGCCTCTCCTGGAACCCACTGGAACTGGGTCTGGAATCTTTTGTCTCTCTGTGCCCCCTCCTTTCCCCTCTTCGTGCCCCTCTTCATGTGTCCTCTCTGGACCCCAGTGGACGGTAACCTCTCCATGGCTCCTGAACCCTTAATAACACACCTCAGTTGCTCATCTGGGAAGCCCGGTTCCCATGGGAAGAGAGAGCGTCTAATGGGCTGAGCTTAGATCTGGTAGGTCTAGCTGAGGCCCGGTCACCTGACCAGGGAAAGGGTGTGAGGTGCAAATGTGGCTCCTACTGCCGTGGCCATAGTCTGACTGGTAAAATTGCAGAGAGCCTGACATCCTTGGGTCAGGTTAGCTTGGGGCAGAATCACCGCTTTAAGAGGTGGTGAATTTGGACCTGGGGGCTGTTGGTTATTTAATGCCTCATATCAAATTATTCCACCATGAAGTGGAATGAAACCATCCTCCGATCTGCTCACAGACTGTGAATCACAGATTCTGGGAACATCAGGCTGCCTATTTCTTTCTTTCTTTCTTTCTTTTTTTTTTTTAATTTTTATGTCTGAGAAAGGGAGACAGCACAAGGGGGGAGGGGCAGCGAGAGCGGGGGACAGAATCCGAAGCAGGCTCCAGGTTCCCAGCTGTCAGCACAGAGTGCAATGCAGGGCTCGAACTCAGGAACCATGAGATCAAGACCTGAGCTGAAGTCTGACACTTAACCGACTGAGCCACCCAGACGCCCCAAGGCTGGCGTTGCTTATTTGGGTCTCCTCTGATGGTGTACAGGCAGCCTCTGGAGCAGTTCTCTCTTCTTTGGTGTTGTGGTTGGGGTGTCTGTCAACTGTCGGGTGGCCCCTCACCCCCATTCCCCCATCTCACCCTTCCAGCAATAAAGCTGATTTTTCCCTCTGACCCTCCTAGGGCTTCTGTTCCCATAGTGCAGCGGTGATGACGGGGCTCCCCTCCCTGCCCCCAGGAGTCCTGTAAGTTTGTAAGAGGAGTGTGGCTTGAGAGTGCGACACCAAGGGGGATGACTGATGACGAGGGCTTTGCAGACATTTCCTGCCCTGGGCCCTGAATTCTTGGTACACGCTACTTCGCCACAGTCTCACCTTAGGGGGATTTGGGAGGTGGCGGCGGTGGTGGTGAAGGAAGAGAGGAGTGTGTTAGGATCAGGCCAGGACTGAGGATCAGGCAGTATGGACCACCTGAGGTGGAGAGGGCTCCCATTACACTTCCTGTGGTAGCCAGCCTTCAAGATGGCCCCCGTGACGCCTACAGGTGTGTCTGAGTCAGGGCTGGCCCCGCGTAGACAATACAATTAGACAAAAGCGATAAGGTGGCTCCCAAGACGGGATCACAAAAGGTGTTGCAGCTTTGGATCCTGGGCTCTCGCTCTGGGGGAAGCCAGCTGCCATGCCGTGAGAACGCCAGGGCAGCACTGGGGAGAAGCCCACATGGGGACGAGTCAGGGCTTTTGGCCAATGGCTAGCACTGCCTGCCAGCCACATGAGTGGGCCACCTTGGAAGCAGATCTCTGGGCCCCGGCCCAGATCACTGTGGCCCCGGCCAACATCTGACTGCAACCACGTGGGAGGCCTGAAATGAGAATGGCGCAGCTTCCTGAAATCTCGACCTGCAGGATTGAGCAGGTGAGCATAATGAAAATCACGTGTTGTGTCACTAAGCTTTGGTCTAATTTGTTACACAGCATTTGATAACAGATACGCCCATCTCCAGATACTCCAGAGAGGGATAGGAAGGTGGTCCTTGTGAAGAAGATGGCGGGGAGGCAGGCAAAAGGAGATAGCAAGGTAGATCTCTCACATTCCCTCCTGACGCCCAGGGAGACACCCAGGACCTGATGTGTCCGGAGCTCTCCAACATGGCGCTCTCCGACGTTGGGTTGATGCCTGAAAGACAGGTTTTCCATGGTGGAGGGGGCAGGAACTCTTACAGCATAATTAGGCCAGAGCTACAGGATCACAAAGAATATGTAGACTCGGCGAGGGTTTTCGACAGGAAACTTGTTTCTGAGGTGTGGAATGTGTCTGATTTTTTAGGCGTGTGGGGAGGGAGCCGAGTGCTACCATTTCCAGGACCTGCCTGTCTCACCAAGGGATCCACACTTCCCGCCTCCCCTCGGCACACAGCCTGGCAGGGAAGAAAAATGCCATGGACTTCGAGGAGTTCACAAGACTCGGAAGGGGATGTGGGGCACCTGGGCCTCCATGGGACGAGGGGGGAAGGGAGGGCAGAGGTCTGGGTTTCAGGAGGGGGGTGGGGTTTAGATGCCAGACAGAGGAAAAGCATTTGAAAAAAGTCATTCTACTAGAAAAATATTTGAAAATCATCCCTGTACTTGAACTCCCTCAGGCCTCCTGTACCCTTATGTTCCAGAAGAACGGGGGAGGGGTGGTTACCTTAAGTTGTATTTTTCCACAAGCAGATCTGGAGACGAAGATTTGAATGCAAGCCTGTTTGAGGGGTGATCCCAGGAAGCAGAGAAAGGAGAGGGGCAGCGACAGGCAGGGAGGGCAGCCAGGAGAGGGGGTGTTATTGATTGGGCCAGTCGCTACTGTGGGCAAGCAGACAGAACAGGCCCCACCTTGTCATGCCGCCCATGGAACCAAGAGGCTGGCATTTATCCTTGGCTGCTCCTGGGCACCCCTGGTCTGTCCCCGCCCCTGCTGCTGGGCAGAAAAAATGCCTGGGGAGAGCTGGGCGCAGGCTTTCAGCTTGTCCTGCAGTGAGCGCGGAGGGATGTGGCTGGGGCTCTGGTGCCTCTATAGGTAGAGCCGGGGGGATGGGGGGGGCTGTCACGGTGTCCCCAGCCTTGGAGGTCTTTCCTGTGCCCAAGCTCCTGACGCTCCTGACGGACTGACAGCAGACCTGGAAGAAGACGTTTAGCTCCACATGGGAGGCCTGGAGAGTGGCACTGGGTGCTTGCTGGGCAAGGGGCTCGGGTGGAAAGCGAAGAGGAATCAGTTCCAATCCTGACTCAACCCCTCCCTGTCTGTGTACTCTTCTTCAGGCTTATCTCCTTTCTTATCCTTAGCTTCCTTAGCTGCAAAATGGGTATTCCCTACCCTGCCTACCTCGAATGCTTAGAACACGGCAGTGGGTATTCGTAGTTTGCCTTGAAGCCCTCCCTCCATCCCCCATCTTCTGACAACATTTGGGGATCCCATCTGCTCCTGCTCTCAGTCTCAGTGGTTTGGGTGTGTCTTGGGTGGGACACCCATGGATCCAGTCAGCCCCAACATGGTACCCCCTAGCCACGTGCTTGATTGGCTCAGAGGTGGGCCTGTGCCCTGAGCCCATGCAGTCAGAGCAAAGTCTGTAGGAGCTCTCAGAAAAGCGTATCTTAGGGACACCTGGGTGGCTCAGTCGGTTAAGCACCCGACTTCAGCTCAGGTCATGATCTCACATCTGTGCCAACAGCTCAGAGCCCAGAACCTGCTTCAATTCTGTGTCTCCCTCTCTCTGCTCCTCTCCTGCTCCTGCTCTGTCTCTTTCTCTGTCAAAGATAAATAAACATTAAACAAATTTTTAAAAATTTAAATGAGGGACTGGAAGCTGGGAGGAAGGGAAGCTCATCACCAAGTGGAACCTTAGAAGGAAGCCAGCACACAGGAGAGAGTGAGAAAAAGAGATAGAGAAAAGCAGGTCTTAATGGCTTTGCTTGAGCCCCCGAGTCAAGCTGTGCCTGAAGCTGCCCAGTAGCCCTTGACTTGTCAGTAATATGAGCCCATACACTGCCGCTGCTGAAATTTGCTCATGTTGGACTCTCTGCCACTTGAGACAGAAAGTTTTTTTTTTGTGGGGCTCAAACTCACGACCCTGAGATCAGTAGTCATGTGCCCCACCGCTAAGCTGGCCAGGTGCCCCGCGACAGGATTGTTAATGGATGGGGCGCCTGGATGGTTTAGTCGGTTAAGCGTCCGACTTTCGCTTGGGTCATGATCTCGCAGTTCGTGGGTTCGAGCCCCGCATCGGGCTCTGTGCTGACTGCCAGCTCAGAGCCTGGAGCCTGTTTCAGAGTCTGTGACTCCCTCTCTCTCTGACCCTCCCCTGCTCATGCTGTCTCTCTCTCTCCTAGAAATAAATAAAACATTAAAAAAAATTAAAAAATAAAAAAAGGATTGTTAATGGAAGTCCCGGACATCAGTTGATGTGAGCCGGGGGTTGAGAAGCAAGTCTCATGTTTTGTTGCTGCTGTGGTTGTTGAAAAGAGTGGTTGGGACCACCCAGTCCCAGCCCACAGGGACGTGCTGGAGTATTTCTTGACTAGATAGCAAATGAGTCACATAACTGTTGTCCCCGGTTATCACTTTGGTGAATGGTATGCGGGAAGGGGGGGTCTGGAAGAAGGATGCTGGAGGGTTTTCTTGTTTTTCCCTAAAGTTGGAGAGACCGTTAGGCTTGTGTTGTGTGGTTGGCCAAATCCTGCAGTCAGTAAGGGGACGAGGAAGGGTGGGGAGGGCCAGGGCAGGGTCGTGGGGCAGAGGCCTGAGAGAGCAAGTGAGAAGCCCCAGCAGGGAGCCCCAGGGCTTGATTTTAGACCTCTGAGCCCCGCCGTTTCTGAGCACAGGACTTGGGGAAAGCTTGGGCTCTTCATCCAGCAGCCAGTTTAGATGCTTGCTCTTCTGGTGGCAGCCTGCCTCACCTGGCTGTTAGCAGACACCTGATTCACTCTGTGTCCCCAGTGCCTGCCTGGCACAGAGGTGGCATCAGGGTGGACTCATGGGATGAAGACCCGTGGGAATGACATTTGTGATAGAGTCCCAAGTGTGTGTCCCCTCTCCTCCCATCCATCTTCTTTCTCACCAGTGTTCACTTTCTTCTCCTCTCTGTGGCACAAAGCCCATTTGTGTTCTGTAAGCAGTAGGGCCCCCCCAAAGGAGGTTATTTTCTCAGAAGCCCACCAACCGCAAGCAGATGAGAACCCCACTTTCCCTTCTGCCCCGCGAAGCAGATGGCCCCAGAGATGTGGGGATTAGCCCACCTCTGCCATTTGCCCACCGTGTGGCCCTTGGGCAAGTGTTTTGGCTTCTCCGAGCCTCAGTTTCCTCATTAGTAAAGTGACGATAACGCATTCTTTGTGGGGCTATGTGAAGATTAAATAGCGTACGTGGAAAAACTGAGCACAGTGCTTGGCATCAAGTTGGGTGCAATAAAAGAGCCTTAATTCCCTTTTTCCAGCCTCCACCAATTGATTAAGAAAATGTCTGTGGATGCCTGCCATCTGACTCCACATGCCCACATGTGAGTACGTCTCTGTGTGTAAATGTGCACGTGCACCGTGCTTAGGGTGCACAAAGCATGCTATGTTTGTGAGCATGTGCCTTTGTGTGTGTGTAAACAGAAATGTGTGTAAATGTGTGTGTGCTGGTCTGTGCACACGAGTGCACACGTGTGGGACTTCCCAGCACTGTTAGTGCGAAGCATAGTTATGCTTTATGGCGGCAGCAGTAGATCCATTCCCCCAGCCATTAAGCTGCTTCCCTCCCCTCATCTGGGGGCAGGGAGGAGCTGCAGCCACGGAGCCCTCCCTTCCTCATCTCTGCATGCTGGATGAGCACCCGGCCTCCCCCCCTCACCATATGCCTGTCTTTTACAGTTCTTTGGTGCGTGGTGCTCATCGAGTGGCTAATTAGCTAAATGAATTAATTGACATCCATACGTGTAATTAGCAAATGGTTATAAGCAGCTATTCTCCTTGGGATGTCTACAATTTCTAGGGGTCAGATGCTGGGGGGCGGGGAGGGTGGTTTAGGGAGTAAATAGAATGGCCAGTGTGAGTGCTGAGGACCTGCCTGGGGGGCATCACATGCCCCACAGCCTGGTTGTGGGGACAGAGGGCCTGGGAAGGACAGAGGAGATGCCTATGAACCTGATAGGGGGAAACCACCTAATGGCCTAAGACACTAGGAATCAGGAGGTCTGGGTTCTGGCCCCATTCATGCAACCTTCTCTGTGACCTTGGGTAAGTCTCTTTCCCCCTCAGGGCGGTGGTCTCTGCTTCTAAGGGAGATGGGTGGGCACAGCTGGTCATAGGACTCTCCCATCTCTGACATTCTTCCTTCCCTTAAAGCCAAACTTTCTAACAACAAACAGGGCTGTGTAAAGAGGGGGTGATGTGCCCCCCCTTCTCTACTCCAGAGCACAGCATCACCATGCTCTCTCACAACTCCTGAGTTAGTACATACTTGCCCCCTGTTCCAAATGCCGTTGTCCACCTTCTCTGCCTTTAAGGTCATCTAGAACAGCCCGGTCCGATAGAACTTTCTGAAATGAGGGAGATGTCCTCATTTCCTGCCCCATAGGGGAGCCACTAGACACACGTAGATACTGAACCCTTGAGACATGACTAGTACAACTCAGGAACTGGATTTTAAATTTATTTAGTTTTGTTTACATTTTTTAATGTTGGGTTTTTTTAATGTTTTTTTTTTTTTTAGTGTTTTATTTATATCTGAGAGAGAGAGAGAGAGACAGTGTGAGCAGGGGAGGGTCAGAGAGAGGGAGATACAGAATCCGAAACAGGCTCCGGGCTCTGAGCTGTCAGCACAGAGCCCAGTGCGGGGCTTGAACCCACGAACGGTGAGATCATGACCTGAGCTGAAGTTGGATGCTTAACCAACTGAACCACCAGGTGTCCCAATGTTGTTTTTTTTTTAAGTTTATTTTTGAGAGAGAGCGAGCTTGCACAAGTGGAGGAGAGGCAGAGAGAGAGAGGGAAACACAGAATCCAAAGCAGGCTCCAGGCTCTGAACTGTCAGCACAGAGCTTGTTGAGGGGCTCGAACCCACGGAACAGTGAGATCATGAACTGAGCTGGAAGTTGGATGCTTAACTGACTGGGCCACCCTGGTGCCCCAAATTTATTTACTTTTAATTTATTTAAGTTTCAATAGCCACATGTGGCTAGTGACTATTATATCGGACAGCACAGCTCTAGATCCTTTAAGATCCAGTACATTCGCTTATTCTTTTATGAATTCATTCATTCACCCAACAAATGTTTATTGAGTGCCTGCTGTGGCTAGGCACTGTGGAGGCTGTTGAGAATAGGCCTGGAGATCCCTGATCCCTGCCTTTAGGATGCATTTATAGTGGGAGGAGATAAGAGGGAGAGGAGAGAGAAATACAAATAGACAAATAAAATAATTGGAAATTATAATAAGAGGTATGAAAGAAATCAACTAGGGACTGAGAGGAAAGAAAGTCTAGGGGAGACCTTCTTTAGATGGAGTTCTCAGAAAATGGGTCTCTGAGAAGGTGTCCTTTCAGCCGGGACGCAAGAGCTGAGAAGGAGCCGTCCCGGGAGGAAGGAGAGCGTGCAACAGGTCCTGAAGTCGGGAGGCTTGCGGTCATCTGCGACGTTGGGGCTAAAGGAGTGCGGGGGCGGGGCCAGGAAGTGAGGGGCGGGGCCTAACGCAGAGGCCAAGTGGAGGACTCTGCGACACAGCCAGGCAAGGCAGTGAGGGGCTCCATGAGTGCACCCCTTTATAAGCTGACGTGGCTGCTCCGAAGGGGACTGGAGGAGGCTTTGAGGGAAGCCAGAGATGGTGGCCTAGGGGCAGGGCCCTGGCCAGGGTGGCATAAGCCAGGAGAGCCCTCCACCCGGAAGCTTTCCCTGGCTGCTCAAGCTGGACTAGACACCCCTCTAGGGTTATTCCGCCCCCACGGCCAGCTCTGTCACAGCACTATCACCTCTGGTCATCCATTGCTTGTTCTAGAGGAACCCACCTTTCTCCATGGGGCCATGTCTGATTCTGTGGTCCCACCTGGACACAGAGCTCAGGCAGGACAGCCTCTCCCAAGCTCAGCCTGGGTGTCCCCCATCTCCTGGGAAGAGGCTGCCCCAGGAAGCTAGCAGTGGTGGTGGGAGAGGCGGGAGAGATGCCCCAGCTCCCCAGCCTGCTCTGCTACCCCTGCTGCCTCACTTTGCAGCTTAGAGCCTCTTTCCTATCCATAGCCTCAGCTGACCCTCCCAACAGGCCCGACAAGAAGGTGGAGCAGTAATCCTTGTCTACCCATCTTACGGAGGAACAAACAGGAACCCAGAGAGGCCAAGTGCCTTGCCCTGGAGCAGGAGTCTCTCTTGGATGATAGAGATTTCCTCCATAGCTCTGAGTCAGGCATCCTGGATCTGAATGCCAGCTGTTAATTTCTTAGCTGTGTGACTTGAGGCAAAGTACCTAACCTCTCTGAGCAAATGAGCATATGCAAAGACACTCTACAGCATATGTTATAAGGGAAATGAACTTAAAACCATGAGATACCATTACACACCTTTTAGAATGGCCAAAATCCAAAACACTGACGGCACCAGACGTTGGCAAGAGTGTGGAGCAGCACCTCGCCTCCCTGAGGCAGATACCTCGTAAATCCCTTTCAACTGCAGCCTCGAGTTAAAGCTCAGGGTTTCTGGATGATGCACAGAGGTCTCTAAGTCAGGTCCAGATGCAGCTTAGCTTAACCCATGGAAATGAGCCAGAGAAATGAACATATGATGCCTGCTAATCCCCTACCCCCAATATAAACTGTGGAACTCGTGCACAGTAATTATAATAAACGCTCTTATTCAGAAAGGGAAAGAATGTGGGGCGCCTGGGTGGCTCAGTTGGTTAAGCTCGGCTCAGGTCATGATCTCACAGTTCGTGGGTTCGAGCCCTGCGTCGGTCTCCGTGCTGACAGCCAGCTCAGAACCTGGAGCCTGTTTTGGATTCTGTGACCCTCTCTCTCTCTGACCCTCCCCTGCTCACGCTCTCTCTCTCAAAAATAAAATAAAACATTAAAAAAAAAAAGGGAAAGAACAAGACACACACAACAGTGGTCAGTGGCTTCTGGCCATTCTGAACTTCCATTAGGCAGACATTTTTAGGGCCCCCTTTCCACAGAGGTGGAAAATAATCTCTGGGGGGCCCAGGTTCTCCTCTCTGGGGACAGCTCCTTTATGCATTGTTCTCTGAGGCCTCTGCTGGGCTACATACGAGGAGGTTCCTTTCCTGTGATCCTCCTTGGCCCCCTCTGAAGATAATGTTGGGGAATATCTGGATCAGGGTTTGGGTCATTTTCTCAGTCAACTTTCTGCCCACAGATGGCTAGAGACCCAAGGGCCATTTTATTACTCAATTGTTATTGTCTCTTAGCCCAAGCTGGTAGTTCTTCTGAGACTAGAACTTCCTTGCAAATTTAGCTGGCTTCTTGTCTGTTTGTTTCTGGTCAGTTCCATATGCCCTTAAGCCACACCCAGAGTTCTTTTCTCGATATTCTTAGGTTTGCTACGCTTCTTTGTTTTCTCACTCCCATACGTCCTCGGTTTAAATGTGGGTTTCTGGGGCCAGCATGCTTTGTAGGGTGTGCTGGTTGTTTTTCTGTTGTCTCTCAGCTCCGAGTTTCCCCTTGTATATTTTGGTTTGTGTGGACTGGAACTCAGCAGACCGTCACTTTCCAGGTGTCCTTGCCTGATGGCTTCCTGTTCGGTTCTTCCAGAGGGAGAATTGGCAGGAGATGAAAAGGTGGCAGAAGGGGAAATGGGACTTTCTTTCTAATTTCGGCACCGACTAGCATCCTTCCAGGAGCAAAGAACAGCGGTAGCTGCGGCTTTCAGCTTCTTTTGGCTCTCTCCGCTCCAGACGCGTCACGGCCCCTCAAAAGTGTCAGTAGCAGCCAGCTGCGCCTCTTAGTGGTGCGAAGACTGGTCCTCCAGGGGTCCCATCCCCAGCTGCCTGTGTCCCTCTCAGGTGTCCACACGCCAGCCCGTGGTCCCTCCGCTGGCAGTCTGAGTAGCAGCCAAGTGGGGTCCCTCAAACCTTAGTTCTGGTAACCGTACCTCTTCCTTTTTATTCCCCAGCCCTAAAGATAGTAGCCGCTTTGGCAATTACTACTAGCCGATTCCTTCAACACCAGAAGCGGTGGCTGCTGCTTGTAGTTACTAATATCTGGGTTATATCAGCATCCCCTTTTTGTTATGTCAGACTTCCAGCCCTATATAACACCAATTCCCTGAGTTAAATCTTGAGACCCCCGATGTGGCTGCTGTTTTCCTAACTAGACCACAGACAGGGGTAGAGCCACATCTCTTGTTCCCTTTTCCGAGCTGTTTTGTCCAATTTAAAGATTTGCTGGGTGCCATGCCTTTAACTGGACCTTTGCTGTGATGCTGACACCATAATGCACTTAGGGGTCTTAGCAAGGGGGTGACGGCAGTACTTCTGTTTTGACTCAGCCTTTCCACCCACAACTCTTCTCAGTTTCATCTTTTGTAGATTGGGATTGAGAAGCAATCTTGAAAGTCCCTGTGTGGCTTGACTCTTTCTGTTCCATTTCATTCTTACTTGCAAACCAGCTAATTCTTTTCTTAAAGCATATCTTTCTTGGAGCACCTTGCCAAATAGAGCTGACAGCAACCAATGCACACGACTAATGTTCTATTTCCAACCTCTTTCATGGAGCTACAAGTTTATTAGACCCATGAGCTGCCCTCCTACTTACTGCAGGACATAGTTTCACTAAATGTTTCATCACTGCCTCCAATGATAATTTATTTGCTCCTCCCTGTTCCAATGCTAAGCCAATGCCACATGTTTTGGGTTGTGTTACAATAGCATCCCACTTCTGGTACCGATCTCCATGTCTAGTTGGGAAAGGCTAGATTATGAAGAGGTAACAAATATTCCCATAGTCTCAGTGGTTTAGCCCAACAAAGCTTCATTTCCCACTCACACCAGTGTGTCCACCATAGGCCAGCTAGGGACCCCACTCCGTATTCTCATTCCAGGACTGTATTGAATGCTGCATATCACTGTGGGGGAGATAAAGGAAAGAGGTAAACCATGCACTGACTCTTAGGGCTTCCAATTAAAAGAAAACATGTAACTTGGCCAAAGCAGCTCACATGGCCTAACCTCAAAGGGGTCAGGTATATGCAATTCTACTATGCATCTAGGTGGAGAATAGCACTAATACCAGTGACCCAAAGAACAACTAAACCAAATTGGAATAGGAGAAAAGAGGGCTTTATGAAGAAAAAAAAAAGTGGATCCAATAAAGCATCTGATATGTTGGAGCAGTGATAGAGATAACCACCCACAAGTATATAAAGAGCATGGAGAGGTGAACCTGTCCAGATCTGAGTGAGAATAAATTAAGGAAAATATTATAAGAAGTAACTATAAAACAAAAATAATTACAAACTCTAGGAAAAACAAACAGCTCTGTAAGAAAGGAAATGTAATAGTACCCAATTGGCTCTGAAAAACTGATATTCTCCTAGCTGATAAGAATGTAAACACTGTATATTAGAATCAACCTGTAGTCAAAGCTTTGAAGATTAATTATGGTCACAGGACAGAATTTAATGTTAACAACCTTGACAATTAAAAAACTCATACAGGGAAGCTGAGAGGTAGAAGAAGGAGAAGAGAGCTGAATGGGAAAGTAAAGGCCCTAATATCCTCATTTTACATGGTGGGGTATCAAGCCGTACTGTCTATGGAACAACAGAAAAAGTGTATGTGTGTTACTTGACTTTACAAAGGTCACCACAGATAGGATTCTGTTGGGGGTGCAGGGAGAGAAGAATTATGGTGGTGGTATATGTTAATTCATCACCTGTCATGGAAAGACACCACTAGATAATGTTTAAAATTGATAAAGTGAGAAATTGCTGTATAAGCATATTATTTATAAAGTTGTAGGTAACTAGGAGAAATAGCTAAAAGAATGAAAAAGCAGGTGCCTCTTGGGAGCTAGACTGGCGGTTAGGAGGAGAGGGGTAGAGTACAACTGCCTGTCATTATAAATCTTTGAGTACTGTTTAATTTTCGAACCATATGGATGGATAGGTTTCTTAGGTTAAAAAAATCATTAAAATACAATTATGTTTCAAAAAGGGCTTTTACAAACAAATGAAACTGAAGATCAAGGAAATTAAGGAACATGCTCAAGGTCATGGAGCTTAGTGGCAGAGTTGGATTCAAGCACATGTTCTTTGATTTTCAGTCTAGGGTTCATTTCACTTGCTTACACAAGCCATTTAACAAACATTTTTTGAGAGCCTACTCTGGATATGATGTCAGGTGCAAGGGCCAAGACATATTAAGTCCTATTCTGGTTATAGGTTGTGCACAGTCTACTGCAGAAGGGCAGACACTTCAACCAATCCTTCCAATGCAGTGTGCTTACATGATCATGTGTGCAAAATTTGAAACCATAAGCTATTTTAACTCCATCAGTAGAGACTGCTGCCCCTTTCCACCTTGAATTCCTCATGGTAGTACTTCCACTTGTGTCGGGTGATGTTGGAATGGTTGTGGGCTTCTGTGAGGTGACAAAAGGAAAGTTGTGTTGGAATTCCATTTAGTGTGGGTTTACTGGGATATATTTATGTGGTTCTCCATCATTTCTTTGTACGTTTAAGTTGTTGCTCGCCGTGCTAATGTATGAATGAAATAATGATAAATGCTCAAGGGCGCCGAGGTGGCTCAATCGGTTGAGTGTCTGACTTCAGCTCAGGTCATGATCTCACGGTTTGCCGATTCGGGCCCCATGTCAGGCTTTGCACTGACAGTGCGGAGCCTGCTTTAGATTCTCTATCTCCCTCTCTGCTTCTCCCCTACTTGTGCTTTCTCTCTCAAAAATAAACATCAAGGGGTACCTGGGTGGCTCAGTCAGTTGAACATCTGACTTTGGCTCAGGTCATGATCTCACAGTTCATGAATTCGAGCCCCACATCAGGCTCTGTGCTGACAGCTCAGAACCTGGAGCCTGCTTCGGATTCTGTGTCTCTCTCTCTCTTTTTGGTCTTCCCCTGCAAACACTCTGTCCCTCTCTCAAAAATAAAAAAATAAATAAATATTTTTAAAAGAGCACAAAAAATAATAAATGCTCAAATAATTCAAAAGAAGGCAGAAAAAGAGGAAAAAGGGAACAAAGAGTAGATGCAACAAAAAACTCCAGCAAGATAGTAGACTTAACCTAACCATACCAATAATCACAATATGTGTAAGTAGCCTAAATACTCCAATTAAAGGGAAGAAATTGTAAGATTGTATTTGAAAAAAACAAGATCCAAATATATACTATTATTAAGATTATAAAAATTATACTTTAGATATAAAAGCACAAATATGTTACAAGTAAAGGATATAAAAAGATATAGTATGCTAACAGTATTCAAAAGAAAGTAGATCACAAGGTGCTTGGGTGGCTCAGTTGGTTGAGCATCTGACTCTCAATTTTGGCTCAGGTCATAATCCCAGGGTTGTGGGATTGAGCCCTGCATTGGGCTCTGTGCTGAGCATGGAGCCTGTTTATGATTCTCTCTCTCTCTCTCTCTCTCTCTGTCTCTTTGCCTGTCTCTCACCCCTGTCACTCTGCCTGCTCACTGTCTCTCTCTAAAATAAAATTATAAAAAATTAAAAAAAGAAAGTAAATCTAAGAGCAAAGAATATTATCAGGAATAAAGAGAGTCATTACATAATGATAAAGGATCAATTTACTCATTGGTCATAACAATTCTGAGTGGTTATGCATTTAGAAACAGAGTATCAAAATACATGAAGCAAAACCTAATAGAACCACAAAAAGAAATGGGCAAATATATAATTATTGTAAACTATTTCCACATATTCAACATATTTGATAAAACACCTAGACAAAAAGTCAATAAGAATATAGACAATGTGAACAACTCAACCAACTTAATCTGACGTTTATAGAATACTTTACCCAACAGCAGCAGAATATACGTTCTTTCCAAGTGCAAATGAAATACTACAGAAGACCATAGTTAATGCAACAAAATAAGTATCAATATATTTAGAAGTGTTCTGATCCCATAGAATTAAATTAGAAATTGACAACAGAAGGATATCTGGGAAATTTCCACATATTTTAGGAGAAAAATATGCACTTTTAAATAACATATAGGTCAAAAAGAAACCACAAGAGAGATTGGAAATGATTTTGATCTGAAACACAATATATGAAAACACAATATGGAAGTTTGGGGGATGCAGCTAAAGCAGTACTTGAGGGAAAGTTGTAGCATTAAACACTTACATTAGAAAAATGGAGGGGTGCCTGGATTGGTTGGGTGCTGACTTCAGCTCAGGTCATGACCTTGCAGTCTGTGAGTTTGAGCCCTGCATCGGGTTCTGTGTTGACAGCTCAGAGTCTGGAGCCTGCTTCGGATTCTGTGTCTCCCTCTCACTCTGCTCCTCCTCCACTCGCACTGTGTCTCTCTCTGTCTTTCAAAAATAAATAAACATTAAAAAATTTTAAAAAGAAAAAGAAAAAAGGAAATAAATTTCCTGAACTTTCACTGTCATGAAACCAAAAAGTGAAAGCAAACTGAATCAAAGAAGGCAGAAGATAGGATATAATAATGACAGGGGAGAAATTAATATATAGAAAATGGGGAAGGGGCACTTGAGTGGCTTAGTTGGTTAAGTGTTGGACTCTTTTTTTTTTTAATGTTTTATTTATTTTTGGGGGGAGAGTGNCCCCAAGTGTTGGACTCTTGATTTCAGCTCAGGTCATGATCTCATGGTCATGAGATGGAGTCCTGTATCAGGCTCTGTGCTGACAGGGCACAGCCTGCTTGGGATTCTCTCTCTCCTTCTACCTCTTCCCCTCACCCCTGCTCTCTCTCTCTGTCTCTCAAAATTAACAAATAAACTTTGTAAAAAAAATAAAAAAGAGGGGGGATGTTGGCACAACCATCAATTGAAAATTAAAAAAAAAGAGAAAAGAAAAGAAAACAGAGGAGCACATGGTTGGCTCAGTTGGTTAAGCATCCGACTTTTGATTTCAGCTCAGGTCATGATCTCATGATGAGTTTGAGCCCCACATTGGACTCTGCTGACAGCAAGGAGCCTGCTTGGGGTTCTCTGCCTCCTTTTCTCTCAGCCCCTCCCCTGCTCATTCTCTATCTCTCTCTCTCAAAATAAATAAAAATTAAAGAAAAGTAAACTGAAAACAGAAAAACAGTAGGAAAAACAAATGAAACAAAAATATAGTTCTTTGAGAAGATTAAGGAAATTGATCGACCTCTAGATAGCCTGCTCAGGAAAAAGAAGACATAAATTACCAACTTCAGAAATGATAGAGAGGAGATCATTACAGATTCGACAGATATTAGCTAAATAAGGGAATATTATGAATAACTTCATGCCAATAAATTAAATTTTTTGATGAAATGGAGAAAGATAAAAGTACCAAGTTCAGTTGAGAAGAAATAAGTTAAATAACTCTATATCTATTAAAGAAATCTTATGTGTAGTTTAAAAGCCTCTCAGGGCACCTGGGTGGCTCAATCAGTTAAACCTCTGACTTTGGCTTGGGTCAACATCACTGTTCATGGGTTCAAGCCCTGCATCAGGGTCTATACTGACAGCTCAGAGCCTGGGACCTGCTTTGGATTCTGTGTCTCCCTCTCTCTGTGCCCCTCCCTCACTCACACTCTGTGTCTCTCTCAAAAATAAATAAACGTTAAAAAAAGCGCCTCCTACAAAGGTAACATACTGATGACTTTGCTGTCAAATTCTACCAAACATTTAAGGAAGAAGTAATATCAATTTACAAACTCTTCCAGAAATTGAAGAAAAGAGAACATTTTCCAACTCATTCTTCAAGCCCAGCATTACCGATATCAAAACCAGATAAAAGTATTACAGGGAAGGACCTCTGCAGAACAATATAATGAATAGAGTTGCAAAAAATTTTAAAAACATTTTTTAACATTTATTTATTTTTGAGACACAGAGACAGCACAAGCAAGGAAAGGGCAGAGAGAGAAAGAGAGGGAGACACTGAATCTGAAGCAGGCTCCAGGCTCTGAGCTGTCAGCACAGAGCCCAATGTGGGCTTGAAACCACAAACTGTGATCATCACCTGAGTTGAAGTCAAATGCTCAACTGACTGAGCCACCCAGGCACCCGGAGATGCAAAAATTTTAATGAAAATTTATATATGTATGTATGTATTTTTTAAAGATTTAATTTCTTGGGGCACCTGGGCAGCTCAGTTGGTTGAGTGTACAACTTTATCTCAGGTCATGATCTCACAGTTTGTGAGTTTGAGCCCCACATCAGGCTTTCTGCTCTCAGTGCAGAGCCTGCTTCGAATCCTCTGTCCCCTTCTCTCTGCCCCTCCCCCCCAAACATAAATAAACATTTAAGAAAAAAAAAGATTTACTTCTTAAAAAAATTTTTTTTAATGTTTTATTTATTTCTAGGAGAGAGAGAGAGACAGCGTGAGCAGGGGAGGGTCAGAGAGAGAGAGGGAGTGACAGACTCTGAAACAGGCTCCAGGCTCTGAGCTGGCAGTCAGCACAGAGCCCGACGCGGGGCTCGAACCCACGAACCGCGAAATCATGACCTAAGCGAAAGTCGGACGCTTAACCGACTAAGCCACCCAGGCGCCCCAAAAGATTTACTTTTTAAAGTAACGTCCACACCCAATGTGGAGCTTTACCTCACAACCCCAAAATCTAGTCACACACTCTACTGATTGAGCTGGCTAGGTGCCTCGCTTAACAAAATTTTAACAAATCAAAACCCACATTATATAAAAAGTAAAGTACATCGTTATGCAATGCATATTTTCCTAGGGATGACAAGTTTGTTTAACATTTGAAAAGTAATCAATGTAATTCACCACATTAACATTAAAAGGATAAATCATTTGACCCTCTCAATTATAGGTGCAGAAAAAGCATTTGACAAAATACAACATCCATTCCTGAGAAAAACTTGTAGCAAGCTAGAAATAGAGGGAAGAGAACTTTAATCTGGTAAAAGACTTTTTACAAAAACCCTAATGTCCTAAAGTTAATACTTAATGGTGAAAATTGGATGCCTTGTCCCTAAATTAAGAGCAAGGAAAGATGTCAAGATCTTACCCATTTGTATTTAAAGTTGTGCAGGGAGTTTCTAGTCAGAGCAATTAGGCAAGACAAAAAAATAAAGACATTGAAGTTGAAAATAAAAAGGTAAAACTATCTTTATTTACAGACAACATAATCATTTTTTAAGAAAAAAAATTTAAGATTTTATTTTTAAGCCATCGTCACACCAATGTGGGAGCTTGAATTCACAGCCCTGAGATCAAGAGTCACACGTTCTACCAACTGAGCCAGCCAGGCGCCCCAGAAAATTTTAAAGAGTCTACAAAATGGTCTTGAAAGTGAGTTTACTAAGTTTCAGGATATACTTACTATTTAAAAACCAATTGATTTCTATGTACTGGCAATATTCTGATTGAAATTGAAAATTTTATTTATTTATTTTTAGGTTAATTTGTTTATTTCTGAAAGAGAAAGAGATCAAGAGTGTGAACAGGGAAGGGGCAGAGAGAGAGGAAGAGAGAGGATCCCAAGTAGTCTCCGCACTGCCAGTGCAGGGCCTGACTTGGTGCTCAAAATCATGAACATGAGATCATGACCTGATCTGAAATCAAGAGTTGGATGCTCAACCAACTGCCACCCAGGCACCCCAACTTTTTATTTATTTTTAACTAATCTCTACCTTCAATATGAGGCTCAAACCCATGACTCTCTGAGATTAAGAGTCACATGCTCCACCAACTGAGCCAGCCAGCAGCCCCTGAAATTTTTGAGTCCATTTTTAATAGTATAAATATGTGAAATACTTAGTAATAACTTTCACAGAAGATGTGCAAGACTTATAGCTGAAAACTACAAAATATTGCAGAGAAATTAATGAAAGCCTAAATAGATGGAGAGATATACCATGTTCATGGATCAAAAGACTCAATATTATTAATGTCAATTCTTTCCAAATTGAGGGATATGTCACCATCCCTATCAAAATCCAAGCAAGCTTTATTTTATTTTATTTTTAGAAATGGAAAGCAGACTCTAAAATTTAAATGCAAATGCGAAGGGCTCAGAATAGCCAACCTAGTTTGAAAAAGAACAACTAGTAGCACTTAGGTGATTTGGTTACCAGACTTCTGTGTGAAAGTCATCAGGAAAATCTAGTATTGACCTAAAGACAGACATGTAGATCAACAGAACAAAGTAGAGAGTCCAGAGATAGGTCCCCACACATATAACCAATTGACTTGACAAAGGTGCCAAGGCAATTCAATGGGTAGAATTATAATTTTTTTAACAAATGGTGCTGGAACAACTGGATAGAGACATATTAAAAAAAAAAAAAAGAACCTCTATCTTTAACTCAGACCAAATAAGAAAATTAACTTGGAATAGATTATAGTCTAAATGTAAAAGCATGGGGCACCTGAGTGGCTCAGTCTGTTAATTGTCCAATTCTTGATCTCATTGTTGGTTCTTGGATTCGAGCCCTGAGTCAGACTCCATGCTCATAGTGCAGAGACTGCTTGAGACTTTCTCTCCCTCTCTCCCTGCTCCTCCACAGCTCGCTTACTCTGTGTCTCAAAATAAATAAACTACAAAAAAACTTTTTTTAAATGTAAAAGCTAAAACCATAAAACTTCTAGAAGAAAGCATAAAAGAAAATCTTAGCCACTTTGGAGTTGGCAAAGATTGATTTTTTTTTGGGAGAGAGAGAGAGAGAGAGAGAGAGAGACACAGCATGAGTGGGGGAGGGGCAAAGAGAGAGGTAGACACAGAATCCAAAGCAGACTCCAGGCTCTGTGGTGTCAGCCTCGACGTGGGGCTCGAACACATGAACTGTGAGATCATGACCTGAACCAAAGTTGGACACTTAACCAACTGAACCACCCAGGTGACCCTGGCAACTGCCATTCTACTTTGTTTCTATGAATTTAATTATTCTATAGTTACCTCACATAGTGGGCTCATACAGTATTTGTCTTTTTGTGATTGACTTCTTGCACTTAGCATAATGTCCTCAAGGTTCATCTATGTTCTAGCATATGTCAGAATTTCCTTCCTTTTTAAGGCTGAATATATTCCATTGTATGCATGTACCATATTTTGCTTATTCATTCATTGGTCAATGGACATTTGGGTTGTTTCTACTTTTTGCCTATTGTGAACAGTGCTGCTGTGAACATAGGGTTGTACAAATATATCTTGGAGAGCCTGTTTTGAATTCTTCTATAAAGAACTCTTATCGGGGCGCCTGGGTGGCTCAGTTGGTTGAGCGTCAGACTTAGGGTCATGTCATGATCTCACTGTTTGTGAGTTCAAGCCCCACTTCAGGCTCTGTGCTGACAGCTCAGAGCCTGGAGCCTGCTTTGGATGCTGTGTGTGTCTCTCTCTCTCTGCTCCTCGTTTGCTTGCGCTCTATGTCTCTGTTTCTCAAAAATAAATAAATAAATAAATATATAAAAGAACTCTTATCATTCAATAATAAGGTAATCAATCCAATTTCTTTAATGGGGAAAGATTTGAATAGATATTTTACCAAGGGAGGTACACAGATCAGTAAGTCAGTATACAAAAAGGATGCTTAACAACATTAATGGATGGGAAAATATAAATGAAACCCGCTATGATAAAGCAGTGTGAATCCACTGAAATGATTAAGATTCAACTGACTGACCAAGTGCTGTGAGCATGAGATGGAGCTGGGACTCTCACTTGCTGCTCATGGGAATGTGGAACGATGCCACCATTGGGGAAAGCTTTTGGCAGCTTAAAAAATGTTAAACATACATCTGTCATATGAGTTGGCCATTCCACTCCGAGGTATTTACCTAAGAGAAATGACAGTATATGTCCGCACCTGGACTTGAAGATGAATGCTCATACCAGCTTTATTTATGTAATAGCCAGCAAATAGAAACAATCCAAACTCTGTCAATAAGTGGATGAATAACCAAATTGTGCTATAACCATAAAATGGCATCCTACTCAGCAATAAAAAGGGACAAATTATTGGTGTATGCAACATACATATGAATTGCAAAATAATTATGCTGAGTGAATGAGGCCAGACAAAAAAGAATTCATACTGTATGATTCCATTTATATAGCCTTCTAGAAATGCAATCTAATCAAGAGTGACAGAGGCAGATTCTTGTTTGCCTGGGATGTGGGGGAAGGGACAGTGTTGGGCAGGGGGAGGGGTTACAAAGGGCTCTAGGAAGTTTTGGGGGTGACGATTGTTCATTACCTCGACTGTGATGCTTTCATGGGTATATGTGTGTATATACATGTATACACAATATGTATGTCAAAACATATCAAGTTATGTACCTTAAATATGTGCAATGTATTGTATGCAATGATATCTCAATAAAGGTATAAGACAAAAAGAAATAAATTCAAGTAGACCCATAAAGAGAAATACTATATAACAATGAAAATTATGGAAAGATATTTATGATAATTGTTGAGAGAGAAAAAAAAGCAGAGTACAAAACAGTATGTCCAATATAGTCACTTTTTAAATTTAATTAATTTATTTATTAAAAATTTAAACAAATTTAATATTTACTTACTTTTGAGGGAGGGAGAGAGAGACAGAGCGTGACTGGAGGGGGCAGGGAGAGAGAGACACACACAGAATCTGAAGCAGGCTCCAGGCTCCAAGCTGTCAGCACAGAGCCCAACGTGGGGCTCGAACTCACAAGCTGTGAGATCATGACCTGAGCCGAAGTTGAATGCTTAACTGACTGAGCCATCCAGGCTGCCCCTATTAAAAATTTTTTAAATNTTTTTTTTTGTTAGATAACTTGAATATCTTCAAATAGCATTCACCATTTGATTATAAAGAGTGTCACATTAAAATCAAACCACGGTTGGGGCGCCTGGGTGGCTTAGTCGGTTGGGCGACCGACTTTCGCTTAGGTCATGATCTCGCGGTTCATGGGTTCGAGCCCCGCGTCGGGCTCTGTGCTGACTGCCAGCTCAGAGCCTGGAGCCTATTTCAGAGTCTGTGACTCCCTCTCTCTCTTGCCCTCCCCTGCTCACGCTGTCTCTCTCTCTCTCTCTCCTAGAAATGAATAAAACATTAAAAAAAATTAAAAAAAAATCAAACCACGGTTTATGCCAGCCCAGAGCCATCCTGCCAGTGTGGGAATTCTCCTTCCCTGCAAAGTCCACTGTCCTTTACACTTCAGGGTGTCCCCACATGTGTCTCACTGCATTCAAAAAGCAATCTCAGATGTTACTTGCTGTTGTTGACACCGGGGCCTCTGCTAAGCTGAGGCTCTTGCATTAATGTTGCTAGCTGAGCCAGCGATAGGCCCAGGTCACTTGTCCATGTGGCCGTGTCACACTTGCCACGCCCCATGTGTGCGGTGCCCAGCATTCCAGCCCCGGGACTCTTGCACCCTTAGGGTGCTCTGAGAACATGGCTGAAGCAAAGTGACAGAAAAAGTGCCCCATCTATGTGACATGGTCAGAGGTCCCCACAGGATTGCTGCTTGGGCTCCAGGAGTAGCAGGATGACACACTGTCCTTTTCTCCAGGGAGGGGCCGGGACAGGAGGAGTTCAAGTACCAGCCTCTGTGAGGGGTCGGCCCTGGCTGATCCCCCCACCCCTCCCATCCTGGCGTGGAATGCACTCTTACTGCCCAACTCCTCCTCCTCCCCAGATCTGGTGTCCTTCAGGGACCACCGTCATCCTCTGTCAGGTCCAGATGAGCGTGGATCGCAAACGTGAATACTGACGCATACTTTCCCAGCCAGCAACTTATGCCTGTGGTTGTATCATACATTTCCTATCACATCATATTACGCTCTATACCATAACATACGCAGATGCACTCAGAGAGGGAGGAGGGGGCCTCGGTCTCCCCAGCTGGCAGGTCCACATTTCCCAGCTCTAGTCCAGCTGGAAGCACATACCTTAAAATACTAACAGCGATTCTCTCTGAGCCGAGAGATCACGGATGGCATTCATTTTCTTTGTTCTTTTCTCAACTGTCCATTTTAATTTTTTTCTATCAATATTCATCAGGGCAAAACGGTATATCTGGCTCAGAAGCTGGGTCCCAGCACCCAGCTCAGTGTTTGGCATGTAGTAGGTGCTCAGTAAAGGTGTGACCCAATAGCAGGTATTACTTTTCAGGACTGTGAGGGGCTGACTTAGCAAGAACAGGCAGCGGCTTTTGTGCCCTGGCGCCTGTCCTGCTCCACGTGGACGCTGCAAGCTCCGGCGCCCGCGTTTCCGCTTCTGCCAGGCTCCCCTGGGACTGACGCCTGGCGGGGCGGGGTGTCTGGCGCCGGCTCGGTGCCCTGGCCCTCTGGGATCGCTGCCGCCGCAGCCAGGGCCGCCCCACCCGGGCCGGNGCCCGGCCGCTCCCACCCGCCCGTGCCTTTACCTGCCGCTTCCTGCGCCTCCCGCAGCCTCTCGCTGCCTCCCCCATCAGACTCTGCTCTGGGACCTCGCAAACCCGGCTCTGAGCCCCTCTCCGCGGAGCTGCCTCCCCGAAGTTCCCAGCAGGCTCCCCCGGCCTCCACCCTGCAAGCGGTTGGGTCAAGAGGGTCTCGCCACTTGGGTAAGAACCCNCCCCCCCGCGCCCCTCCCCTGCCTCCCTGCCTGGGAAGGACTACACTCCCTAGGATCCCCCTGGGCTAGCTTCTCCTCACCCCAGCACTTTCTAGGCAGATGCGCCTCTACCCCCGACCGGCTCCCGCAAGCCTCTTGGTGCCTGGTACACTCTTGCTCGGGCAGGCTGAGGCCTGAAGCATCCTGGGATTTGAGCTGAGCTGGGCGGGCCTCTCACTAGGATAGGGGAGGCTGGCACTGGGGAGGGCCTGCAGCCTCAGCGTCCAGAGGGTGCCGCCAGAGCTGACTCACTTAGACCCGGGGTGGGTGGGGGAGCCCCAGCCCTTGCTGTGAGTAACCTCCTCCACAAGGGTCGGGTGTGAGGCTGGGTCCAGGGCTCCAGCACCTGGGCCAGGGTTCCCGCCCCAGCAGGCGGAGGTGGTGAGAGTGGGGGGGAAGGGCGCCTGTGAGCCCGCTGGTCAGGACGGAGTTTAGGATTGGGGGGGCAGGTTCAGTGCTCCGCTCATGCATCCCTAATGTGGCCTCCATGGCTTGCTGGCAGCCCTCCAGCCCCACCCAGTCCCCACCGCCTGCGTCTGTCGAGCTGGCTTCCCACCGCTTTCTTTGCCTGGTCTCTGCACAGAGGGCTGTAGTTCTGAGGGGCCCTGGCCTTGGGGCCATGTTGATGTCACCTCCACTTCCTGTCTTGCTGGTATCACCGCCCCCTTTCTTTGTTCCTTCCTCCTGTCCCCCTTCTATTTATCTCAGAACTTCCTTTATTCTGCCACGCCAAACCCAGGGGGCCCCCAGAAGGAACTGGAGTCTTTAGCTTGGAGAATAGGAGACAATGACATTCCTGCATTCATTCATTCATTCATTCATTCATTCATTCATTCATTCACTTGATTATTCATGTACGCATATGTTTACTCCCATTCATTCACTCACACATTCCCTTGTTCTTTTACACTCAATTACTCATACCTTCATTCTCAGGACACCATCTGAGCATCTACTATGTTTAAGGCCCTGAGTGTCTGGTGGGGACAGGATACTCTGATGAATCAACTCCATCCCTGCTGTCAGCCATTCAAAGTCAAGGAGGAGAAATTAGCACAAATCAGCCCAACTTAAGAGAAAAATCAGTAAGAGAGAGAAATACAGGGCTGTGAAGTGTGTGTGCGTGTGCGTGTGCGTGTGTGTGTGTGTGTGTGTGTGTGTAGACGGTACTGAGAAGGAAATGGGATTTTTCACTTAGGAGGAACCCAGAAGACTTCCTGGAGGTGGTGCCATCTGAGCCAGGCCAGGGTCGGGATGTAGAGCTATCAGAGAGCATCAGGGAACAGTAGGAGCAAAGGAAACCCCAGGTGTGTGAGGGGACAATTGGAAGCTCTTTTCATGGCTTTAGACTTTTAGAAGAAATAAGTCAGGATGGGGAGGCCAGGGCCCCGTAGAGGACAGGACGTGTGCTCCCATCTCTCTGTCCTCTGTCACAGGCCAGGGGAGCAGCTGCGTGTGGGTGACCCAGAGCCACAGTCATGGGGTAATGGCAACATCCTAGTGGCTATTAGAGTTCTCTAATTGTTCAGCAGCCTTAGGTGGAGGGAGCGCTTCGATCTTGGATGTATGTAAGTAGTAGGTGTGTATGTGGAGCAGGAGAGAGGTTCTAGCCCATGGAGGGGCTCAGCTAGGGCCGTTCTCAAAGTGGGAGTTGGAGTGGATGATGTCAGAGGCCCCCTCCTATCCCCAGAGAGTCTGTGGGCCTATCTGGGAGGGCTGTCATGACAGCGGAGGGAATTCCTGGGAGTTTGGTTACGTATTCATTCATTCATTCCCTCCTTTGATCCTATACTCCTTCCTCCCTCCCTCCCTCCTTCCTTCCTCCCTCCTCCCTCCCTCCCTCCTTCCTTCCTCCTTCCTTCCCTCCCTCCCTCCCTCCTTCCTTCCTTCCTTCCTTTCTCCTTATCACTCACTAAACTCTTGTTCTGGACAGACCCTGTGCTGAGGACTCAGATGACTCAGATCAACTCCCTGTCCGTGTGAGTTCCCAGTCTGATGGGGGAGACAGACCCATGCCAGACAGTGACAGTCCGGTAACACTGTGGCATATAAACGGAGGTGACTTCACTGTGTTTTGTCACTGAGTGGAGTGGTAGAGCTGGGACATGGGCCTTAAGAATTAATGGACACATTTGTCTTCTAGCCAGGAAGGCCCCATTGGTGGGGCCAGGTGAAGGATGTCACGTGGGAAAAGAAATGTTTGTGGGAAAAAATACTCGGGGCTCCTGGGGCTTAAAAGGCAGACTTTCTCGAGACGTGGGCCTCCCCAGAGGTGCACTTAAGGACCCTGCCTTTGGGTTATGGGCACCACAAGCTCATTCCACACCAGAAATGAGCCTGCAAGATTTGAGAACCTCTAGAGAAGTCCTTGGTCAGCATAAGCTGTAGGCAGCTGTGCAGAGCGGTGGTTACGCTGTGGGCTCTGGACTTAGATCAGGGTTCAGATCCTTACGCGAACCCTTATCAACTGCATGACTTCGGAGAAATGACTCTTTGTCTCTGGTTTTCCTCTGTAGGAGGATGATAACCATAGTACCTTCCTCCTGGGATGAGGCCCGAAGGCGGTAGCCTCTATGAGGTCCTTGCCCAAGGGGGTGTGTGAGGAGAGCTATGACAATGGCAGCGATGATGAGAGCGAGGTACAGTCAAGAGCTGCCCGGCAATCTCTGGGTCTCATTCACCCCAGCTGGAAAATGGGAGGGCTGGTCAAGCTTATTGGCTCTCGAAGGATGATGCCTGGACCAGCAGTATCAGCATCACTTGGGATCTTATTAGAAATGCAGATTCGGGGCGTCTGGGTGGCTCAGTTGGTTAAGCATCTGACTTCGGCTCAGGTCATGATCTCGCCATTCATGAGTTCGAGCCCCGTGTCAGGCTCTGTGCTGACTGCTTGGACCCCTGGACCCATTTCTGGTTCTATGTCTCCCACTCTCTGCCCCTCCCCTGCTTGTACTCTGTCTGTCTCTCTCTCTCAAAAACAAATATTAAATAAAATTAAAAAGAAAAAGAAATGCAAATTATTGGGTTCTACTGGAGCTTTACTGGAGATGTGGCCCAGAAATCTGAATTTTTGATTTAAAAAAATTAAAAAAAATTTTTTTTTAATGTTTTTATTTATTTTTGAGAGAGAGAGAGAGACAGCATGAGTCAGAGAAAGAGGGAGACACAGAATCTGAAGAAGGGTCCAGGCTCCAAGCTGTCAGCACAGACCCCAACGTGGGGCTCAAACCCACAAACCGTGAGGTCATACCTGAGCCAAAGTCAGACGCTCAACTATCTAAGCCACCCAGGCGCTCCTAAAGAAATTTTTTTAATGTTTATTTATTTTAGAGAGAGAGAGTGCACGCTCGTGAGCCAAGGAAGGGCAGAGAGAGAGGGAGACACAGAATCTGAAGCAGGCTCCAGGGGCTGAGCCATCATTACAGAGCCTGACACAGGGCTCAAACTCACGGACCATGAGATCATGACCTGAGCCAAAGTCAGATGCTTAACCAACTGAGCCACCCTGGCTCTCCACAATCTGGATTTTTAAAAAGCCCTCTGCATGATTCTGCTGCAGGCTGAAATTTGGGGACCACCCACCTCACTATCACTTAAGACCTCTTCTCTATCCACTTTCCCAGGACTGTGATGCAGGCATGTTGCAGGTTTCCTGTGTTTAGGGCCTGGATCTGGGGACTGCTGGGAAGAGGGCACACAGAGATGAGTAAGATGTGGTGCCAGCCCTCAGGGGGCCCCCAGGTGAGTCAGGAAGCGGAGGCAGGTACCCGTGGAAATATTCATTGGAGTAATGGATCCACCAGAACCGCCTGAGACATGAGTCAGTTCTGTGATCAAGAGCAGAAAGGAGGGGCACCTGGGTGGCTCAGCTGGTTAAGCGTCTGACTTCGGCTCAGGTCATGATCTCACAATTTTTGGGTTCGAGCCCCACATCGGGTTCTGCACTGTCAGGGAAGAGCCGACCTCAGATCCTCTGTCCCTGTCTCTCTATCTGTCCTACCTCCCCCCCCCAAATAAATAAATAAACATAAAAAAAAAGAGAAGAGAGAAGAGTGACCTTTCTCTTTCACTGCAGAGAGACCTGGCTCTCTGTTGCTTGATCCTGACAGTGTCCTGGCTCAACCTTGCTGGAGCTCCTCTCATATATCTTACTGAAGCCTCTTTTATTTTGTGCCTTGCTGTGGGGTGGGGTGGGCAGGGCTGTAGGCTTGAGGTCAGGGATGGTGATTCTAGACAACTTCCTTGCAGACTCTGGGTGGCTCACTTTCCATCCCTGGGCTTCGGTGTACCCCTCTGTAAGATGGGGGGCGGGGAGATCAGACTGAGTCCACTGAGTCTGAGCCAGTATGGACTCCGAAGCTCTCTGGGTTTCCATCCCCACATCTGTACAGTGGGGCCCTGAATTGCCCTGGCCGCCTGCCGGGATCCAATGAGATGAGCTGCCCCTTCCCCAGGCTGCCTTTCTTCCCAGTCGAGGGAGGTCTCTGCCTTGGTCCTATTGCCTGGCATTCGAGGTCCTCCTGGACAGATTCCCAGCTTTCTTCCGCAAGATGAGGATCCTTACTGCCTAGTGCTGCATTCTGTTCTGGTCCTGTCAGGCCTTCTATCTCATCCTTCTTCTCTTTTTTAAAAAAATTTTTAAATGTTTTATTTATTTCTGAGAGAGAGAGAGAGAGAGAATGCGCATGCACGCGCGAGTGTGAGCAGGGGAAGGTCAGAGAGAGAGGGAGACGCAGAATCTGAAGCAGGCTCCAAGCTCTGAGCTGGCTGTCAGCACAGAGCCCAGTGTGGGACTCAAACCCACGAACTGTGAGATCATGACCTGAGCTGAATTCAGATGCTTAACCAACTGAGCCACCCAGGTGCCCCATATCCCATCCCTCTTCTCAGCCTATCCAAACCTATTCAGTCCTCAGGCCCAAAAGTACCACCTCCTCCAGGAAGCCTCCTGGATTGCCCTAGCCCTCAGTGCCATCCTTGGACCATCTTGCTTCTGCCTTTAAGGTGTGACTTTAATTTCTCATCTGTTGACCCCGAACTCCTGATGGACCCATGAGTTGCTTGAGGGGAAGCCTTGAGCTCACAGGGATGGACATTAAAGCCCTGGACTCCTAGAGCAAGGAGGCCCAGAGACAGGAGGGAACTCGTTCAAAGTCACACGGCACATCAGTGAGAGACCCAGGCCCAGAACCCAGGTGTCTTGGGCCCAGGGGGAGCTGTCATTAGGTGAGTGGGAAATGAGCAGGAGGCAGTGAAGGGCAGAGATCGGGCTCACCTGTGTTCCAACATGGCATTGTACTCAACAGCTGTGCTACCTGGGGCGTGTCACCTACCCTCCCCATGGGACTTTCCAATAGTGTTGGAGTGAGGACGGGCAGCAGGCCTGGCATGCAGTAGGTGCTTGTTATGGTGAGGCGCTCATCATTACCCCTGACCCGTCTGCCCACCCCGCCTCCTCTGCCTGGGTCTCCCGTCCCTTCTTCTCTTAACCACCGAGGACTTTATCTTTTTCCCCATCGTGAAAAGTCCAATGTGAGTGTCAAGGCCTCCTCAGTAAGCCTCTTGCAAGAGTGAGAGGGAGAAGGGAAAATCTGGGTGGTCTCTAAGTTGGTAGTGGCTACGGAGGGCCCGGGCCGGCACCCGGGGAGGGGCCGAAGCCTGTGGAGCTCATGAGGATGGAATGTGGCGGATGCCCCTTTAAGAAAAGTCACATTGTTCATTTTAAGGAAACAGGGGGTGTGCCCTGTCGCTGGCCAGCAGCTGCACTTGGGGGCAGCTCTCCCAAGGGTGAAGAGTCCTAGCAGGTGGGTCTGGTGTCTCTCCGGGAGGCTGCTGGCAGTTCCCTGGCCTTCTGCCACCTTCCAGCCTGACCCCTTGTGGACAGATGGAAAGCTGGGGACCGTTTGGCCAGGCTAACTGGCTGGGGATGGCCAAGTGGAAACTCCCTGCCCCTGGGAAAGACCCTGGAGCCAAGAGACCCCCGGAGAAGGATGTCTGGGGCTGGAAGTGGGCTGGAAGTGACTAAGTCCGGCTGTGGCAGGGAGTGAAGTGAATGTCCGGCTAGGTGCCCAGTGGGCAGGCACAGGGCCCCCTGACGTGGCTGGGGCCCAGTTGGCCGCCTCCCTCCTTCCTCTCCACCAGGCGGGCACAGGAGCCTTGGGAGGGGGTGCTCTGGGAGAAGGGGGGCAGAGGGCAGTCTGAGGAAGGGCAGGACTCGGTGATAACAGCTGGGCTCAGGAGGGGCGGGCGCTCGGGGGAGGAGGAGCAGAAGGAGAAGCGACAGGCTTCATTTGGAGCCGGAGCCTGGCTGTTGCTCAGGTGACCAGTGTCTCTCTCAGAGGGTGCTGCCAACGGTGTGACCAGCTAGTGGGGTCCCGGCCGCAATGATCCAGAATGTCGGAAATCACCTGCGAAGGGTAGGGAGTGGGGTGGGCTGGGGGCTGATTGGAGGCAAAGGAGAGGGGGCTGGAGGTTGGGGGGGAGGGGAATCCCAAAAGAAAATCGAAGTTTTCGTTTTAAGTCAGAAGTTCTACATCTTCTCTCTCATTTTCCACGGGCCATTTTCTAGCTCTCTCTGAAGGAGAAATCGAGGAACTCCTGGGCTGGGTTATTATAAGAAACAAGCCCCAAACAAGCCCCAGAAGCCACTGGCTCCCCCGAGGGCTGGCTGTATCGAGTGGAAGTTCTCTGCGCCTGGAATTCTATTCCGGGGGTGTGTGTTACTCCGATCGGAGTGCTGTGCTTGTTTCTGCTGGACACCGAGCTCCGTGGCTGTGTGTGGTGCTGGCGTTCAAGGCTCGAAGGCCATGACGATTGCTGGTAGATGTTACAGGGCTGGGGGTGTGTGTGTGAGTGGGTGAGGGTGTGGCGGGACCAAGCCCCGGATTCTCGGGGTCAATAACCTCTTTCAGAGAGCAAGCTTAGGACCAGGCGTGGGCCGTTGGAAAGGTGTCCTGCAAGGTGGCCTTGCAGACCACGTTTCTCTGGAATGTCTTAACGAGGACTTTGGAGCGGAGATTAGATGCTGAGGCATGGGACAGACCTGAGTGTTCATCACCGCCTAGCGGGAGCCTTTGATCTGGTGAAACGGGGAAGAGTTCAGGACAGACTGGCAGAGGTTGTGCTGGGCGTGGAGTGGGTGCCCTCTGAGGATGTTTTCAGGAAAAACCTTCTTTAAAAGGGGCAGGGGCGAGTAAATCTCTTACTTATCCCCGCCTTCCATCTGCATGACGGCGCTCACCTCAGACCTCGGCACCCTCACCCGCCCAGGGCACCTTTTCCCTGGCTCCCCGATTCCACATCCTGCCCCTCCAATCCCCCTCCACTGGAGGGGTGCTTCTAATAGGGAAATGTGATTATTCCTCACCTGCTCAGCAAGCTGCCCTCAGTATAATGTTCACATTCCTTACCTAATACAAAAGGGTCTTGGTAATCTGATTCTGCCTGCCTCTCCCTCCTCACTCTTCCTTCTCCGCACCCCTACGCATTCAGTACAGAGGCCCTACTGAACTGCTTGCCGCTGCCTCAGTTCACCACATTTGTTCTCCTCTCTGCGCTGTGGTCCATACTGTGCTTTTTGCTCGGGTGGCCCCCAGCTTCTCTCTACCTCCCCGCCCCCTGGAAAATTCCTTCTGGGCCCTCAGATCTCAGCTTAGATGCTGTCTCCTCTAGAAAGCCTCCCTAGATTTCTCAAGGCACAGGGAGCCTTCGCATTAGCTCCTTTTCACCCTGGATTGTGTGATGGATTTGCATGTCCATCTCTCGCACCAGCCAGTGAGTTCCCTGAGGCCACTCTTGGTGTGCCCAGCAGGGGGCTGAGCATGGTCAGAGTCCCAGACATGCTTAATGAATGAATGGGCACAGGCAGCTTCTCCGTGAGGCCACTGGGTCCCATCTCCCGAGCATGGGGCTGAGAGCATTTTCCAGGCAGGGCGATGACTTGTGCATGGCATGACTTTTTTCCCGTTGGTGCGCATCACTAACTGGGGAGAAGGCAGTGGAGAAGGGACGTATTCAGTATCCCCATTTTACAGAGGTAACAATACCATAGTAGCAAATCTATGTATATAGTGCTGGCCACGCTAGGCACCGTACCAAATGCTTTGTATATATTCATTCAGTTCTCTATGAGGTAGGTACAGTTATCATCCCCATATCCCAGATGAGGAAACTGAGGCTCAGAATGGTTGAGGACTTGCGCTGTCTCAGGATCGCACTGGCAGGCAGTGGCAGAGCTGGGATTTGACCGCAGGCAATCTGGCTTCAGAGTCTGAGCTCTTAGGGAGCCTGAGGCTCAGCCCAGCGAAAGCCCAGAGGGAGATTCCAGCCCACACATTCCGCGCCTGAGCCCAGGCAGCATTTTGCTTCCCCATGCTCTCCTGCCTGCTCTTCTGAGCCAGGGAGCAGAGGTGAGTATGGGGGTGGAATTGGGCTCATGAGGTGACACGGATGATCTTGGGCCGGCTGAGAACACTCAAGCCTTGATTGCCACCTGGACCATTGCCTGCAGGCAAATCTCCTTGGATTCATCCTGTTTCTTTCTGAATTCTCTTAGTTCCCTGGGGAATACAGGACAGTATGGGATGGTTTTCTGGGTGGTTACCAAAGCTGTTTTTAATGAAAAGCAAGCAAATCAAAACACCCATTGGGGACAAAGAAAGCCAGGTTAACTGGGATCAGAAGGGAGGCCTCAGGTAACCCATAAGCCTGCCTCCCAGGCTTGCGGGGGGAGGAGGGGGCTTGTCAGTGTCCTGTGGCACTGCAAACAGCAACGTTTTGGAGTTAGGTGGCTCTGGCTCTTACCTGCCGCTGGGTACCCAGCAAGCCCTCGGTGCATGTGAATGAATGAATGAATGAGGCAGCGATCTGCTGGGGCCCTAGCGGGAGACTGGGAACCTCTGCTCAGCCTGCATTCCGTTCTGGTCAAGGTCACCCTCCGGGAGCTTTGTTTACTCCGGGGAAGGTGGTGGGGCTGTTTGTCCTGGCTCCCCTGAGAAGCCCTGCCCCCCTGTGGTGTTGCCAGCAGGGTGGTGGGAGGTCAGAAACGGCTTCAGGTGTCTCTGCGCATGCCCGCGTGTCCACAGACCTGTATGCTGCTCCCAAGCCGGCAGTGACCCCACCGCTTCACCTTGAACCTGAGGACCTCTGGAGGTTCTCTTCCCCAGCCCAGCCAGGCCCCCAGCCTCACTGAGGGTCTAGTTCAGAGAATGAGGAGGTTTTAGGCCATGCTTGGCCACCCCGGGTTAGAATCTTACCTTCACCCCATTGCTCCCCATCTCTGGGTTGTTCTCTGAGGTTCCCACCACCCTCGACATCCTGGGGTTCAGGACTTTGGTGAAGGGCTTGTGCACCATCTTGAGGTTGGTCCTGACAGTGAAAGGCAGGGGCCTGTCTGCCTTCAGGACCCCACTGTGTGGTGAGGAGGGGAGACCCGTAGGAATAAAATGACAGGCCTGTCATATGGTATGAGTGCAAAAGCTGCTGAAGGAATGAGTGACTGTGAGAGCTCAGAAGGGTGCTGATATGCCTGGAAGGCTTCCTGGAAGAAGAGGCAAGACTCAGACCCTTAGCTTCAGCCTGTTGAGGAGCCCCATGCGAACCCTGGCCTCAGCCATGGACAGACATCTGTAGCGTTTATAGTCCAGAGGACTCTTCTTCATCTTTCAAAACCCAGCCCAGCCATCCTTTCCCCTTCCAATCTGCATCCCGCCTGCTCCCAGAATTATGGCGTCTCCTCAGGAGATTGTGCTGATCGCAGTTGTTCCCTCCACAGGGACTAGCACGTGGCAGGTACTGAGTTCACTGTGAGGAACCCAGGCTGCTGTGTGGAGCTGACAGCAAATGAGGAAGACACAGAGATAACATAGTCAAGTGAACGCACGATGAAAATCCGTGCCCTGAACAGTAACAATAATAAGAGTAAAGGTCATAGATGACAGAGAGGTTGAGTCACTTGCCCAAGGTTACACAGCTATTAAGTGGCACTGCTGAGATGAAACTCAGATTGTTGGAGAACAGGGAGCTGTGAGAGAATAATGAGAGAAGTCAGGCGAGGGCTCTCCGAGCTGGTGACAACGAAGGCAGAACGCTGGCAGTTGAGGAGACAGTTAGAGGAATAGCTGGAAGAGCATTCCAGGCAGAGGGAACAGCATTCAGTTGCAGGCTCCACGGTGTGAGGGGGCTTGGTGCATCTGAGCCACTGAATGGAGGCTTGGACGGGAGTGAGGGTGGAAGGGGCAGAGATGAGGCTGTGAGGTGCTGCGGGCTGGGGGCTGGGCCTGGTAGGCAGGGTTTGGGTTTGGAGCGTTGGAGGCTGCATTGTCCTGCCCGCTAGACTGTGTGGTCCCAAGGTACATAGTCCCTGCATACCGTGCTCAGAGAGGCTCAGAGACCTGGGGGACACAGCATCATGGCTCCTCTCTGTCTGGCCAGCACCACGAAGGTCCTAGATACCTTCCCACCCACCTGCTGACAGCCCACAATAGGAAGGTGAGTGGCAGGCTCAGCACGCTGGGACGGACAAGGCACGGAGAAAGGAGATGATGTACCTGGGCTCATCTGGCTGGTGCAAGACTTGGCATCCCCTACCCGCCGGGCCGAGACACCCCTTTCCCAGCCCCTCTCTCCTGGCCAGGGCAACATCTGGGAACTGTGCTTCCAGAAAGTGGCCTCGCCGGCACGCCCACACCCACCCCATCACCGCCCAGCTTCGCACATGGGCAAATGCAGATTCGGGGCTGATCACCTGTCCCCCCAACCTCACACGTACCAGGGTCTAGGGGAGGCTGCACCCCTGCCCTTCCCCGGTGTTTGGTCCAGGCCTGGCCAGGCATCGCCGGCACATCTGGACAGCTGCTCAGGAGTCTAGAGACCTGCTTTAGAGAGACTGGCTCTCGTCACCCTGTAGGCCTTCCCTTCCTCACCTGTGAACCAGCTCTGCTCCTGTCAATCCTGCTAGATCATTGGCAAGGTTAAAGATTTGGGTGGAGCTTGGCCTACAATTGGCCGTGGTAAATATTGGGCCTTCTCTTTCCACCTCACCTGGACTTCAGTTTCCTTCGTGTTTCAAAGACAGGGTCAGTTGGCTGGATGAGGCGGTAAAAACTAACTCACTGAGTACCTACTGTATGTCACACATGGTCAAGCGTCTCAGTGGCTCTGCTGGGCTAGTGGTGTTCATCTGGCTTTCCATAGAAGACCAAGGCTCTAGCACTGGGCTGCTCTGAGCTGGCGAGAGAATTTAGTCTTGTCTGACGGCTGGACAGGGGGCCCGGTGCCATGGCTCTTCTCCTTGTCTGGGCCGACCTGGCCGGGGTAGGACCTGAGACCTGTGCCTTGTGTCTGCTCTGTCCTCTGCCTCCAGGGACAGATGGTGCTGTGGGGCAGGTGCTCTGGCGGTAGCTCCCTGGCCGCAGGCCTGCGAGCTCCTGCCATTCCCCAGGAGCCACCTCCTTGCGTGCAGGAGGTAGTACCAGGGCCGTGATGGAAAGGACCAGAGCCTGGCACATTGGGGACACCGGGATGAGTCAGACTGGACATGTCCTTAGATGCCCGCAGGCTGGTGGTGAGACAGAGGGACGGACACACCACTGATGACAGCAGAGTGTGGCCAGGCCGTGACAGACGGAAGCCCAGAGGTGGCCCTTCACCAGCCTCGGGGGACAGGGCGGGCTCCCTGGGGGAAGTGCTGGGTTAGCGTGGCCTCGAAAGGTTTTTCAGGTCAGGAAGCCCGTTTTGGGCAGAGGCAGTCGTGCGTGAGGTGCGGGAAAGAACTTGTTCCATTAGCAGTGGGGAGAGAATTTGGCCGTGACCCCTTGCGGAGTCCCTCTCCGGCCCCCTTGCCCATGCGGCATGTACAGTCTGCCTGTATATGCTCCTTCAGCAATAATGGTTTGCCCTCAGCAAATCAGACAGTAATTAATTAATGTCAGGAGACATTGAGCACAAAGGATTTCTCTTAGAGAGGCAGCTTCTGCAGTAGAAAAAAACAAAAGCCCAGCTCCAGCACTGAGGGCAGAGTGCCCTGAGGGAAGCCCTTCAGTCAGCTCGGGTCTCAGTTTCCTTTTTTTTTTTTTTTAATTCAAGAGGGTAATTGTCCCTCACAGGGTTTTCATGAGGATTACATGGCAGTATGGATACAAAGCCCTTATATAATGTATATAAAGGCCTAGAACATGGCAGGTACTCAAAAAAATTATCGTTGGGGAAAAGGGGAATTGTTGGTCAAAGGGTTCGAACTTCTAGTTATAGGAAGAAGAAGTTCTGGAGACCTCGTGCAGCCGCGTGGGGGGCATGTTAACCGCATGTCACATACCCGAAATCTGCTGAGAGGAAATCTCAAGTGTTCTCATCCATCCCCCCACCGAAAAAGGGTCACTATAAGGTGACAGATGTGTCAGCTTGATTGTGATCATTTCACGGTGTGCACGTATATCAAAACATCACGTTGTGTGATCTAAATATATCGATTTGTATTTGTCAATCTATGGGACACCAGGGAGCCGTGGGACCTGGCCCCGAGCTCAGGGAGTCTCTGATCCCTCCTATGCACACCCACTTCACAGTCTGGGAACACCATGCGTGCCTTATCTTGTCTGGGTGTTCAGAAGCCCAGCGGGTCGGCCGCAACTCCTCTGCTGGGGCCCGAGAGGCCCGTCCCTTGGGATGGGATGAGCACTGCCTGGGGAGTGGCGCTGAACCCCCCCCCCTACCTCTCCACTCCTGTTTGTGACCTCTAGAACAGGCTACGATCTGCCCCGGGGTGTGGCCCTGCCAGGTGTGGCCCATCCCAAGCCTGGGGAAGTGGTCAGAGGTCAGGGAGGGGCGTGGCCCTTAGGCCTTCCTAAAGCAGCCTCGGGTTTCCAGCATTCTCCAGGGCTGAGCTGAACCAGGTAGGTCTCTGGTTCCATTTGGTCCCTTAGGGAGGGGAGGGACCCAGCTCCTGTCCTTCTCTGGGGATACTGGCCCCTGCAAACCAGGGGTGGGGTGGGGGCACTGATGGGCCGTGTGGAGTCAGAAGACTCCAGCTGGTTCTGGGCTAGTGGCTGGTGGCGACTTCCTTGTCAGCCTTCGTTTCTGCGTCTGTAACGTGGGGCAGTTAGGGTCCTGGTCACTTGGGGCTGCTTTATGCCAAGCAGGTTAGCACCGTGCTGGTCTTGACACGGAGAAGCCAAGTTTTAAGACTGAGTGGTGTGCCTATGGGCTTTGGGGGCAGTGGGGGGACGTGGGGGAGGGCGGCTGGAGAGGGGAAGGGACCCAAAGACTAAGTGGCTTTGGGGCAAGGGAAGGGGCAAGCCCAGCATTGCTGCCAGCACCCCCACCCACCACCCCAGGGCCTCCCGGGACTGAGTTTCCCTGATCCTCGCCCCTCTCGCTTACGACTAAGAGAAGGTGTGTCTCACTGTGCAAACATTCTCAGCAAGGCACACAGGAGACTGGGAGGGACTTCTCAGCCCGCTATGCCCTCTGGATGGACCACTGCGAGAGTGATGATGATGGCTGGGGTGCTGAGGTCCCTGCCGCTCAGGGAGAGGGACTGGTCAGAGGTCACCCCACTTCCAGCTTTTTCTCCATATCACCTGAAAGGCAATCAAGGAGCATGTCCAAAGTGCCAGATTTGTCTCCAAAGTCCCACAGGCTGTCTGATGCAATCTGCCTTCAGGGCTGGCTGCTTCCCCCTCCCACCCCCCGGCAGCACCCCTGGCAGGCTCTGGAGTCACAAAAACCCAAGCCACTCTCCCCTCTGCCTAAAAACATTTTTTAAATTCAATTCAATGTATTTAAGATATTAATGTTTTTGTGTCTTAGATGTTTATTTATTTATTTTGAGAGGGAGAGAGAATGCAAGCAGGGGAGGGGCTGGTAGAGAAAGAAAGAGAATCCCAAGCAGGCTCTGAACTGTCAATGCCAGTGTAGGGCTCAAACTCACAAACAGTGAGATCATGACCTGAGCTGAAAGCAAGAGTCAGATGCTCAACCGAATGAGCCCCCCAGGTGCCCCTGGTTTTTTGTTTTTTTTTTAATTGACAGAGAGAGCCTGCTAGTGGGAGAGAGGGGCAGAGAGAGAGAGAGTTGTAAGCAGGCCGCACACTTAGTACAGAGCCTGATGCGGGGCTCCATCCCATGACCCCCATGACCAAGGGTCACTCAGTTGGTTACACACCTGACTCTTGGTTTCGGCTCAGGTCATGATCTCACGGTTCATGAGTTTGAACCCTGAGTTGGGCTCTGAGCTGGCAGTGTGAACTTACTGGGGATTAGCGCTCTCTCTGTCTCTGCCCTTCCCCTGCTTGTTCTCTCTCTCTGTCTCTCTCTCAAAATAAATAAATAAACTTAAAACAAAAGAGTTGGATGCTTAACTGACTGAGCCACCCAGGTGCCTCTCCCCTCTGCCTTAAGAAAATTTTTTTCATGTTTACTTATTTTTGAGAGCGGGGAGGGACAGAGAGTTGCATGTTCTACCCACAGAGTCAGCCAGGTTCCTCTCCTCTCTGCCTTTTACTGGCCATGTGTCCTTGGGCGGATCTTTCCATATTCCCTGAGGTTCTTTCCTCAACTGTGAATGAGGACTCCTGCCGCAGAGTGGAGTTGAGATTCAAGGACCCACAAGGACCAGGTCTGCCACACCGTAGGGGCACAATAGACGGCAGCCATAGATTTCTAAAACGGGATCTTCAAACTCCCGAGAGGGCAATTCTCGGGCAGCCTGTCTGTAAGCAGCTCTTTGGCTCAAAGAGACCCCTCTCCTACTGGCTGTGTCCCCTCAGCAACCAGATGAGACTCGGGTACCTCCCAGCCTCTGAGGCAAACAAAACCCTCCCCTCTACCCACGTCCCCTTCCAACAACTTCCCTGTTTCCCTGCTCCCCTTTCCTAGAAAAATCTCTGCAAGAGTTTTCTGTGGTCCCTGCTTCCACTTCTCTACCTCTCACCCTGTCCCTAGTCTGTGACTCCCGTCCCCGCCCTCCCTCTGCTCCCTTATAGTTTCTCTGCTCACCTGCTGGGACCAAGATGCACCCCCCACCCCCAGACCCACCCTCTCTTGGTGTCTCAGCAGCTCACGCAGGCTCCCTGTGGTCCCCTCTGCAGGCTGCGGCTTAAAACAAGCTCCACTTTATTGCATCTTGAGATTCTGTGGGTCAGGAATTTGGCCAGGGCTTGGCTGGGTGACTGCTCCGCTCTGTGTGGTGCTGGTGGAGGTTACTTGGTGGTATTCAGCTGGTGGATGGGCTGGCCTGGGGAATCCAAGATATCACCGGTACCTGGTCCCTTGGTAGGAACGGCCAGAGGACGACGGGGCCTAGCTGGGACTGGCCACCCTGCTGTTCCTCTGGCAGCCAAGCCTGTCCCTGTTCATCCTTGGGATCTTCGTGCCCTCTGTTCCCCCTGCCTGGAACCCTGTGCCTCCAGAGCCTCGCCAGATCGCTCCTGCCTGTCACGCATTCCGATCTGGGCCATGGAGCTTCCTTGATGGCCNCCACTTTCTGTCTTCATCACATCCATTGTTTCTTATAGCACTTTGAACTCTCTAAACTGACCGTGTCCCTTTGCTCATTTATCGTCTGTCCATTTGAGAACATGTTTAATGTATTCCCAGCATCTTGAAGGAATGAATGGGGGTTTTAAAAGAGATTGATGTTGATCCCCAGCCGGAACTGGCCTCTTGGCCTCTTTCTAACCTTGTGCACCACTGTTTGGTCTTGTGGGTTTTTTAGATTTTATTGTTTAAGTAACCTCTACACCCAACGTGGGGCTCAAACTCACGACCCCAAGATCAAGGGTCACGTGCTCTACCAACTGAGCCAGCCAGGCGCCCCTGTTCTTGGTTTTATATTTTACTGAGACCCTCCTGTCCTCTGGCCCCACCAGCCCTCAGATTCATAGCCTGAGGCCCGTCACCGGGCCACGTACATGACAGCCCCCCCTTGCTGTCCCCCTCCTGCCTGGTTGTCCTTCTGTGCCACCCCCCCCCCAAGCTCCCCCTTGCAGGGCTGGGCCTCACCCCAGCTGGAGGCGGCCTCCTTCCTGTCACAGAATCCCCTGCCCTGAACACGTCCCCACCTGCCACCCTCACCGCGACAGAGGCCTTCAGCAGGAAGTGTCACCTTCGTAGATGGATGAAATCGTGAGGACACGGCCATTACGCTAGAGCCACCCCGGCAGCCACATAAGTTAAAGGGCGACAGAAGACCTTAGATGCAGGCTGATGCCACGAATCTTCCTTTCGTCCGCTTGGTATTATGTTTATACGTTACAGCCTTTCGGGAGGCCATCTGTGGCTGGGCTTGTCTTCGTTACAGCCATTTGATCAAATGTTGAACAGAACAGACAAATGTGGTACTCTGTTGGAGATACCTCCGGGTTTAGTTTAGCACATTTTCACGTTTAAAAAAAATTTTTTTTTAATGTTTTATTTATTTCTGAGAGAGAGAAAGAGAGAGACGGCATGAGCAGGGGAGGGTGAGAGAGAGGGAGATACAGAATCTGAAACAGGCTCCAGGCTCTGAGCTGGCTGTCAGTACAGAGCCTGACGCAGGGCTTGAACCTACGAACCGCGAGATCATGACCTGAGCTGAAGTCGGACGCTCAACCAACTGAGCCACCCAGGCACCCCTCACATTTTCATCTTTTTATTGAGCATTTACAATGTTCTGTGCAAACACAAAATGCACAGAATGTGTCTATTCCTGTGGCTTGAAGTAAATGGCTTAAGGTTATCCAGGGAGACGGGGGAGCGGCTAGGGTTCTAACACAGCTTCTGTCCCGGGGCCTGGCTAAGGCCCCCCGCTAGCTCCCTGGCCTTCCTGTGTGTCTCCTTCTTTGCTCTCTGTCCTGCTCATCGTCTCCTCCACAAGCCTTTCTCGAGTTCCTCCGAGACAGAGTAGGGCACCTGGGGCGGGTATGAGAAGGCCATCATGCAGCTGGAGAACTTGGGGCAGAGGGAAGGTTCTGGAGTGTGGTGAGTGTCTGGAGAGAACCTTAGATGCACCTGTTTGGCCCTGCAGCCTTTGCCAGAGTCCCGGCCCAGCTCTGGGTCTCTACCCTTTTGGCCTGGCGACTCGGGGCCTTCGAAGCAGCCCCTTGAGGTTGGTGTTCCATTGCGAGGCCCATTCTGAGGCCTGGTCGGCTCCTTGCTGGTGTGAGGAACGCGTCCAGGGGTCAAGTCAGAACTCTTACTTGGGCCAGTCTTGAACACTTTGGGGCAGAAGTGTTGGTGTGCTGTGTGAAGGGCGGGCCCACGGTGGGCAGGAGAACTAGGAGGTATTGGGGGCGCCCTGCCTGAGTGTGGGAGGGGGGCCCCACCTGCTTGGGCAGGACAGGACCCCATCCCTCAGCATGAGGGGGCCCGCAGGGGCTGGAGAAGGAGCTGGGGCCTCAGAGGGGCTACGGGGAGGGAAGTCCCAGCCAGGCCAGGTCCCTCTGGCAGGGTGGGGTGGAGGGCAGGGTGGGGTGGAGCGGCTGAGGCCTGAGGGGTGTGTGCAGCAGGGGAGGTGGGAGGGGGTGCCTCCCTGCCCCTTTGCTTCTCCCTCTGCTGAGTGCCTGTATCTGTCTCCTTGCTTCTACTTGCTCTGTTCCCTACGGCCCTCTGTGCTGTGACCTCGTGGTTTCCTATTCTCTCTCTCTTCCCATCTTTCCCTCCTCTCTCTCTCTAATCTCTCTCTTCTCCCTCCTCCTCTCTTCTGGCTCTTTCTCCTTCTCGCACTTGCCGTCCTGGAAAGGCTCGGGGTGCTTGGAGCTGGCGTACCCAGCTCCAAGGTGAAGGGTGCCTGTTGCCATGGTGACCCAGAGGCAGGTCGGGCAGCAGTTTTGGCTGGCTGTCAGGGAGCACAGGCAAGGCTGTGATGAGGCAAGAGGCTGGGCTTTTGTTCTCAGTCCAGGCAGGGCCCCTCACTGCGGGGGGGGCTCTAGCATGGGGGTGTTGCCCATGAATGTAGGTCTCTGGCTGGCTGCTATGGGCCACACAGTGGGGGCCAGTGGCCCTGGGGGTCAGATTGCCTGTGTTCAGATCCCTCCTGCCTCTTCCTGAGGTTTGCTGGAGGGAGGGGGAGGGAGGTAGCAAACAGCCCCTAGGCGGGGAGCACTGGGGAAGCAGATGTCAGTAGTGTGAGGGGCACAGAGAGCTCCGACAGGTGGCCCTGCGCCTCAGTGGAAGGGTGTGTGTCAGAAAGGAGTGAGCCCCCCATCTCTGGGAGTGAGCAAGCTTATGCTGGACACCCACTGAGGGGTACAGTAGTGGAGACTCTTGGATCTGAGAGAGGAAGTCCAGCCCACACGAGGTGTCCCCGCAGTCCTGAGATCTGAGGATTCACGCAGCGTCCAGCTCCTAGAGCTGGCAGTTTCCTCACTGGTGGCGGCCACCTCCCTTCCTCCCAGGCGGCTGGGACTTGAACTTCCAGTGGGACAAGTGCCTTGACCATGGACAGTGTGGGGGATGGGTAGTGCTACCATTGCTGTTTCCTGCAGTGAGTGGAGGGGAACGTGTGTGTGTGTGTGTGTGTGTGTGTCCCCTGCAAGGGCCCTGCGGCTGTGGCACAAACGTGTGGGACGGAGCAGTAAGATGAGAGCGGCCCAGCAGCTTTGAGTCAAACAGACTTGAGTTTCAGCCCCAACTCTGCCCTTACGGAGCCTCTATTGTCCCATCTGTAAGATGGAGATAATAATGACAGCGGATAACAGAGCTGGGTGTGGACATGAAAAGAGATGAGGCGAACGGTGTACTTGTCATAGAACCCGGCATCTGGAAAATATCTAAAGAAGGCGGGAGGGCAACCGTTCTCGGTCTCCTCTGCACTCCTACCCCTTCAGTTTTATAAATGAGGAATGAAACAATGCTCCTAGGCCATGGGTCCTTCGTCCGGGGGCACACTGCCCGGACAGGGGTGGGCATGAGGGGGCTCGCAGAGGGGTCGCACGCAGCCAGTCCCTCGCCCTCCATCTCCCACACAGCTCCCTCGGTGCGTCCCCTTGCTCAGTGCGCAACTTCCCATCCAGACCTTGGCTCCGGGAGGGCGGGGACCCGCTCCCACAAGCGCTCCTCAGGCTCACAAGAAGGGCTGGAATAAAAGGGAGGCAGAACACCACCATTTACAAAGCACTTGCTTTGTTTGCTCCTTCCTTTGCTCCTCAGCACAGCGCTGCAAAGTACTCCTTGGTCTCATTTCACAGAGAGGGAGGGGTGTGTGCGGCTGCCGTTGCCGTTGCCGTGGAACACAGGACCAACTGGGGGCGGGGGCGGAGGGGAAGCATGTTGCCTGGGGCCCCTGAGCTCCTTAGGGCAGGTCTGGGATTCACGTGCCGTCTGCCCGCTTCCAGAACCCTCTGTCCCAGGCTGCCTCCGCTACCCACGTTTCCGGTTCCTCAAAGTGAGACACCCAGGCCGCTGGTGTGTGTGGCGGTTACCCCTCCAGCCAACTGCCCCCTCACGTGTGCACAGCACTTCACAGTTAGCTGGGTGCCTTTGGTTTGGGGACCTCCCTTAATTCTCACGCTACTCCTGGATGCAGATGGGGTGGGGGGATTTGCTTTTCTCCCCGCAAGGAGGAAATAGTTTCTTAGTAACTTACTCACCCAAGGTCTGCCTGACTCTGAAGACCTTTGGACAGAGAGCCGCCCGTGCCTGCTCCCCATTCATACAAGCAAGCAGTTGTAATCGATCTCCGAAGCCCTTCTCGCCCTTACCGTGGAGAAAGAGCTGCGGTGTAGATGGAGGCTGGGGGATCTTGGGCGGGACTGGGGATTTCACTAGGCTCAGGTCCCCTGTGCACCTTCCCAGGGGCAACGCCTCAGATAGGAGGTATGAATGGGAAGGCATTGGGCAAATGCCACCCTGGCCCGTCTGGCCCCTGGTAGGCTTCTCAGTGGGACAGGGGCAGTCTTCAAGGTGACCTCGCTGAGGATCAGTGTCAGATTTCAGATAAGGTTATTTTTACCCTTGGGGGTGGAGGGAGGCAGGTGATGTGTAGGCCTCTGTTCTGGGAGGGGAGGGGGGAAGGGCACAGGGGTGGGCGTGGGCCTCTAGTGAGGGACTTCACCCGACCCTGTGACCCACCTTCCCCCGGGGCGAGTGTCTACATGGAATGCCGCTAGCGGAGGCTGGGGACCCGCTGAACACACTCGTTCACTTGGTCCACTGCGAGCCAGGGGCTGTGCTGGGCCCTCCGGACGCCAGGAGGAGAAAGACAGGGCTCCTGCTGGTTGGGTCTTCTGGTCTAGGCCACCCAGGTACAACCACAGTGCACTCAACGTTGCGGCGTCTGGGTGGCTCAGTTGGTAGAGCAGCCGACTTCGGCTCAGGTCATGATCTTGTGGTTCATGGGTTCAAGCCCTGCATTGGGCTCTGTGCTGACAGCTCAGAGCCTGGAGTCTGCTCAGATTCTGTCTCCCTCTCTCTCTGCCCCTCCCCCGTTCACACTCTGTCTCTCTCTCAAAAATAAATAAACATTAAAAAAAAAAAAGAAAAAAGAAAAACAACGTTGCAACTGCTCAACATTGTCAGAGTGGAGAGCATTAGAGAGGGGAGGCGCATGGTGCCAGGATCGTGAGGGTGGGGAAGAGGCAATGGATTCGAGGGGTGAGTAGGTTTTGCAGAGGTGAAGAGTGCTCTAGAAAGAGGGACCGGCATGAGCAAAGGCCCTGTGGTGAGAGGTGTGGCAAGCCCCTCTGTGGGGCCTCATGGACCTTGGTAAGGTGTTCTTCCTGTATGCCAAACCTTTCATGGTTATAAAGAGTCTTGGAGACTATCTAGTTAAATGTCCCACTTGACAGATGGGGAAACTGAGCCCTAGATAGCTAATCATGAAACCTAACATTTTTACCATGCTAAACATTGAAAAACATTAAAAAAAATTTTTTTTTTAAATATTTATTTTTGAGAGAGAGAGACAGAGTGTGAGCGGGGGAGGGGCAGGAGAGAAGAAGACACAGAATCAGAAGCAGGCTCCAGGCTCCGAGCTGTCAGCACAGAGCCCTACAAGGGACTCGAACTCATGAACCATGAGATCATGGCCTGAGCTGAAGTCGGACGCTTAAGTGACTGAGCCACCCAGGCGGCCCCCCGCCCATGCTAAACACTCTTGCTTCCAATATTTTTTAAAAAATACAGTTGACATTTTTATGTTTAAGTTAAAGTAGCAGACTTACCTGATATTTGCCTAAAATGGTGTCTCTTAAGAATAAAAAAAAAAATTTATCAAGGTGAAATACTCATAACATATAACTAACCCTTTTCAAGTGTACAATGCAGTGCGACTTAGTATAAGTACCACCTCTATCTGGTTGCAACATTTCCATCACTTCAAAGTAAAATCCCTTAACTTTTAAGAAGTTTCTCCCCTTTCCTCCTGGGGACAGGAGGACCGTGGCGACCAGCAATCTGCTTTCCATCTCCACAGATTTATCTGTTCTGGAGAGTTTGTATAAATGGAGCCGTGTGCGCTGAGTGACCTTCTGTGTCTGGCTTGTTTCACCTCGCATGATGCTTTGAGACTCATCCATGTTTTATGTATCGATCATGCCTTTCCATGTCTGATGAATGCTCTGTCATATGGATATACCGCCATTTGTCTATCCATTTCTCCATTGATGGGCCTTTGGATGGTTTCCACCTTTTGGCTATTATGAATAGTGCTGCTGTGAACGTGTGCGTATATGCATTTGTTTGAGCCTGGTTTTCAGTGCCTTTGAGTACATACCTAGGAATGGGATTGCAAAGTCATGTGGTATTTCTGTGCTCAGCCTTTCGAGGACCTGCCAAACTGTTTTCCATAGCGGGTCAAACATTTTATATCCCACCCTCCCCAGCAATGCACAAGGGTTCTGTTTCCTCCACATCCTTGCCAACACTTGTTATTGTCCATGATTTTGATTCAAGCCATTCTGGTGGGCTCACTGTCTTTTATAATCCTCACGGTAACTTCAGGTTCTTTTATTATCCCCATTGGGCAGGTGAGGAAACTGAGGCATGGAGAGGTAAAATAATTGTCTGAGATCTTCTGGGGACGAGGAGCTGATAAAAGTTCCATTTATGTTCAGTTTTACAGGAGACACTAAACTGAAAATGTCCCATGGAGCTCTGCTTCTGGAAGGATGGGGCTACCCTGAGGAAAGCTTGTCCTTAGCTCAGAGTTTCAATTATGCCCCATAGCCCACCCCCCTCCCTCATCAGATTGGGGATGTAGGGCAGGAGAAGAAGGTTGGTGGCCCTCTCATCTCCCTCTTTCACACTGGGAGAGCATAACAGGTGGCTGTCAGAAGAAGGGGGAAGCCCCGTGTCTGATCAGCCTGCACCGGACTCTGGGCTCTGGATGGAGACCCAGGGCCCTGGCCTCTGCGCTTCTTGGTCACTGACTGGTTGTGTTACTTGGAGTCATTTGCTTCCTCTCTCTGAGTCTCAGACTAGAAGAATCTCTCCCATTTTCCCTATCTCCAAGGCCCATGAAAATTCTGTAGAGATGTAAATGTGGACTCCAGCTGGTGGGTCTGGGATTGTCTTCAGCTCTACCACTTCCCAGGGGCTGCTCAGAAGCAAGGTATCCGAGTTTGCTCATCAGCACAATGGGTAGAATAACAGGGTCTCACAGGGCAGATGTAAAAACTACTGAGATGACACACATGAAATTTCTTAGCATAGAACGTGACGTAGCAGGTGCTCCATAAACGTTAACCGAGTGACTGGCATAGGAGGTGCTTACTGCAAAATGTTGGTCTCATTTTCTACCTTTCCTGTCCCATAATCTTGAAGCAGGTCAAGGGCCTACACAGCCTGTAGCCAGAAGTAAAATGAGGATGTTTGTAGAGGGCACTAGGGACCATTGTTTTATCCTATAGAGCGAAGATATGATCTCATGTTATATGACAATCAGAAGCCTATGGGACAGCCCACTGGTGTCCTCCTCTCGGCCCTCAAGCTGGCGTCATGGACAAGAGCTCTCTCTTTTTAAATCTACGAGTTTGGTACCCACTGCTAGCCCTTTTCGCCTTTTCATGTCTGCTGGGAATCTCAAGGTGAAATGCAATTCTCTACGGCAGCATCTTTGTGCCACTGGGGGTTCCTAACATCATCCTCTCTTCCCTTATTTGGTTCCGCAGCTTGNTATGTCTGCTGGGAATCTCAAGGTGAAATGCAATTCTCTACGGCATCTTTGTGCCACTGGGGGTTCCTAACATCATCCTCTCTTCCCTTATTTGGTTCCGCAGCTTGTTTGCATTTCAGCTCTGGGTGCCTGTGGGGGCTGTGTGCTGTACGCCTGCCGGCTGCCTCAGAGCCTTTTTTGGGAGGAAGATGGGGATAGGCCCGAAGGGGAATTTAGGAGGTGGACAAATGCTCCCACTTTGCTGGCAGAAACCTCCAGGAGGCCACCCTGGTGTTTCTGAGTGGCTGGACTCCCCCATTGTGGGGACAGCGCGTCTAGTTTGGACAGCTTCCTCGCACTGCTCAGAGTGGCCTGGCTCAGACAATCGGGCCTTTCATGAGGCCCGGCCAGTGGCCCCTAGCGTGGGCCAAAGGCTGCTTCTCCCTGCCCCCCCTGGGGCCTGCCTTCTGGTCCCTGCCCCCTCAGGAAGTGGGGAGGGAGGGACATGGACTTTGCCGTCTCCTACACAGGCCTGTATGTCAGCTCCACTATCTCTAGCTTTTTGAATTCTCACCAAATCTCTTGAAGGGGCTAACAACCTTACCCTCTCACAGGATTGGCATGATGGGGGCGCCTGGGTGGCTCAGTTGGTGAAGCGTCTGACTTTGGCTCAGGTCATGACCTCACGGTTCCTGGGTTTGAGCCCCGTGTCCAGCTCTGTGCTGACAGCTCAGAGTCTGGAGCCTCCTTCGGATTCTGTGTCTCCCCCCCTCTCTCTGCCCCTCCCTGGCTCATGCTCTGTCTCTCTCTCTCAAAAATAAACATTAGGGGCGCTTGGGTGGCTTAGTCGGTTAAGCGTCCGACTTTCACTTAGGTCATGATCTCGCGGTTCGTGGGTTCGAGCCCCGCGTCGGGCTCTGTGCTGACTGCCAGCTCAGAGCCTGGAGCCTGTTTCNAATAAATAAATGTAAAAAGGAAAAGAAAAAAAAAAGAATTGCCATGATGTTCTGGTGAGCTCAGGTGGGAAAGTACTATGTAAACAGTCGTTGTGAACTGTGTTTGGGTCTCTCCCAGCTATATTTCTGTAGAAAGCCCAAACTCAGCTTTAAAACGCTAACAGTAAGTGCTGGATAAATGTCAGTGATACGGTGGATGTGTGCTACGAGCCCTAAACACTTCATCTCATTTAATGTCATCCCCACAATGACATACATACCAATGAGGTGCGTGTGATAATCCCATTCTCCCAGATGAGGAAACTGAGGCCCACAGAGGTTGGGCAGCTCAAGGTCACATGCATTAGTCATGGTAGGTCGGTTGAGAGGTCACACAAGGATAGGTGGGTCTGCTCTGCTCTAGGCCTGTTCCAGATGGTTCCTGAAGGCACTAAAATCTCCCTGCTCATTGGTCTAGTGTCCTGGCTTATAACTTAAGTCGCAACCTTCTCTGAGAGTTTTCCGCCAGTTTCCAGAGACCCCTGGCCTCTCTCCCTCTGATTCCACCCACACAGGTCCCTAGTACTTTCCCACCTGCTGCTTTTTGCCCTCCTGATCCCATCCCCTGAGCCACTGTTGTTCCGTTCCCCCTTTTCTGCTACTCTTCCATCCTTTCTGCCCCTTGAACCATCCTGTCTTCACATCTCAGCTACAGGACCACTTGCCACAGGCGTTTGCCTTCCTCTTCCTCTTCTGTAGGTTTCATTCAGCCCCCTGCTCTGTGCTTAGGCCTGAGTCTGTCCCCGTCCCAAGGGAATGCCTACCTGATGAGGGAGGAGGCTGTCAAAGCAGTGACCGCACAGCCTGGTTAGGGCTGTGATGGAGACAGATGAGGCTGTGGGGCCAGGAAGGCCCCAACCTTCGTTGGGGAAGAGGTGGTGGGGGTTTGAAGAGGGAGGAGGAAGAGCTCCCCTGGCACATAGGGGAGAGAAGAATCCCCGGCAGAAGCGGCACCCCCATGGTGGGGGATGGAGCTGGGGGAGAGTGGTGCCCTGAGGAATGGGGGAGCAGCCGCTGGGCATCTTGTCAGGAGACAGAGCAGAACCTTGACCCTGAGAGCAGTAGGGAGCCATTGAGGAGTCTTGAGCAGGGGGAGGTGTCTGCTCTGGCTTGCTCTTCAGAAAGGTCTGTGTGGTCCTAAGGGACGGAATGAAGTCCCACAGTGTGTGTATGGGGGAGGGGGAAGGCGGGGCAGTGGATGCGTTTGTGTGGGGGTGGGTTGCGAAGGCCGGACCTCGTGTTCCTGAAACATAGGGTTGTTGTTGGTGGCTTTGCTGTTTGGGAAGACCCCTCTGGTGCTTGTGGAAGCCAGAAGGAGGTGGAGACACTGGAGGCCCGTGGACAGGCTGTGGACACAGTCTAGTGAGCTAGCAGTGCCTGGCCGGGGCCTGAGCTGTCGGGCCAGAGGGCGAGCCTGAGAGTTTAGGGAGGGCGGGTCACTGGGACTTCGTGCTTAGGGGAGAGAGGATATTGAGGTGGGAATATTTGTGTGGGGTTGTTGTCAAATCGTCTAGAAGCATCCCTGGCCCAGGAGGGCTCATCCTGGCTCCTCAGCTGTGTGACCCTGGACCAGCCTGTCCCTCCATGTGCGTCAGTGTCCTCAGCTGTGAAGGGGTTGGGTGAAGCGGCCTCTCCTGCTCTGACGCAGCGGGTCTGTCACACGGCGGTGGCCCTGGAGGAGGGACACAGAGCCTGTGGCCTAGCCAGCTGAGACCTAGTCTGCGATGACCAAATCTGGCCAGGTCTGCTGTGGTCTGAGGCCAGCCACAGGCACATTTGCCATCTGGGAAGGCACATCTCTGACCCCCAGGTGCCCTCTCCACCTTCACAGCGGGCTCTGCCCTCCCTGCCAGCTGTCTTGGCTGCTCTAGTCCCAGACTCCATCCAGGGCCTCTGCTCTCCCGTGACTGGCCCTGGGAGGAGTGGCCTGGCGCCGGGGCCCCATTGGCCAAAGCGTGTCTGGGCTGCACACGCCCCTGCCTCCCCGGCTGGCTGCCTGCCCATCTTGGGATAGGAGAAGGGCCAGCCTGGCCAGCCCTGGTGGGGGCAGACCGCCCCGGGGCCAGGGAACGAGTTGGAGTCTGAGAGGCTGTGCCTGGGGCCGCCAGGGCTGCTCTGCCCCTTCCATTCGCCCTCCAGCCCAGGGGCTCTGGGCTCTTCTCTTTGATGAGCGTGGGGGCCCCCCACCGCGGGGTCTTGTCCCTCAGTTTGCCTGGGAGCTCAGCCCTGCTCAGAAGATCGTGCGATTTCCTGTCTCACAGGGTGACAAGACTTGTCAGCTTTCTCAAAGGACATGTCAGCTGGACATGCTAGAACCCTGCAGGGTTAGAGTCCAGAATCCTGAAAGCAGGACAGGACCCACCTTAGGGACCGGCAGTCTTCCCCTGCCCCTGCCTACCCCGTGAGTGATGGGTGAGGTTCAGGAAGGGAGGGGACTTATTTGGAATCACATGGGACCAGAAGGTCAGGGCTAGGATTTGAACTCAAGTCTGTCCCTGGTGGTCCCTCTAGAAACCTTTGATGAGGCCCTACTGTATGCCAGGACCTTCTAAGCATAAGCACAAAGGGAATGGACCAATTTATCTTTGTTCTTGCAGTGTTAGATCCAGGGTACAGGGGAAGTACTTGGTGAATGAAGGGAGGAAGGAAGGAAGGAAGGAAGGAAGGAAGGAAGGAAGGAAGGAAGGAAGGAAGGAAGGAAGGAATGGACAAGGCCAAGATCCTGCCTCCGGACATGTAGAGTCCAAAGGAGGGAAGGGCCTCTTTTTCATACAATAGGAAATAGGAGGCTGGTGGGAGTAGGGACTGACCAGGTGAGAAGCAGAGGGAGGATGGGAACTCAGGTGTCTCCACCAGGGTCTAGGGCTTTTTCTATCCTCACTTTCCTTGTTTGTAAAATGGGGTCAGCAGCCCTCACCCTCTGCCTTCCTTGTGAGGACCCAGTGAGGCAGCAGATGTGAAAATAGGTCTGTAAAGCAGAGGTGTAGCACGTAGGGCTTCCCTGTGTGGATGCTGAGAACTGCCCAGAAACCCCATATGGCTGGCTGCCTTTCTTCTGACCACTTACCCTTTGCATCTTGCTTCCCCCATTTCCCTAGCTTGCTCTATGGCTTCTTTCTGGAACGTTCTGCCCAGAACCCCTGGCTGTGGGATGGGTTTGGGAAGTGTGGGTGAATGGAATCTGCCTGCCTCCTCCCTCTACCGTCTCCCACACCCAGAAAGGCAGCCACATTATGCAGGAAGCACAGCAGGCCGGAAGTGCCTTGGCAGCGGTTGCCATGGCGACGGGTCCTGCTGCTTGGACCACAGTGGCCTGTCAGACGCCTGCAGGCCTGCAAGCCTGGCAGCCTGGCACCCTGCAGGCCTCTTCCCAGGCTGCTGAGGCTGGGGCTGCCCTTCTCTCTCCTTGGTGTCTGGCATTGCCCCTTACTCCTGGGGGCTCTCGGGAACGAGTTGCCTCTCTGGGAACCCATAAGCTGTTCTGGGTCAGACAGGCCTGGTTTGAATCCCAGTTTTGCCACTTGGGGGTCAGTGACCTTGAACAAGTCACCTTGGTGTGCCTTGTATTTATCGAATTAGCGATGGGAGCCTCATGGGGGAAGTTGCTCAAGGAGCATGGACAGCGGCATGAGAGCTGTCCTTGACCCCACGTGCAGCTGTGGTAGGGTCAGGGTCGAGTCGTGGCACTGTTTGCTGCTGACAGGCCCAGGGCCCTGGACTCATCTCAGCCCCAGGAGCAGGCCGTGTGGGGTGGTGGATAGGACCTCGGGCTTTGCAGCCAGACCTTGTGCCCCAGCTGCCCTTTGCCACGTACAGGAGCCTCAGTTTCCTCACCTTTAAAGCGAGGGCACCAATGAACCGACCTCAGGTTGGTTTTTTGCATGAATAAAGTGGAATTCAGACACGCAAAGTGCTCAGAAGAGTATTCAACACTTAGCGAGCACTTGATCAAGGTCAGCAGTAGCGGTTATCATCGCCGCAAGCAGCATCAGCCATGACAATTAGAACTCGTGGCCTTTTTCTCACACATGCAGGTGCACCCAGCTCTCACACATGGCCTGTTGGGGAGAGCAGGCCAGAGAGATGGGAGGCCCGCTCCTTCCCCGGCCCACCCCACCCAGGGCACTGCCGGGGACCCCCCGCCCCTTCCACCTGGGGACTGAGGCAGGCTGGGCCCTGGGCCCAAACTGCACCTCCGGTTCAGGACTCTGAGGATTTTCTCTGCTGCTTCTCTAGCCGGCAGCTGCTGCAGCCTTGACCTGGGTCAGACAGCTTCTCAGGGTCGGCCCTGAGCCCTCCCAGGCAGCAAAGCCAAGTGCTCAGGACAGAGGAACGCCCAATGTGGGGGGGGAGCACTGCCTCTGATGTCATCTGCAGAACGAAGGTACCCGAGGAAGGGCCCTTTGGGAGTGAAACAGGGCTGCTTCTTGGGATACTTGATTGAGAATAGATCCCTGGGCTTGACTGCTAGAGGGCTCCCCAGGCCTACCTGCAGAGGCAGGGGAATCTTTCAAGAATGAACGTCAGGGGCGCCTGGGTGGCTTAGTCGGTTAAGCGTCCGACTTTCGCTTAGGTCATGATCTCGCGGTTCGTGGGTTCGAGCCCCATGTCGGGCTCTGTGCTGACTGCCAGCTTGGAGCCTGGAGCCTGTTTCAGTCTGTGACTCCCTCTCTCTCTGACCCTCCCCTGCTCACGCTGTCTCTCTCTCTCCTAGAAATAAATAAAAACATTAAAAACACATTAAAAAAAAAAGAATGGAGGTCAACCTAAGGCAGGACTTTAACAAGCTGGCCCAAGAGCTGGAGGGAGAAGGAGCGCATTCCCCTCCCCCTCCCTCAGGTCCCAGGTCCCGTGTACACGGGCTTGTTGGCCAAAAGGAAGCTGGATGGGAGCAGAGTCCCGCCAGCCTCCTGGGGTCTGAGAGTGGTGGCTGCTCTTGGAGTTGGGCCCCGGTGGGAGGTGTCCCTGTGGCAGCCGGGAGACCCTGCGGTGAGCTGACCTCCCGTCCCCACCTTCTCCCAGGGCTTGGCCTCCGTATTCTCAAGCCGAACGTCCCGGAAGTCAGCCCAGCGCGCCGAGGGCGACGGTGCCATGGCGGACAACGGGGGGTACCGGAACCCCACCGAGGTGCAGATGAGCCAGCTGGTGCTGCCCTGTCACACCAACCAGCGCGGGGAGCTGAGCGTTGGGCAGCTGCTCAAGTGGATCGACACCACGGCCTGCCTGTCGGGTGAGCTTGGCACAGCTATCCTCCCACCGGTGGCCCCACCACCCAAAGGAGAGGCCTCCATTATCAGAGACGGGCACTGTCCCTCCCGAGCGCCACGCTCGTTCCTTGCCCTGCCCTTTGCTCATACTGTTCCAGCTGCCTGAGACGCCGCCTCCAATTTCTCCACGCTCCTCTTGGGCCACCCTCGCTCCCCCAAGCCCCCACAGCTCTGAGCTCGGTATCCTTCTGTCCCTGCTGCGACACAGCGCATCTTCAAATGTGGCCGCTGCGACGCTGGCCTGAGAGTGCAGCTCTGAGTGTTCTCCAACCCACAGGGAGCTCACAGTCCAGCCGGGGCACAGATAGGTGATTTACCTGCCCCCCAGCCCTGGGAGAGAGTCAGCATTGGATCTGTGGGAGAACAGACCAGAAGCCCTGACCCAGTCCTGGGGACGGGGGAGGGAGGGATTGCAGAGGGACCAAGGTGGTGAGCGCAGTCCTGACGTTAAGAGCGACTAAGGCAAGGAAACAAAGGTGGGTGAAGCAGACTGCGCAGACGGACTGTGGGCTCCTGAGCGGGCTGAGAAGTAGAATAGCCCAGTGTGATCCTACGTTCATTCAACAGCTACTCACGGAGTGTCTGCTGTGCTGGCCCCGCTCCCAGACTGGGGCACCACGGTGAACGAGACAGGCAAAAGTCCTTGCCCTCAAGAAACTTGCAGCCTAGCGGAAGGGAGAGACCCCAGACAGACAGAACCTGGATAGATGAGCAGGGTCAGGGCGTAGTAACCGGGTGATCAAAGTAGAGAAGGGTGGGTGTGGCCAAGGAGGCACAAGCTCAGCTGGGGCCACCTGGCATTTGCTCAGAGGCCTGGGGACACGGGGATGATGCTAACCCGAGGCTTTCTTCCGATGCCAGCCGAGAGGCACGCTGGCTGCCCCTGCGTCACCGCCTCCATGGACGATATCTATTTTGAGCGGACCATCAGGTAAGTGCCCTTCCTGCTCCTTGGTCCCCCTGGCCTGCCCACCGCCAACCCACGGCTCCGCCTCCCTCTCCCCGCCTGGTCAGCCTGCGAGCCACATGGAACCCTGGAGTGTGACTTGATTGACTGAGGGCCTTTGCAGAGCAGACAGTAGCCCGTGCACTGGGGCTCTGGGAGAGGGATGGGCTGGGAGCTGGCCTGCTGCTGGGTGCTACGGGGTGGGTGCCCGCGGCCAGCTCTGGAGTTGGACGTTGCTGAGGCAGCATCACGGGGTGCTGTGTGGCTTTGGGGAAGTCAGTTTCTCTGGGCCTCAGTTTTCTTATCTGCAAAATGGAAGGGGATAGTCTTAAACAGTGCGTATCTTTTTGAACTTGGACATTCTCTGTGGGTCATTGGTCACTGGACTGTAGGAAGTTTCCTAGGCAAGGTCCCTTGGAAAAGCCTGAGCCAGAAGCTTGGACCATTCAGCCTCTGCTTGCATGTCTCCAAGAATGAGGAGCTCACTACCTTGCAGTTTGTTTTGTTTTGTAATTGCCTTTTAAAATGTTTATACCGAGGCACCTGGGTGGCTCAGTCGGTTAAGTGTCCAACTTCAGCTCAGGTAATGATCTTGTGGTTCATGGGTTCAAGCCACATGTCAGGCTCTGTGCTGACAGCTCAGAGCTGAGAGCCTGCTTCAGATTCTGTGTGTTACTCTCTCTGCCCCTCCCCTGTTCACACCTGCCTCTCTCTCTCAAAAATAAATAAACAGTAAAAAAAAAAATTAAAAAATAAAGTGTTTATACTGATGCCAAGCCCTTGGCCCAGCCTTGTAGGGGCTGCATACGGTGCTCTGGCCTCCACTCCTGCTCCTAAATCACCATCAGGGCCTAGGACATCAGATGTCAAGGGTTGAATCAGGGCTTTCTAGGTACCTAGCATGTTGCAGTTAAGGAAAAAATTTGGCCCATTCCTGTCTTCATATATTTGGTTCTTTGTCACTACCTGCCACTATTCCAGAGCAAGGCCCATGCTGGGTTTGGGGTGTGCAAGGTCAACTGGAGCATGGTCCCTAAGCCCCCAGGAGCCCCCATTTGTAGGGAGACAGGTTTAGAAACGTAATTTCAATTCAAGGGGTGTGTACCATGTGAATCGTGATCTCTGACGTAGGGGTGATTTGTAATTCTAATTCTAAATATCTTGTATTTCAGAGTAGTTTTTTAGAAAGTGTTTATTTATTTTGAGAAAGAGTGCGAGCAAGTGCACAAGCAGGGGAGGGGCAGAGAGGGAGGGAGGGCGAGAAGCCCAGGCAGGCTCCATGCCACCAGCACAGACCCTGACACGGGGCTTGATCCCACGAACCATGAGATCATGACCTGGGCTGAAATCAAGAGTTGGACGCTTAACCAACTGAGCCACCCAGGCGCCCCTAGAGTAGTTTTGGATTTACAAAAGAAGTTGTATCTCAGCAGATCATACAGAGAGGTCCTATATACCCCATAGCCACTTCCCCTGTTATTAACATTTTAATTAGTATTGTTCCTTTGTCACCGTGAATGAACTGATATTGATGCGTAGCCTGTAGCACTTTTTTAATATATTAACCTATTTAATCCTCAGAACAATGCTGTGAGGTTCTGGCTATTAGTATCCTCCTTTTACAGATGAGGAAACTGAGGCACAGAGAGGTGAAATGATTTGCTTCAGGTCGTATGGCTAGTGGAGGACCCAGGAACCCCAGAGCTCTTATTCTTAACCAATGGGCAGCATTTTCTACATGTCTGGGGGTGAGTGTCATAGCATAGGGGGTAGTCAAACGGGGGTTCCTGGAGGAGATGTTGGAACTGGCTTCAGTGCCATTAATACTGTATGTGGTGACACTCTGAAGGCCAGGGGAGCTCTGTCCAGGCCAGTTCTAGGTCTCCGCTGCCCACACAGGTTCTGGCGCTCAGAGGGGCTACGGAGGTGTGGGCTGGGGGTGGGCAGTGGGTGTGCGTGGTGGATGGACTTGCCCCAGGACTCAGAGAGTGAAGGTGAGTCTGGGCCAAGAAGGGTGTGGCTGGAAGGGCACCCGGAGAGGATCCTGGGAAGGAAGGCAAGCTGGAGATGGGTCGGGAACATGGCTGGTGTCCAGGAAAGGCCTGGCTGCACCTGAGGAAAATTGGAGAAGGTTTTCCTGGTTTGTTTTTGTCTTTGCCATTCAAAAATATTTCAAAATGTGTCTCTAATTGGTAAGACCTACTTTTATTTTTTCCATTTTTAAAATTGATTATTATACATTTTAAAGGTTTATTGATTTTGAGAGAGAGAAAGAGAGCACGAGTTTGTGAGATCATGACCTGAGCTGAACTCAAGAGTTGGAGGCGGCTCATGACTGAGCTACCTAGGCGGCCCTGCTTTTATTTTTGTTTTGCTTTACAGTTATCTTTGTTGTTCAAGTCTAGATACAAATAAGGTTGCAACTGATTGCTGTGTCTCTCAAGTCTTTTTTCTGTCTATAGGTGCTGCACCTTCCCCCAGCACCCTGGCCCTTCACTGTCTCTCTCCTGGTCATTTGCAATCTTAGTTCTCAGTCGTCCGGGGTTTGTTGTTAGCATCAGTGTGGTGTCATTTAACATGCTCCTCTGTCCCCTGACAGTAAATTGGTTCTGGGGAAGGGCTTGAACGGGGGTCAAATTTGTTTGTGGGAGCTGCCTCTGTGATGTGAAGAACACCAGAGGGGGTGCTGGGGAGCTGGAGGCTCCCCCCCCTCAGGGGGGCCCTGAGGAAGTTGGGCAGGGACCCTGGGGAAGGAGCCAGTTTTGGCTTGAGCTGTGGGATGGAAGAGAGTCTAGGAGGGAAGAAAGGCTCAGGTGTCCAAGTGGGTGTCTGCTTGGCTTTGGGGGAGGTAGAGGAGGGGGGAGCAGGAGGAGGAGGGGGAGGAGAAAAAGAAGAGGAGGAGGAGGGAGGAAGGAGTAGGAGGGGAAAGAGGAGGAGAGAGATGAATAAGAGACACAAATATCTCTTTTTTTTAGCACCACAGAAAATAGACTGTTATTTTTATTTTAGGGATCGTGGAATTCTTTCCCCTAATTTCTTATAATGAAAACTTTCAAAATTATAGAAAAGTTGCATAGCGCAATGATTGAATCTCACCAGTGAGATTCAAGAATTAACATTTTTTGCTACGTGTGCTTTATCTATATATGAATAAACACATATACTTCTCTCTGTCTTTTTTCTGAACTACTTGGAAGTAAGTTGCAGACATCATGACACCTTGTCCCTCCACATGTCATCACGCATCTCTTGAAAGCAACAGTCCCTCCACGCCTATCAGGACTGTTAATGACAGGGACAGAAATGGACAGGTCCTTGGCAGTCATGAGCTCCTGTTAGTTACGGAGCTCTGCCCCGGGCCAGGCCTGGCGCTGGCTCTCTCTGACTTCCTCGAGCCTTCCCTCAGTAGTCATGCATCCTCTGTACTTTACTGACGTGGGGTAGGCTCAGGAGGCCAAGTGACTCATCCAAGGTCACCTACCTCAGTAGGGTGACAGGGGAGAGCTTGACTGGAGCCCAGGCAGCCCCCCTGGAAGGGACCCTTCCTAGCCCTGGGGGAGAGGCTGCGTCTTTGAAAGAAATTAGCCCTCTGCCATCCATGTTTGTGGCCCAGGCACGGAGAGGTAAAAGGACTTGCTCAAGGTCACCCCAGCCCCTGTCTGCCTCCTCCTCACAGTCCACCAGCTGGGCACACTCAGCTGCCTCCAATTAGACACACAGCAGGGGAGGGGGCTCCTCGAGGGATTCTAACCATTCATCTGGACGTGGGCATTATTCCAGAACAGGGAGCAGCTGGAAAAGGTGGGACCAGTGTAGTCAACAGAACAGTCTAGAACCCTGACTCTGTCACCTTTGAGCTGGGTGACCTTGGGCAAATGGCTTACTCTCACGGGTGTTCAGTCCCTCGTCATGTAAGCGTGTCAAGCTTATTTTGGGACTGTACCGTGGTAATGCTTGGAACATAGTAGGCATTCTTTGAATGTTTCCATTTTCCATTCCACCCCGCTATGGATAGTCCCGTGCACTTATTAGGCACATGTAGAATGCATTCATTCAGGAGGACCTACCCCGTGAGGTGTACTAGGCCCTGAAGTCAGTGGTGAGTGAAGTGGGTGTGATCCTTGCCCTAGCGGAGCTTAAGGATTGTGGGGGAGACCACAGAGAACCATCTGTTGGAAGAAGTGCTGGGAGGGTGAACCATATTGGGCTATGGGGGGAGGGGCAGGTTCCCCGAAGAGGGGACTGTGGAGCCACAAGCACAAAGAAGCTTGAGCATTCACTGGATAAGGGGGAGAGGAGTGAAACTGTGCCGCCTTGCTCAGCCTCCACTTCCCCACCTGGACAATGAGGTGCGAACACTACCTTGCCAGCTCGCTCTGAGGACTCGGTGACACTGCCGATGTGACTCTGTAAGCCACAACGTTTCCCTGCCAGCTCCCTTCCGCGGAGGCCCTGCGAGTATCTGGGGCCCCTCTTCCCCCTCTCTATCCCCTCTGGAAGGCTCACCTCCTGCTTTTCTCTCCCCAGTGTCGGACAAGTGGTGAATATCAAGGCCAAGGTGAACCGAGCCTTCAACTCTAGCATGGAGGTGTGTGGGGTGGGGGCTCCCTGGGGGTGGGTTTTCTACCTCCTCTCCATTCTCAGCGCCCAGCCTGGGGACACTCACACCCGCAGAGCCCTGGTCGAGGCAACGGGGGTTTGAAACAGCTGTCAGGGTGTCCAGTGAATGCCTAAGGATCTTCTGTCCAATACCCATAACATGGAAGGGAAAACTGAGGCCCAGGGAGGGGAAGAGGCTTGTCCCAGGTCACCAGGTCACATAGATTCCAATGTGAGACTGACTTCCAGTCTCCTTGGTCTTCACACTTCACCTAAGACTCCCTTCAGCAGCCAGGTGGCCACAGGAAAGCAGGGAAGACAGCAGCTGTGCCTGACCCTGGAGGCAGCAGAGCTGGGGCAGGGAGAGCCCTGAACTTCAGTCCGTTAGCTCACCTCCCATAGTCTCTGTCTCCCCATCTGTGAAATGGAAGCATGAGTCCTATGCTTCAGGATTCTTAAGTGAGGTACAGGGTTCTGTGAGCTCTGGGGGAGTGACTGTGTTTCCTACCTGTGGATGCCAGGCCCAGGCAACATCCCCCAGCTGGGCCGCTGAAGCTGAGTCCCCACTGCCTCTGGTCCCCCCTGGGTACCCGCCAGATGTCTGTCTTTTCATTGAAGCCAACATTGATCTACTTTAAGTTCTTTGCTGGACTCAGTCTCATTTTCATTCTCTCTGTAGCCCTGTGAGGGTAGGTATGCTCATTCCCATTGCATCCATCCATTCATTCATTCATACATCCATTCATTCATATTTTAAGTAGGCTCCACGCCCAATGTGGGGCTTGAACTCACAACCCTGAGATGATGAGTTGAGTGCTCTACCGACTGAGCCAGCCAGGCGTCCCCATGCTCAGTCCCATTTTATAGATGAGGAAGCCAAGGACCAGAAAAGGGAAGTAACTTGCTCAAGGCTTTCCAGGGATCTAGGGGTAGAATCAGAACCGATCCCAGGTCTCTGTCCTCCTAGTCTCAGTAAGTGATAGAATATGAGGCCTGGCCTGAGGTGGGACTTCCTGTCTTGTTGAGCTGTGGAACCTCAGGCTGGGAGCTCCATTTCTCCCCTCCTCACTCCTCCCACCCCTTCTTCCTCCCCAGGTGGGCATCCAGGTGGCTTCTGAGGACCTGTGCTCTGAGAAGCAGTGGACCGTGTGCAAGGCCTTGGCCACCTTTGTGGCCCATCGGGAAGTCTCCAAGGTGGGGGCTATCTCTGGCTGCTTGATGCTGCTGGACCACCCGGGTGCTTGTCAAGGCAGGCCGGGAGCAGGGTGGTGAGGCCGGGGGCTGGCCAAGGCGTGAAGGCGCTTCAGGGAATCCACAGCCCCCAGAGGTAGCTCCCCCTATCTGTGTTTTGACCCTAGGTGCCTTCCCTCTCTCTTCCCCACCTACCCCTGTGCGTCTCACGTGGGGATTCTTCAGGCCTTATCATCCCCTTACATGCCCCATAGATGCCCCCAATCCTGGATGCCTTTGCCCGAGAAATGGGACTGGGGGCGTTTGGAGGATGGAAGTGATAGATCGGTCAACCTGGAAACAGGAAGATGGGGACAAAGACTCGTAGCTATCCTGCAGCCGCAGGTGTGTGATGATGCTGAGGGCACAGGCACCCCTGCTGTTTCGGAAGCCTGCCCCCAGCATCCCCCGCACCACCCCCTGCCCACAGGTGAAGCTGAAGCAGACCACCCCGCAGACAGAGGAGGAGAAGACCGAGCACAGCGTGGCGGCTGAGCGGCGGCGCATGCGGCTGGTCTATGCGGACACCATCAAGGACCTCCTGGCCAACTGCGTCATTCAGGATGGTGAGCGGCCGCAGGTGGGGAGGGCAGCGGCATCCTACATGCCCCCCTCTGTCCCAGGCCCCCACAGGGCAGAGGGAGGAAGGGACGTCCGCTCACTGTCCCGATGGAACTCTTGTTTCAAGGTCTCCTTCAGGGAAGGGCCTCTTGCTTGGCTCCCAGGAGCTGTGAAGATGGAATTAGGGCACGAAGAACACCCTTTGTTATCCACAGAATGTATTTGGGAAGGTACTATTGAGCACGGCCCTGAAGACTGCAGGGTTTTTTTTAGAAAGCACATATATATATATGAACACATATATATGCACATAGACATATACGCATATATACATAAATCACATAAGTATAAATATAGAATGAAAAGCAAGACCCTCTCCCACTCAGGACCCAGGTCCCCTCCAGTTAGTCCTTTTGGGACATCTTTCCAGAAGATTCCCTGCATATTTAAGCATGCCGTGTATTATTTAGCTCTCCCTTTTTCTCCCAAAAGGGAGCGTACAGTACATACTGTTCTATATCTTACTGCTTTCCCCTTGAAAGTACGTGTTGGAGAGATTGTTCTATACCAGCACACAGAGATCCCCTGTGGACTGGGGGAGATTTTGACAGATGGAGAGAGGAGAGAGAAGGTTTTCCTGACGGAGCGCACAGGCTGGGCAAAGGCCCAGAGGGGTAGCCTTGGATGCTCTCACCAGTCTCAGAGCCTTAGGACAGGGAGTCTTCCCTGAAAACTACAGGAGGCCATTATAGGACAATTGAAAGTAGTCCAGCCGCCCAGGGTGGGCGAGAGCAGGTGAACCAGCAGTGAGAGGGGCTCTGAGTGCTGTGTGCCTTATGTCTGCGAGGTCTGGGGGCTATGGCTGGGGTAGGGGAGGGAGCCCCAGCTCCTCCTACTGTCACTGAGATCTCCCGGGGCCACCCGTGCACGGCAGACCTCCTAAATCCCTCTTGTCCTGACAGCCCTTCCACCCAGTGGTCAGTCCAAATGCCTTAGCCTGGCATCCGGGCCCTTGGCTGGCCGCTCGGCCTCACCTGGTACTGTCCTCCTACTTGTCCTCAGCTCCAGCCATGCCACGGCCTCATTGCTTCCTGCGACTCTCCTACCTGCCCTGTCTCCAGATCTTGGCTCAGGCCACCCTCAAGCTCCCCTTCTCCCTATCTGTGGCATCTCAGAGCAGCCTGCAAGCCAGGCAAAAGGCCGCCTTTTGATGGGCCCTCGCTGACAAGTCTCTCCCTGGTCGGTGGGAGATGCATTGCCTTCCTTGGGTTGCGGGGGTCGTATCAGCATCTGCTCCTCTGACCCCCAAGGCCCTGCCCACTCTCTGGCCTCTCCTACTGAGGATCTCCTGATGCCACTGCCCCTGAGGGACAGATCCTTTTGAGAGTCTGCCTCCTGAGTTTGGTGCCAAGCCCTCTAGAATTGTGATCGTACGTCATCTGCATAATCCCCATGGGTTGGGTTTGACGTCTGCCCTTCACAGATGAGGACATAGGTTCAGAGAGGCTCACTCGACTGGCCCAAGTCATTGAACCTGAGGTTCAGCCCCAGGCGTGTCTTCTCTCAAAGTGGAAGTCCTGCCCACTGCCCCCGAGACCACCTGATCTCCCTCCCCCCGTGTCCTCCTGTTCCTCACCCAGGGCCGGCACACTTGGTGCCGAGTCAGTAAAGGAATCTGGATGACATAGAGTGTGGGCTGGTGGCGGGTCCCCTGGATCTGCCATTGGGAACTTCTCCCCTTCCCACCTCCCCGCCTCTGCCCTTCCCGGGCCAGATCTGGAGAGCAGAGACTGCAGCTGCATGGTGCCGGCCGAGAGGACCCGCGTGGAGAGCGTGGAGCTGGTCCTGCCCCCCCATGCCAACCACCAAGGCAACACCTTTGGGGGCCAGATCATGGCCTGGATGGAGAACGTGGCCACCATCGCAGCCAGGTGAAGGGAAAGTGCACTGCCCCTGCTTTCCCTCCTTTCTCTCCCTCCTCCCTTGGCCAGCTTCATCCCCAGATTTGGGGGTGGGGGTGATGGGAAACCCCAGCTTGGTGTTGGCATTCAAGGCTTTAGGAGCTAGTCAGGGCAGACTTCCTGGGGGAGAGCTCTTCAGCTGGGCCTTGAGTGACATGTAGCTTTGGGTAAGGGGAGGGCTTCTAGGTAGTAGAAGCAGCAGGTGCTGGGTGTAGAGGATGAGGGAAAATGGGGAACAGATTTGCCCCAAGCCCTGTTCTTGAGGCTCAGCTGCTTGAGTGCTCGTAGGCCCTAGTGTTCTAAGCTGTGAAAGGGGACTTCCGTTCTGTTCCTCTGGGCAGAAGTGTCCCAGTCGGGTGGGAGTGGGTGGGCCAGAGGGCAGTGCATGTGGTTCCGGGCTGGGTCTGTGGATGGGGGAAGGGGGGGAGGCCGGCCCAGGCCTGTGGCTGAAGGCATTTGTCCTGTCTCCCCAACCCCAGCCGGCTTTGCCGTGCCCACCCTACGCTGAAGGCCATTGAGATGTTCCACTTCCGGGGCCCCTCCCAGGTTGGGGATCGCCTGGTGCTCAAGGCCATCGTGAACAACGCCTTCAAGCACAGGTAAGGGGAGGGACCGGGGCCCCCTGGGGCTGAGGGCTCTTCCTGACCCAAGAAGAGGCCCAACTGCAAAGCTGCCAGGGACCCTTTCCCTTGTAGACGAGGCCTATGAGGTCTAAACCCTGCCCGGCGGCTGCTGGGCCCTTCCATGCTCAGACCACAGGGCCAGTGTTCTGTCACTTATCAAATCCATTCCCGCCTCTTCCCTAAAACAATTAGTTCCCAGAGCCTGAATTTGGAATGAATCCTGATACCTCCAAGAAAGCTTACTTTAAATACCTATCTTTGTTGGTGATTTCAAAGATCATCGTGTGAGGAAGCCAGGCTCCCTGGGCTCAAGTTGGGCTCACTCCGTACTAGCTGTGTGACTTGAGGCAAGTTACTCACCACCACTGAGCTCCAGTTCTTTTGTCTGTAAAATGGAGCTCACCACAACTACGCCATATTTGTGAGGATTCCCTGAGGGGTTGCTGGACAGGATGCTGGGTGTGGACAGGTGTGTGTGCGTGCGTGCATGCATGTGTTGGGGAGGGCACATGGGCTCAGGAAGGTCCAGCCTGAAAGCAGCCCTCTGTCTCTCTCAGCATGGAGGTGGGTGTGTGCGTGGAGGCTTACCGCCAGGGCGCTGAGACCCAACGGCGGCACATCAACAGCGCCTTCATGACCTTCGTGGTCCTAGACGCGGATGACCAGCCTCGGACTCTGCCCTGGATTCGGCCCCAGCCTGGGGTGAGTGGCACCCTGCCCCACCACCAGGTCCCTTCCCTCTCTGCCCAGGGGTGGGGGTGGGGTGCTAGCCTGGGAGCGATGGGCTCAGCCCTGCCCCTCTGCAGGGGCACAGCCAGCTCTGGGTGACCTGTGGCCCCAGAGGTGCCCCTTGTGCAAGGCAGGCACCTTGGTCTGCCTGAAGGAGCTCATAGGTATTAACAGGCGTTCCTGAGCCCACAGGTGTGGAAAAGCACGGGCTCTGGGGGCAGACGTGGGTTGGAACTCCCCTCTTCCGTGTTCTACTGGGTGCCCTCTGCAAGTTTCTAGTCCCTGCCAGTAAAGCGGGTGTATCTGCACCCCTGCCTCACAGGGAGGTTGGGGGGTGTCCCTGTGCTCGGCTAAGCCCTGTAGGTGACCGTTATGAGGAGGTGACAGGAGAGCAAGAAGCACAGGGATAAGAGTCAGGGGCTTGGGTTCAAAGGTTGTCTCTTAAAAACTGCAATCTTGTGCCTCCGGTGGGCCAGTCCCGGGCTTGCTTCTGGGGGGCTGGAGGGACCTTGGAGGGGCACTCCCTCTCTCTGGGAAGCCCCTCCACCCTGCCTGCCTGCCTCACAGGACCCCGAATTGGCTGTGAAAACCCTCACGCCCCAGCTGGGTGCTGGGCACTTGACAATGGGTGGGGTGGGGCAGGAGCCGGCGCATGAATGGCGGTTCGGTTCACAAGTGCCTCCAGGCCTGTGCCATTTCATGCTCACGAGTGAGGAGACAGCAGAAGCAGTGGTTAAGAGGGTGGACTCCGTGTCAGGCCATCAGGGTTCTGCTCCTGGCCCCACTTCTTACCCTGGCCACCTTGGGCAGGCCACCAGCCTTTCTGTGCCTCAGTTTCCTCCTCTGTAAAATGGGGATAATATGAGTACCAACTTCAGAGAGCTGTTGTGAGGCTTATTTGAAATTTTGCATGGAAGGTGCTTTGGAAGAGGCCTGGCAAGAACAGGTGCTCAGTAAACGTGGCTTCTTACTAGCACTGTCAGTGCCCTTTGGGGTCCCCTCGTGTAAAGGAGGAAATCGGAGTCCATCGAGGGCAGGTGGTGTTTCCAAAGTCAGTGAGGGAGGCTGAGACTCTCTGAGCTCAGATCGAGCAGGAATGCAGAGACTTGGCCCTTTGCCGTCCAGGTTGCTTTGATTCTGGCTTCCCTGGTGAGGTCTGAACTCCATTGTAGGGCTGAAGGGCCTCCTTGGGCCTGTGGGGGGGGGCAGAGAGTAACGGGGGTGGGGAGCAGGGTGCTAGCTGGGTGTCTGGCGCGCATCAGAGTCCGTCCTGCATCTCTCACCAGGACGGCGAGCGGCGGTACCGAGAGGCCAGTGCCAGGAAGAAGATCCGGCTGGACAGGCAAGTGCAGCTTGGGTGGGAGGAGGGGATGCAGGTTCGGGGCCCTCAGCCTGTTCCCCAGGCCCAAGGGACCCGCATTCCTTCAGTGCCGCCCCTGTGCTGGGCACCAGGTGGGGCCCTTTACGTCCATGCAGCCTCACTACACACAGCGGTCTTCCCCGTCCGTTGTACAGACGAGGACATGAGGACAGAGGGGTCAGGTGACCATGGGCACACAGACAGGGATGACGGGCAGAGCGGGAATTTGAACCTGGTCGGGTCTGGCCAATTCTAAATCCCATGTTAGTTCCACTGCTTCTGATGCCTGTTGGGCAGACGAAGAAAGGAAGGTCCTGGGGCGCCGGAGCGGCTCAGGCAGTTACAGCGTCTGGCTCTTGATTTCAGCTCAGGTCAGGATCTCACAGTTCAGGAATTTAAGCCCCGCATTGTGCTCAGCGCTGCCAGTGTGGAGCCTGCTTGGGATTCTCTGTCTCTCTCCTTCTCTCTCTGCCCATCCCCCAATTGCTCTGTCTCTGTCTCTCAAAATAAATAAATAAACATCAAAAAATTTTTTTTTACAAAAAGAAAGGTCCTGAGGGGACATGCAGATGCTCACGATGCACAGCCAGGTGTGAATGACTCTGCCGTCAGAGCGCTTTACAGACCTGAAAGTGCTGGAAATACACTGGGGTCACCCTCTGCGTTGATAGGAAAAGGCGCATCTGTGAAGCACTCACCAGTGTCCTTGCCATGACCCCATAAGGCAGATGTGACTCCCAGTCCCCTGTACAGAGGAGGACATGGAGCCTCAAGGGTGACGTTGCCCTAGGCAAAGCCGACTGCTCAGTAAGGGTGGGGGCGCCGAGCCTTCACCCGGCACCCTTCCCCCCTGCCCGGTCCAGCTCTGCTTCTGACCAAGTCTGTATGGTCTCCGCTGCTAGTCCTCCTGGCCAGATAGGAGTCCCTCCCGCCCCGCTGGGCTGAGCACAGGCAGCCAAGTCTTCCGGAAGGCCTGGGCGCCCAAGGGACCATGGTTGTCTTCTTCCCTTCCCCAGGAAGTACATCGTGTCCTGTAAACAGACAGAAATGCCCCTCTCTGTCCCCTGGGACCCTAGCAACCAGGTAAGGCTTTCTGCTCTGATTGGGCAGTCCTCAGGCCCATGCTGGGGGCGGGGGGACCCTGACTCTCCCTCCTCGTCAGAGTGGCTTTGGAAGTAGTCCGGAAGGGGACAGGGTAGCATGTCATGCCTCAGGACTGGTGCGGTTAGCAAAGGGCTTTCCCTTGTCCCTCTGTTTGGCTGAGGGAGCTGAGGCCCTGAGAAGGCGGTCGCTCAGGGAGTCTGCCCCAGACCGGGCTTCCTGCCCCAGGGCCCGGCACCCACCCACCTTCAGTCCAGCACAGTCTCGGCCCAGAGCCCCCCAAGGACGGAGACAACATGAGGCTTCTCTGTGTGCCCCGTGCAGGTGTACCTGAGCTACAACAATGTCTCCTCCCTGAAGATGCTCGTGGCCAAGGACAACTGGGTGCTGTCATCGGAGATCAACCAGGTAGCTGAGCCCCCCATACCCCGCAGAGGCGGCTGATGGCAAGCAATAGAAATTCCCTCAAACCACTCATGTCCGAAGGGGGTTTCTTAAAGGAATTGGATGAGACCATGAAACCAGCCCAGTTCTAGAAACAGTGCTGCTCCCACAGCACCTGGAGCGGAGAACGCACACCTCTTCCTCTCCTGCCCACCAGCCATCTTGCCCCCATGTCTCATCTCTGCTGCTCTCCGCCCGGCTGCTTCCTTCCTCTCTCTGCTCCTTCTTCCCTGTAGTGATAGGGACAGTGGACAAGCATGGGTTGAGGAAGCCAGGAGCTTTGCCTGTGCCCTGGAGAGAGTCACTCCCCCACCTGTGACATTAGGGGGTTCAATGGGTGCGTGGCTTTGAGGGTCCATTCCACTGTTGCCTCAGTCTGTTTCTTAAATACCCTCCTGTCTACCAGGATTAAATACCTTCCTGGATTCTCTCAACAGCCCGTTTTCATTGGGACGGGCCTGAGGTTCAGAGAGGTTGAGTCACTCTTTGACAGTCACACAGCAAGTCAGCGGCAGCCCTGAGCTTCCAGCCCTGGCCTCCGGCATCGGAGCCAGCCCACTCCACCACCTGGCGTAGGCTGGGGCAGGTGTGCAGGAACGAGCCGCCCTCTGTCCCATGCAGGTCCGCCTGTACACTCTGGAGGATGACAAATTCCTGTCCTTCCACATGGAGATGCTGGTGCAGGTGGAAACAACCCAGGCCTTCATGCTGCTCTCAGACCTGCTTCGGAGGCCCGAGTGGGACAAGCACTACCGGTGAGGGCCATGGTGCCAGTGGGGCAGGGGCCTTTTCTCAGGCCTGGCAGGGCAGCTGGGCCTTCAGGTGTGTCCCCTGTTGAGCCATCCCCCCATTATGCTTGGCCCCTGCTGGGCATGGGGGGAGGGGGTGCGCAGGGTCGGGGGATTACATTTATACGCTGGGTGGGTGTCAGAGTCAAGGGCATTCTGAGCCCTCAGGGAAGGGATGGAGCCTGGAATTGGAGTTGGAGGCCTGGGTTTAAATCCTGCTTCTGGATCAACCAGCTGTGTGACCTCAGGCAAGTCACTTCCTTTCTAGGCCTCAGTTTCCCCCTTCTTAAAATGGGTACTTGACGTGTAGGTCATGCATTTGCACTCTGGATAGATCAGTGATTTTCAAACTGTGTTCCATGGAGTTCTGAGTCCCCGAAGGAGGCTCAGGGACCACTTGGGGTGGAGGTTAGAACACTGAGGGAACAGGAGGGGCCCCTCCCAGACTCAGGGTAACGAATGGAATGGCCAATTTGACGAAGCCACCCATTTTGCCAGTTCTTCTTATGGGTATGTGCGTGCATATGTTATTTTTGACTGTAGTGAGTTGCTGAATATAAATGTTATTCCTATGAATACATTTGTTCCCTGAATTTACTGATTCTTCACACGAATATTTTCTTCCCGAATTTAACCAAGAAAGAGAAATCTGTTCTTAGGAAAATAGCCAACATTTCAGTGTTTAATAGGAGAATGTTAAAGTTGAAACTGGTATTTTTTCAAATGCTTTTAAAGTCCCTTTCTGTTGTGCCAACACCTTTCTTTGGGGAGTTCTTTGATCACTTCTCCAATTGGCAGCTTACGAGGCGCCTGCACCCCTGCGTATCCATAAGGAGGGTCTGTGCGTGTGGACATTCAGTGAGCAGGTTGTCTGGCAAACTGGTTTTTGACACATTGCCTTCCCCTTCCCACCCCCATCTAACTCACCAGCGTGGGCCTCCTCATGGCTGTTTCTACACAGGCTTTCTGTTTAAGGTTTCGGTGCAAAAAAGGCTGTTGTTTTAAAAAAAGAGCTCTGGTCTAGGTGACCCCAGGCCTGTTGGCAGTGACATTCTGCAGAACTGGGAGGTGATTTGGTGATGGATATGGGGGTGTTGGGCCTATGGTAGGAAGGCTTCTTGGAGGAGGCAGGCTGGTGTGGTCAGATCTTGACACTTGGTGGGATTGGTGAGGGGAGTGTCCCAAGGGGAAAGGGAGCCCCTAGCTGCTTCCCCCCAATCCTGCCAACAGCACCCTGTTCGTAAGGCAGCCTCTGAGGGTGGTTGGGAGAGCAGGGGAGGAAGTGGCGGGTTTGGAAATGGTCGTGCGTGTTTCTGTGTGGATGTCCTTGTGTGTGTGCACATGTATTGGTGTAAGCCTCAGCATGTATACTGGGCCACATATGTGCAGCATGCCTGGGCCCGAGGGGCAGAACTCTGGCACCTGTGAGTCCCAGCACATCCCAGCCTTAATGGCTTTGTGGCCATGAGCAGGTTATTTTCTGAGTCAGCCCATTACGTAGGGGAATGCCGAGAGCACCTACGGCCTGGGCCGCTGTGGGGTTCAAGGAGACAGTGCATGGAAAGTTCTCAGAGCAGCTCCTGGCACGTGGCGGGTGCTCATAACCACTAAACTGCTGCACATTGGCGTGGGGCGTGTATGCCTGCAGGCATGTGTGTGCACTGGTGGGTGTCTGTGCTTGTGCATACATGCACAGGTGTGATGTCTGTGCATGTCTTTATTCCCATGTCTGTATGTGTGCGTATTAGCCTGTGTACGCGTCTCTGTGAGCTCCTGTGTGTGTGTGTTTGTGTGCATCTTGTGTGTGTGTGCGTGTGTGCATCTTGGCCTAGCCTTTCTGCCCCTCTGTGGTCCCTGCTGAGCAATGCAGGTTGTTAAGTGTCCCCCAGACATTCGCTCAAGAAGGCTGCAGCATGGGAAAGCCTGGGCCCGTGTGACCTTGAACCCTGACCTCTGGGCCTCCCTACAGGAGCGTGCAGCTGGTGCAGCAGGTGGATGAGGACGACGCCATCTACCATGTCATCAGCCCTGCCCTTGGTGGTGACGCCAAGCCCCAGGACTTCGTGATCCTGGCCTCTCGGAGGAAGCCTTGCGATAATGGGTGGGTACCCACCTGCTGAGGTAGGATGCAGGCCGGGCTCACCCCCCACCCCCCACTCCAGAGGGGGTGTCAGCTTAGACTCAGAGCTCCGCTTTCTGCCTGCTGGGGGCGTCGGGCACCACTCGGCTTTTCTAGCTGCTGCGGCCTTCTGTGGGTAGAGTGGAGGACGAGGTTACACACCTCCCCTCTGGCCCCTTGTGCTCTACGGCAGGGTGGCCCTTATCCCCGGCTGGTGAAGCTTCTTCACCCAGGGCACGGACGGGCCCCTAGGACAGGCCCCTAGCTCACGTGGCCGCCTCCCTGGCCTCACCCCCTGAAGGCACCACGTGGGCTGAGAAGTGGGAAGGCTGCCAGTGCGAAAGGACAGCCGGAGACAGGTGCAGAGAAACGAAGCACGAACCCCAAAGCATGTGACTCCCTTGAGTGTCTGCAGCGGAGGGGCTTTTCCAGAAGCTCTGCAGTGAAGCCAGGCTGGCTCCGGGCAGATCCAGGGCTGCTGCCCCGCAGGCGCCTTCTCTCTGTGGCCTGGCCCAGAGCTAGGCCTTGGGCCTGTAAGAGTTTATGCGCCTTAGACTCTGGTGAAAATGTGAGTGGGGTGGTGGGGGGGGGGCCTAGAGCTTGAGCAGGCCTCACCTTCTCCTGTTCCCTCTGCCCTTTCTCGGCTCCAGGGACCCCTATGTCGTTGCGCTGAGGTCAGTAACGCTCCCCACACATCCCGAGACACCAACATACAGGCGCGGGGAGACCGTCTGCTCAGGCTTCTGCTTCTGGCGAGAGGGGGACCAGCTGACCAAGGTGAGGCCCGGTGTCCCCGCCCCCAACCATCCCCCTCAAAGCCACACACACATCCAGAGCTCAGTGCTCCGGGCTCAGTCAGTCCTATACCCGGGCCCCACCCATCTGCAGCCTGTCTGCTGGCTTGGGGCAGCCTAAGAGGGTCAGGGGCTAAAAACAAGCCTTCATTAAGATCTAATCTGAGAGAGAAAAGACTCCAGGGTCTTGGAGAAAGCTCTGGATGCTGAGGGCCGAGGCCTGGGTTCTGTTCTAAAATTCATCTCATTATTTATTTACTTCTATATACCTCTCTCGTCTGGGAAGGTTTTATATGGCTCTCAGGGCCCATAAAACTCATCAGGGCAGCCAGTGCTAATTGAAAATGTTGGGGAGGAGGCTAAAAGTGAGCAAGGGGGTGGGTATCACAGCTCTGCATCCTCGGGGCACCTCTGCTTCAGGCCCCCAAGACCCGTCCAGGTAGGGACTGGGTTGGTGTCTGCTGACTTAATACACTTGACCTGATGAGCTTCTCAGCACGATCCCTGGGCTTATTTCTAACTTGTTTCTATGGCCCTAGAATACCGCCATTTATCAGTGCCGGGCTCTGGAGACCCAGTCCCTGTCCTCCAGAACCTCCCCAACCTGATAGAGGCATGTGACGGTACCGTGTTTTTCAGTCCCCAGAAGAGAGGTCAGGAAAGCCTGCTGGAGGAGGTCACACCAGTCATCTTCTAGAGCCTTGTACTTGCTGCCTTTCCTGCCCACCTCGTGCCCACCCGTCTCTCTCCCTGCCCTGCCCCCTGCCCCGCCTCCCTGAATGTGGCTTCCTGTCCTGCAGGTGTCCTACTACAACCAGGCGACTCCAGGCTTTCTCAACTACGTGACCACCAACGTGGCTGGTCTCTCTTCTGAGTTCTATACCACCTTCAAGGCTTGCGAGCAGTTCCTCTTGGACAACAGGAACGATCTGGCCCCCAGCCTCCAGACCCTCTAGGCACCCTCAGTGGCCACCCCCTGCCCACTCTCCCCCCACCCCGCCATCCGGTCCCCAGGGATACACGTGCAGTGCACCGAGGAAGGCAGGGGCATTTATTCCTTTCCGCCTCCCCCGTGGGAAGCCTTAACCCAGATGTCCACCTGCCCAGTGCCACCGGGCGCTCAGTTCCTGCCAACATCCTCCAGCAAGGCTTCGCGGAAGCTGTGGGGCAGTCTGTAGTAGCTCCGGGTCTTGTCCACGGCCCTGGCTGCCAGCAGCGCCGCCCGCACGGATGCATAGCTGTCCCCCAACGGGCCGTGCGCCACCGTGACCGTGGCCCTGGGGGAGGCGGCCAGCAGTCTGGCCACAACGCCGGTCGTGTTCTGGCCCAGCAGCCCAGCCCGCAGCTGGAAGGACACGGGTTGCCAGAGGCCCCGGCACAGCTCCAGCATATCTTCAAGCAGCTGTTCGCTGTAGCCGCTACCCAGCGTCTCCTCAGGCCAACCTGGTGCCACCGTCACGTGGGGGAAAATCTCAGCCACAGCTGTAAGCAACTCCTTGCCGGCCAGGTGGCCCGGCACCGCAAAACTGCCATGGGAGACTGTGGCCCCGATCCACACGGGCCGAGGCAGCTGGCCGAGGGCGGAGAGGTGGGCCAGCATGGCCAGGGAGGGCTGGAGGGCAGAGGGCTCTGCTATGTGCAGATGGACACCCCAGTGGCCAGGACGCCCAGCGAGCTGCTGCAGGCAGGACTCCAGCGTCAGGGCGGGAGCTCCTGGGACGTGTACGATGGGCACCGGGTCCTTGGCCGCAGGCTCCTGAAGGCTAACGTTCAGCAGGATCATGGCTTCTCTGTCTGGAAAAGGCAATGCAGGCAGTCGTGTCAGGAGTTTGGGTTATGGTGGGGTGTCGGGGGGTGACAGAGGCCCTGCTGAACGGGGTGGGAAAGGAGAAGCTGGTTCTCCATCTGCTGAGATTTGTTGGTTGGTCCAGGCTCTAGGAGGAAGGGTTGCTTTGTAAATGTGCCCGGGGCGCATGAGAATGACACGATCAGCTGCTAACTCAGCTCTTGGCCTTTGACTGGGGCTCAGCCCTGGGGCCTGGGCCGGCCTCTCCAGCAGCAGATATAGCTCAGGGCTCAAGGGCACTGAAGGCTAGGAATCCTGTGCTCTTGATATCATTGTACTCCACCACCAGGGCAGCCAGCACGTTGCCATGGTACCAGAGACCCTAGGTTCCTACCCCAAGCAAAGGAACCCCCCCCACCCTGCCCCAGTTTATCTAGGAGCACAGAGCTAAAGGCAGACCTTACCTGGGAGGCTAACTGTTGCTGCTCTTCCGTTGCCCTGGATGTCAGGAACCAGCCACTCCACGCTCAGGCCGTCCCCCCCAGGGGACTGGAGAAGTGGGATCAGGCTGCCTCCCGTGTAGTAAATCTGCTTCCGTGTGGCATTTGCTGTGGGGCCCAAATTTCAAGATGAAGTGGCCACCATTCACAGAGTGCCTTCTGTGCACCCTGTGTCTGCATACGTTCTAAGCCTCACAGCAACCCCCCAGGCTTGCTCACTCCAATGGACTCCATTGGAGATTATAAGATTATTGGACCTTGTGGCCCAAGGTCCTGCAGCCAACGAGCAGATTGCTGGGGTTGGAACCCCATGGAGCCATGTGTGCCTGGCCCCCAAGCTGGAACTCCCCCTCCCGTCACCTAGATGGCACCTGTGCAGCAATGTTGAGTCTGATGGGTTCCCTTGGGGATGGCTTAACTGCAGGCCCTCCTAGGTTCAGGGTCAAGGGAGTGAAGGGTTTGGACAAGGGAACGGTAGCATCTGGGTCACTGATTAGTGGGTACAGTGGGGTGGGGCAGTCTCTGAGGAACTATGCTGTAAGGGAAAAGTACCTGGGGTTTGGGATTTCCTGGGTTCCAGTCTAAGCTGTGCTATGCACAGGCAAATGACTGTGTAGATTACTTAACTGCCCTGTACATCAGTTTCTCCATCTATAAAACAGAATCACGGCTTCCTGGATAGGAGGCTTGCATAGCAAACCATACTGAGGTCTGGCACACAATAGGTGCTTAAAAGGATTCCTTGACCCAGTTAGACCCAGGATTTTCCCCTTCCGATGCCTCACCCCCTCCAGCTCTGCCCCGTTGTCCACCAAACGCTGCTCTGTGCAGAATCCAGGCCCACCCCCTTCCCACCTGCCACACCCCTCCCTACCAGCCAGCTGCTTGAACTGCGACAGGACAGGTTCGAAGAGATCATAGTAGATTTGGTGAGAGGCACTGTTGTCTCGGACATAGAGGAGATCGTCCACCGACACGGGGTCCAAGGCACCCTGCCACAGCGTCAGGCTGTACCTGGAGCCCAGAAAGCCAGCTCAGTACCTGCCTGGGCCCAGCAGGGTCCTCAGCCCCACCCCTGTGCTCAGAACCGGACCCTAGGCGAGGCAGGAATAGAGCATGTGACCTCCAGCTTCCCACCAGCCCCTTCTCCCTGAGAAGGACCTGCTTCTCAGGGGCAGAAAAAGCCACAGGGGCCTTCAGGAATGAAGAGTGACAGCAGAGGCTGAGAAGGATGGCGCGGACGGCTTGCCCTGCCTCCTCAGAATTTCTGTTCCTGGTCTTAGGAAATGAACAAGGACAGAAAGGCATGGATACAGGGCAGCGAGGGAGAGTTAGGTGTGGAGGGGGGAGGTGACAGCCTTGGGACTCCCATGGGAAGTGGCTGAGGAAGTGGGGCTGGGCAGCTAGGAACAGACTGCAGGAGTGCACATGGGGAGTCCCTTAACTCCTGCAGGACGATCCTGGGCAGAGGTTGAAGGTGCAGGCTGTGCGGGCCCGGGGCACCCCTGGCTCCCATGGGCAGAAGACTTTCCATCAGGTGGATGTTATCTACCAATGGACTAGCTGCCTCAAGTGGTAGTGAGCAGCCTGTCACCAGAGGTATACAAGCAGAAATCAGGGAGGTAGTAGGGGATTTGAGCACCAGCTGATATTAGACAAATATGTTTAAGCGTCTGGAGGCATCCGTGCCTGGGGGTGGGCTTGGTGGCTCAGGGGCTAAGGCCTGGGAGTTTTCACCTCTGGGATTGGCCCAGCAGCCAGCTGAAGTGGGGCCAGGCAGCCCGCACCATGACAGCCCGCACAGGGAAGGTGACCTTCTGTGGCAGTGCTCCCACCAGCCCCTGCATCTTCTCCACCATGGCTCGGGTGTACGTTCTGTTCGGGAACAGGGGCACATAGAGGGTGGTCCAGCCCGGAGACAGGGTGGCCTCAGGATAGTTCTCCTGGACCAAGGCCAGGAACCTGCAGAGAAATCAGAGACACAGGTCTTTGAGAGCCTTGCTGGCCCCTTCCCCATCTCCTGGGATCCCATCACCGTGCTAGGAAATGGCAAGGCCTGGTGAATATAGACTATAAGGACAGGAGCAGAGTCCTAAAGAACAGAAGTGACATATTTACGTCCTATAAATAAAGCATGGACTTTGGAGTCAGGGCGGTCTAGGTTTAGGTTCCGACTCTGTAACCTTGTGCAGCTCATTCAACATCTTTGATTTCAAAGGTGGCGTCCCTTCTGGTAGGGCAGGGGATGCAAGCCAGGGCCCCTGGATGTGGGGATTTGGACTCTGCCAACTGTGAGTCTCCAAAGCTTCAGATTTTATTTTTAAATTTCATTTAAATTTTGCCCTGATAGAAATTTTAATAGAGAAACAATGTTACCCCGTCCTTTCCCCAAACTATTGAGTAACATCAACACTCCAAACAGCCATATTTTTCTTGGGGCCACTGACTGCATTTTCCCAACTGCTGCTTTCCAAATGGACCTCAAATGAATACAGGATGGATGGGTTGTTGGCCAGCTGGCTGGACAGATGGAGAGATGGATGTTAGAATCAGAAAGGCCTGGCTTTGGACCTTTGTTTTGCAATGATTAGAGTTAGGCCAGTAGTATAACTTCAATGAGATCATTCTTCTGTTAATAAAGTGAAAATAATAGTACCTACCTCATTCTCTTGATAACACAAGTACCTTTTGAAACAGTGACTAGGCACATAATAAACATTCAATAAATTGAGCCTTGATTACTGGTCAGCTTTCTTTTCTGCAGAATGGGAGGAGATAGTCCTAACCTGGTGTTGCTAGGTCAAGGTCAGATTGGACACACTGCCAGGATTTCAGGGGGGCTTGGGAAGGGGTTAGCACTTTTAGGCTTTTTTCTAGCAGGCCAAGAACTGCCTTGGTCATTGGGGATACAGAAAGGACTGGGCCCCATCTGCCCGCCAGGAATCCAGTGTAGTAGGGGTACAAACCTGTCATCTGGCAGTGACAGCCCAATGAAATCACGGCTGTGTTAGGAGGCAAGTGTGGATGAAGGTTCTCGGCAGCCTGGGATGTCAGGATAGTTTTTGGAGGAGGTAATGACTGGGCAAAGCTTCATCAGGGAATGGGGGAAAGGCATTCAAGGCAGAGGGAACAGCATGTGCAAAGACTCAGAGGTAGATGACAGGGTGTATCTGGAGGTAAACTCAATAAAAGGGCCCTGAGCACCTTCTGTGCCAGATGTTGGAGGAAGAGGGCCAGACGCAGCTGGGACAGAGAGGCGAACACTCACTGTGTGGCATTGACCTCAATTGAGATGGGCACATTGGGGCCCCTCAGGATGTCCGCATTGATCCACACAGGTCTTCTGACTCTCCCATCCTCTGTGAGCTGCCGCAGGAGGGCCAGGGAGGGGCCCACAGCCTTGAGGCTCTTAAAGTCCAGTTTGATGCCTGTGGGGGAGGGGGCCAAGAACTTGGGGAAATGGCCTTTCTCAGGGCAGGAGGCACCAGCAGACTTGACTTCCTAGAGCGGTGAGCAGGTATGGTGTGTGTGTTTTTGGGGCTGGGAGGGGAAGAGGAGGGAAGCCAGACACCAGATTCCTGCTGGGTGAGAAGAGGGCTTTCAAAGAGGCAGAGCTAACCCACAGAGGAAGGACCTGCCTCTACTGGAATGAGCTTCTGCCCCCACCCCCAGGGGAGTGGGGAGGCTAAGGGCTTGGACTTGGGCTGGTGTGGGGGTCGTCAAGCATCTGATGAAAAGAGACCACGGTTCTTGGAAAGGGCAGGCTTAGAGGCTCCTAAGCCGCCTAAGCCTGTGTGGAGGTCACTCAGCCTGCAGGGAGGCATGTTTGAGTAGAGGAGGGCCATCAAGGTAGAGGAAGGGCCCCCGTGAACAAAGCCCTGTCCATTCAGGCAGCCAGGGGCTGGTGATGAAGAGAGCTGCAGGGGCGAGGCTGGGGACTGGGAGAGGGGTGTTGAAAGCCAGGCCAAGGCGATGACACTTTGTTCGAGGACAGTGGGGAACCATGCAGGGCTAAAGAGGGGGGTGCCATGACAAAACTGGCATTTTGGGAATCTCACGCAGATGTGCCTGGTGGCTGTGGTGGAGGGAAGACCAGAGCGGCTGAGTTTGGGGTCGGCACGTGGTGAAGGGGTGAAGGACATGGGGGGAGGCGTGAGGGGGACATCTTGATGCCTAGATTCAGATGGAAATTGGCAAAGGGACCCGGGAGGGAAGGGCAGAGCTGGGCTTTGAACAGGCCATCCCCAGTGTGGAGGATTCGGGAGGGAACAGCCTGAACACGTTGGCACTTTCCCACCCCCCACCTCACTTGGAATTCCCTGGGTCACTGGAACAGGCCCCCTCTCCCCCTGCCCCGAAAGCTCAGACAATGAGCCATGAGACTGGGACTGGCCTGGCTCCCAGGGGAGCTGGAGAGGGGCTGAGAGAGTCCTCACCCTTCTGTGAAGAAGCCAGCACAGCCTCTAGCCACTGCTGCAGGGTGTTATCGCTGTAGATGGCTGGGGGGTGTGCCATGATGGGGACTCCTGTCTCATTGACCGTGTTGAATCCTTCTACAGTGACATCTGCCTCCAGGACCATGGCGCTGCCTGGGCAAGAAGCATACAACTCAATCAGTTCCTTTAAAACTCTTTTTGCCTCATTACCAAAGTATTATACATGTATCAAAGAACATTTAGGAAGTACAGAAAAGCAGGAAAAAAGCAATTCCTCTACATTTCCATCATGGTTCATGTTTTGATTTATTTTCTTCTATGTTTGTTTACTTATGGTTTTTACACAATTGAGACCACACTACATTCATAATTTTTTAATCTTTTTCTTTCAGTATGATGACATCTTCACAATCCTCTATGTCTTATTAAAAAAGAAAAAAGGCTACAAAGACTCTGGTTGAGGTTGCTCACCATGATTTAGTTAACCACCTCTATTCCTGAGATATTTTGGTAGTTTTTAATTTTTTGCTAACAAGTGATACATATTTTTATCCTGCTTTTTGAATTATTTCAAATACCTACTTGTGGAATTGAGTTAGGGCCATGAAGGGTCTTTTTTTAAAAAAATTTTTATTTATTTCTAGGATGGAGAGAGAGAGAGACAGCGTGAGCAGGGGAGGGTCAGAGAGAGAGGGAGAGAGAGAATCCCAAGCAGGCTCCTCGCCGACAGCACAGAGCCCGATGCAGGGCTCAATCCCACAAACCTTGAGATTATGACCTGAGCCAAAATCAAGAGTTGGATGCTTAACCGACTAAGCCACCCAGGCGCCCCATGAAGGGTCATTTTTAAAGTCTATATTATTGGAGGTGCCTGGGTGGCTCAGTCGGTTAAGCATCCAACTCTTGATTTTGGCTCAGGTCATAATCTCAAGGTTTGTGGGATTGAGCCCTGCATCGGGCTCTGTGCTGTCGGCGAGGAGCCTGCTTGGGATTCTCTCTCTCCCTCTCTCTCTGTCCCTGCCCAACTCATGCTCTCTCTCAAAAAGCAAACAAGTAAACATTAAAAAAAAAAAAGTCCATATTATCAAGTCACTGTCTAGAAAAAGTGTTCTGATTCATATTCTCACCTGAAGCACATAAGCTTGCCCATCTCCCTGCACCCTTCCAGCACTGAGCATTGTTATTTTAACTTTTAAATTTCAATTTTTAAAACCCTGTCTTCTAGGGTTTGATCTAGGAGAGAGCTAAGGCCTTCCCCATGGGAGCAGACCTGGAAGACCCTGCCAGGGTCACTCTGCATTTGGGGTGCGCAGTGGAGGGAGGGAGGGGTCAAGTTCATCTCTGCACCATCACAGGCACTTGGCATCAGAAGGGGCCTTTTCTCCTGACCTCTCACCTCTAGCCTGGTTCCCCTTAAAGTCCATTCTCTACACATAGCAACTAGAGTGAGTTTTCTAAACGCATACCTGATCCTGTCACTTCCTATAAAAACAACGAAACAGCGGGGCGCCTGGGTGGCTTAGTCGGTTAAGCGTCCGACTTTCACTTAGGTCATGATCTCGCGGTTCGTGGGTTCGAGCCCCGCATCGGGCTCTGTGCTGACTGCCAGCTCGGAGCCTGGAGCCTGTTTCAGTCTGTGACTCCCTCTCTCTCTGACCCTCCCCTGCTCACACTGTCTCTCTCTCTCTCCTAGAAATAAATTAAAAAATATTAAAAAACAAACAAAAAAACCAACCAAACAGCCCCACCCATTACCCTTGGAATCAAATCTAAACTCCTTACCATAGCCCTTGCGGTCCTGCATGGCCAGGCTTAGGCCCTGACAAAATTTCCAATCTCACCTTGAGTCCCCCTCTCCCCCGATCTCTAGGTTCCGGCCCCTCTAGCTTCTGCAACATTAATGTGTGCATGAAGCGCTCAGAACTGTTAATATTCAAGTTGTGGGGGAGCCTGGGTGGCTGAGTCAGTTAGGCATCTGACTTTTGCTTTCAGCTCAGGTCTTGGTCCCACAGTGTGTGAGATGGAGCCCCGCATGGGGCTCTTCACGAACAGTGAGGATCATGCTTGGGATTCTCTCTCCGCCCCTCCCCTGCGTGTGTGCTCTCTCTCTCGCAAAATTAAGAAATAAACATTTAAAAAATATATTTAAAAAATTCAAATTCTGATCAGTGGGATCAGGGGCGGGACTGAGATATTGCATATCTAACCAGCTCCCTAGCCACACCCAGGCCCTTGGTCCATGGACCTCACTTGGAATAGTGAGGCTTGAACTTGTGTCTGCCCTTCTCTGGCCTCTTACTCATGGTTGTCACCTTGGCAACACTCTTTCCTCTGCAGCTTTACTCAGCCACCTTCTGCTCCTGTTAGTGTTGGCTTAATATATCACTTCCCCAGGGAGGCTGTGCCTGAGCCCCATGCCCAGTCCGACTTAGTCACCTGCTTTTGTTCTACTCTTTTCTGTGCTTGGCCCCATGTAACTGCTCAATTAGTGTCAACCTTCCTCATTGTAGGCACCAGGGAGGAGGGGCCAGGTCTGGATTGACCATTGCATGAATTTCCGGTGCCTAGATGGTATCAGGCCTCAAAAAAAAGGGCTTCAAAAATAGTTGTTGAATGATGAACAACTGAATGAATTAATGATAGAAAAGTCAAGATCAATAAGCCCAGGTCCAGAAAGGTAAAAGAAAACAGAAAACTTGAAAGAAAAGAAAACTTGGCCAAAGTTAAGACAACTTTTGCAGATTTCTCTACAATCTAGGTGCCTGGATTCCCAGGAGAGGAAGGTGAGTGCCATGCTGTCTGTAGCAGTCAGCTGGGCATTCCACATCATCCCATCTCATCCTATTATAGATCCTACTTCCAGAGGGTGGGACTCCCTGGGCTTGTCATTGGCAAGATGGGGATGAGCCTCCCCAGGCCATGAAAATAGGACGCGGATGTTCAAGCACATTGTCAAACTGTAAAGGGCTTGATGAAGGCAGCCTTCATTTTGATGACTTGAGCACAAATTTCTTTCTCATCTTAACTTTTGGTTAAGATGCAGAGAGTAGGGTGGGGGGTGGGAGGGAGAGGAGGAGTGCACCTAGGTGGCTCAGTCGGTTAAGTGTCCTACTTTAGCTCAGATCTGCCCTTGTGGTTCGTGAGCCATGTGTCGGGCTCGGTGCTATCAGCTGAGAGCCTGGAGCCTGCTTCAGATTCTGTGTTTCCCTCTCTCTCTGGCCCTCCCCTGCACACACTCTGTCTCTCTCTCTCTCTTTTTCAAAAACAAATAATCACTGGGGTACCTGGGTGGCTCAGTCGGTTAAGTGTCCGACTTCGGCTCAGGTCATGATCTCACAGTTTGTGGGTTTGAGCCCCGCATCGGGCTCTGTGCTGACATCCAGCTCAGAGCCTGGAGCCTGTTTCGTATTTTGTGTCTCCCTCTCTCTCTGACCCTCTCCTGTTCACACTGTCTCTCTCTCTCTCTCTCAGAAATAAATAAAACATTAAAAAAAAATCAAAAACAAATAAGCATTTAAAAAAAAAAGATGAAGAGAGAGGGGTCCAAAAGGCTTGGGCCCCAGTGAGGCCCAGAGAAGCTAGGACGGAAGCAGGTGGGGGTGCAGGTGAGAGGTAGCTCATGAGAATGGATGTGCAGCTGTCTCCTTCCCCAGCCAGTGGGGGCCAGCTCCAGTCTCGGGGAGACAGGGTGCATCAAGAGCCATCTCTGAGCCCCGGTGACCTTCTGATGCTGCCGCCTGGCTTGATTCGCACTAGCTGCCTCCCTTAAGGCACTGTGAGCCCCATGGAGACAAGGTCACATCTTACTCATTTCTCAACCTTCCTCTTGAGATTGACCCAGAGCAGGGGCTCAGTGCACACTCAGTGAGTTGGACTGAAGGCCCGCAGAAAGTGCATTCTGGACCTGACCTGCCTCCTTGCGATTGCCACCTAGACCCAGCTTTCTCAAAAAAGTCCTCTCTTGTCAGGAAAAGTGGTTACTTGCCTTCTAGATGCGGAATCTGGAGGCTGACGTGTTTGGGTGGGGTGTTAGGCAGGAACAAGTGAGGAGGGAAAGAGGGCTGTCTCCTGAGGGGACAGGAAGAGGTTAGGGAGGCCTCCCCCGTCCCACCCCACACGCCAGGACCTTTACCCGTCACAGCCAGGTGGGACATCACCCTGGCCCATGGGCAGGCTCTGAACCGATGACTACCTACTGGCCCCAGCGCTCCTGTTTGCAATCTGTTACCTCTGACAGGTTACTTGACCTCTCTGGGCCTCCTTTTCCTCATTTACAAGAATTATTTAATTAAGATATCCCTGGTTAGGCATTCACTAAATGTTAATCATTATTTACATGGAGGAACTCACTTAACTAGAGTGACCATGCCTCCCCCTTTGCCTGGGAGAGTCTAGTGTATTTCTAGTGTCTCTGCATAATTCTTTTAAGTTTGTTTTTATTATTTATTTTGAGAGAGAGGAGCGAGAGAGCACGTGCACAATTGGGGGGGAGGTGCAGAGAGGAGAGACAGACCCCCAAGCGGCTCCGCGTCATTAGTGCAGAGCCTGACGCGGGGCTCAAACTCACAAACCGTGAGATCATGACCTGAGCTGAGGTCAAGAGTCAGACACTTAACTGACTGCGCCGCCCAGGCACCCCTGTTGGCACCACATAATTTTCAGTGATGATTTCTCTCACTATCGCAAGTGCCCTGGTTTGGATGATAAACGATACGGAAATCCTACCAATCCGTATTCTGCAGAGGGAACAACCGAAGTGCAGACAGGGGAAGTCACCTGTCCGGAACCACTCTGCCAGTAGAGAGAGGGCCAAGGTAAGGTTTGAACCTGGCTGTGTCTGCCTCCCAGATCTTGGCTCTGGCCCCTCCTCTCCGCATAGAAGTCAGTTCATATCCAAGATTTCCCCAGCCTAACCTTGTCCCTGGGTCCCACCCAGGGTCCCCACCCCAGTTGTGGCACCACCCTTCTCCTAGAAGCCTATCCAGGGATCTGGCAGGACCCTCAGCGAGAACACTGGGCCCGGGGCTCTCTCCGGAGCCCTGATGCTGTGCTGGGGGGACCTCTCCATGGCCCTCGCGATTGACACTGCCTGGCTGGAGCCATTGGCTTCCTTCTTGGCCAAAGTCCTGGTATGGTGGGGGCAGATCGCTCGTCTGCTACCCCAGGGCCGCTGACTGCTTACAATAATCGGGTCTGAATTGGAGACTCGGAGGCATTCCATAGCTTGTTTTTGATAGCACTGGGCCTCAAACTCATCTACCTTGTGGCTTCCACAGGCTAGGCAGGGACAGCTGTCGCTTCCAGGTTGTGGAAGGGACAGCAGGACGGAGGGCAGGACATGGCGACTTTGGAATCAGACATCTGGTTCTAACCATAATGCTGCCTCATAGGTAGCGCTGTCTCACCCCCACCTCCGCTCTTCCCCCATCTCCTCCACCCCTGCCCCGGCCTGTCCCCGTCCTGGCAGCCAGACTTACTGCTTAGAGCAGCCTCCATCTCCTTCTGGCTGTTGGCAGCGTGGTACCAGGTGACCAGCAGGCCATCTCGGTGGCTGATGTGGCCCAGGCTCTGAAGGTAGTCCAGCATGTCTGCGTCGGGGCGGCAGACCGCCTCCTGCTCACAGCCTGGAATGGAGCCCAAGGGGGCTGTTAGCATCAGTTCTAGCCTCTGCTTAAGACTCCTGTCCATTCATCCCACTGACCCTCCCTGGGCTCCCAGCGTGTGTCCAGCTCTCCATCTGGCAGACAGACAGGGGGACTTGGAGCCCTCAGGGCTCCGCGCATGTGAAATATGTGGGCTCCTGGGCACAAGGAGACCCCAGACCAGCCTAGGCAGTCAGGATGTTTACAGAGGAGGGGACATGCAAGGGGGCCTTGAGGACGGGTGCGAATGTGATAGAAAAGGCGGACTGGGTTATTCCTGATGGGGAGAACGGTACAAGCAAAGGCTGGGCCGAAGGAAAGAGGGTGGTCACCTAGAGGAACAGCCACTGGCGTGGTACAAATAGCAGTAGGGACATGGAGCAGGCAGGATTGCAAAGGGCATCGTGATCAGGTTGTAAATGGCCGTGAACGCCAGCAAAGTGGCTGTCTGTGTGCTGAGGGCAGCGAGGGGTGCTTGTATTTAGCAAGATCTCACGGGCTACAGAGTAAGCCCTGGCTGGAGACAGCAGGCTGCAGACAGAGACCGGGTGGCAGAGAAGCCAAAGCAGGGGTCAAGGACACTGGAGGCCTGGGTGCTCAGCTGGCAGGGAAGGTAGAAGGTAGGAAGGCAGAAGCCTCAAGACATTGAGGCTACAGACATGAGCAGAAGGGAGAGTGGAGGCTGTCCTCCCCGTTTCTGCGGGAAGGGAAGGGCCCTTCACCGAGGGAAGCAGGCATGGGGGAGATATGAGCTGAGCTCAGTCTGCTGCGTCCAAGATGCCCCCGTCATCTTCAAAAAGGCCCCCCATTCAGGGCCCAAGGTCTGGGCTGAAGGCAAGTGAAGCCTGGTGGAGGAAGAGGGGAAGATTGACGCGGCCTTCCTCTGGGGACAGAGTCTCTGTGGGGACGTGGGATGGGACACGAGGCTTTCAGAGCAGCCCCTACCTGGCTGGGTGCGCTGCTGCAGCACGAAGCTCAGGATCAGCCCAAAGGCGAAAACCAGAACCACACTGGCACTGCCAATGAGGACCCACTTGGTCCGGCTGCCGGAGCATTGCTTCTTGCAGGCCATGATCTTCTCTGTGGAGTGTCTCCCAGCTCCTCAGGCCCAGGGACCCCGGAGGCTCCCCGTAGCTAGGATCCCAGGGGAAGCCGGAGCCCCATGTGGCATCCAGCCCAGTCAGGAATGTCTTTGTGCAGAGACAGCCCCCGAGGCTCCTCCTCCCTCCCCACCCTCCTCCTCTTTCCACACCCTCCCAGGATCTTAACAAATCAAGCAGAAAGTCCTAACACCTCCACAACAACCTTTGAGCACTTGGACCAAGGCCCCATGGCCTGTCTTTCTGTTCCTGCCTGGGAGCTGGGAAACTCCAGACTTGACCTTGCTTTCCTGGAGACCTGGAACAGGAGTGTTCCCCCCACCCCCGGACCTGGGGCTTCCCCTGCGCAAAAAGGTAGCAGCTGGATTGTTCTTTTCTTCTGCTGCCCTGCCCCTGGAAGTCACCAAGGTCAGGCAAGGGTTGATGACAAGGACAAATGAGATGTGCCTCGAGGCATATGAACTTTCCTTCCATCTCAGGTTGTGGTTGATAGATTATCTACCTGAGATTGAAGCCAATGGGCTTGGCATGCTGCCCTGGGTTACACAAGCCACTCCGGGGGCAGTGAGTCCATAGGGTAGGGGCTGAGTCACCACCTCACTCTGAGGGTGTCCTGGGAGCCCCACTGTGTGAAGTAAGTTAGAGACTGTCCCCGCTTCAGGGACTCTGGCGTTTAAATGAGTCCAAGAATCACCTGTAAGGTTACAGGGACTTTGGTTTACAGAGGCTCACGGAGAAATCTATCAGGGTAACTGATAGACTGACTGATTCAAAAGTGCACGCACGTGTGTGTGTGCGTGTTAAGACCATCTAGAATGATGAATGATGCCCAGGTGGGCAGATGGAGGGAGTCTGGGTGGTGGGGAGCAGGTCAGGAGGGAGTTTGGCTCAGATCTCGTGGAGTCACGGCGGCTGTGGGTCACTACCCAGGAGGACACTGGATATAGAAGCCTGGGGCTTGAGACCAAAGATGAAGGTGAGAGCATCGTTTCCCCCCCAACGGCAAAGAGAAAAGGGTCTTTCCAACCAGCACCCCATGTGCCGCTCGTTATTCTTAGGAAAGATGCCAGTGAGCTGTGAGCTTCCCTGCCTCTCTTGGCTCTGAGGTTTCTGCAGGCTGCACCTTGGAGGAAGAGGGACCTCGTCCAGCTGTGGCTCCTAGTAGTTGGAACCGCTCTGAAATGGACACTAGGCTGCCAAGGA
>NW_027532591.1:6691803-6801199 GCF_008692635.1 Crocuta crocuta
CCCCCCCCGCCCCCCCCCAGCCCTGACACTTCTCTGCTCTGCGTGCAGCACTGTGCATGATATATTGTAGGAGAGAAGAAACCAAGGTGGTGTCAGGAGGCTCTAGCATCTCAGATGTGGAGTGGCCATTCTAGGGCTGGTGCTGAAGGAGGGGGTTCAAGCCTGTAAGGATGTCAGACCCGGCCAGTGCCATCGGCAGGGCCCCCAAGGGGAGCATGGTGGGTCAGGGAGATGCAGGAGATTCGGAGCACAGAGGAGGCGCCCCAGTCTCCTGGGCAGGGCAGGTGGCCTTCAGAAGAGGCATGGCCTGAGCTGACCTGGAGAAGCATGGGGACAGGGCCTACAGAAGGATGTTCCTGACAAAGGCAGTGGTGTGTGGGGCAGTGTGCAAAGTCGTGTGGGAGAGGGCTTGCTTGGGGACGTGGGCAGGACAATGTGACTGGATCAGCAGGTGGGAGTGGGGGTGCTTGGGGAGATAGGTCTAGGGGGTGAGAGGCCTGGGGCACCCTGACAAAGAGCTTGGCCCCAACCTGGACAGGGTGGGAAACCTTCATCTATGGGAAAAGCAGGAGAGAGACCTGCTTGGCTTTGCATTTTGGAGGGTGATTTTGGAAGCTGCTATTGAGAAATGGGGAAGTTGCTGTTGAGCTAGTTGGGGGAGTTCCAACCATGCCTAACACCTGGGCGGGCTGTTCTTAGCACCTCCTCATGACTCCCCCGCCCGTGCCACTCGGAAGGACAAAAGGCTCACTAAGGTTTGAACCCCAGGCTTTGTTACCTGGGTCACTTTATTATATTATGGACAAGAAGCGAGAGGGTGTTAGGAAGCAGCAACATTTCAGATGGGGAGCCGCTGTCCTTAGAGCTGGTACAGCAGGAGGCTCCACCCTGGGCCCTGAGACACCCCCTCCAGCTTTCCTGAGGCTGCAGCCTCCTCCTCCCCTCCCCCCCTCCCCCAGGGAAGCTCATCAGAATGTGGGGAAATGCTTGAGTTCCCTCCCCTAGGAAGCAGGGCAGAGTGTGCCTGAATCCCGCTCGTGAATGTTCAGCTCGCACTAGCTGGGGTCCGCTGAACCTTGGGGAGAGCAACGCATCTGCTGCTTCTGAGGCCTTTAGAATCCAGTTGCTGTGTTAAGGACCTGAGGACCAGGGAAAAGGCCCCTGGCCAAGACAAAGCTGACTCGGAAGCTTCCTGGGGAAGCCAGTGTTTGATCTTGACTTTGAAGGGTGGGTAGGATCTCTTAGAGACAAAATTAAAGCTTATTATTTCCCCCTTATAAAAGTGATAGAAGAAAGATATTGGAAAATTTGGAAACATGGAAGGAGGAAATTATTATTATTTTAACACGAACAATGAGATCCACTGACCAGTTATAATTTGGTTTCATTTTGTTGAAGATCTTTCCAATCATTTCAATGCACACTTAGTATTTTTGCATTGTTTCGCCTGTTCAGTGGGTGTATTAGTTTTCTATTGCTGCTATAACAGCATGGGGCGGGGAGTGAGGCAAGAGAGGCCAGAGGAAGAATAAGACTCATTTTTGCGGCAAACACCTTCTTCTGCGAAGACCTTGGGTACCAGCTCTGGGCCAGGATTTGGGTAGCAGGCAAGCAAAGATGAAAAGACATCATCTCAGTCCTTAAAACATCCTCAGTATAATAAGGGAAATAAGGGAAGCAAGAGAAATAAGCAAGCGACTAGAAGTTTACAGCTTGCTGTCAGGTTTTGTGAGCTATGCTGCAAAAGCAGAGGAGAAAGCCTTCACCCAGCTGGGGGGAGGGCATCATGGAGGACTTCCTGGAGATGATGCCTATTGCATTTTGACAGACAGGTAGCAGTTATACAGGTGAAGTGGGGAGGAACTGTAACAGAAACAGTTGGGGCGCCTAGAAAAAGAAAGACAAACATAGCTTTCTTGACTTAAGAAAAGTCATTTTAGGCCCTTAGCCATCTTATGAAGGAATGTAAGAGTGAGCAGCCACCATCAGGTCAAGACCTGGGATCATCATATTCGGAAGTGAAGATGGATCTGATGCACGTTCTGAGTTATCTCTGAAGGATCTAAACCCCTCTGAACACTGAGATACCAGACCCGCTGGGGCCAAAGAACCGATGATGCTGACCCCTGCAGGTCTTGAGATTTTGCCCTGGACTCAGTCGCCATCAGATGACCTTAGGCCCAATTCCATGCCATATTCCCCCTTACACAACCCCTTTCATGAACACGTATGCATCCTTAGCCGAAGGCCTCCCCGATTTTGTTGTTTGAGGAGACACTGCTTTGGGAAAGGTCCCCAGTGGCCTCCTTTCTTTGTTGCAGGTAAAACCCTTCCTTTTCCTATCCTTTGCCTTGGCTGCATCTTTTGGCTCAACACTGAGAGGGGAACCCAGTTTGGGGCAACAGAATGGGAGAGAAAGAAGACTCTAGAGGGAGGGAACATCATGAGAGAAGGCACAGAGGCAAGGACCATTACCGTGAGTTTGGAGATACCAGTGTGTTGCTAAAGCAGAAATTACGTAGGAGGAGACGGTGGGAGACGAGACCGGGGAGCAATCCAAGCAGTGTAATGAGCTAGACACACGGGTAGACAAACCTGCCATGAAAATAACTGAAATGCTGCATAAAATTGAATAATTTTTCAAGTGTATCTCTGAGCTGATGAAAAATGACACGTAAGCAGGAGCTCTGAGAGGTAAGCAACTGTCAAGGCTGACTTTTGTCCTGAGGAATTTGGCCAAACCCTGGTGGCCCTGAGTTTCCACTCTGGTGGCTGTATAGATGGAGGTGACCAGCAATAAAGCCTAGGACCCCTCCAAAGTGGGGATTTTAGTAAGATCCGTGAAAATGGAATCCAAAGGCTGCACCCTTGGTATTGGAATCCAAAGGGTGCGCCCAAACTGTCAGGTTTTGGAATTGGCATTGGGTGGGTTAAAAAAATTCCTCTGGGGCACCTGGCTGGCTCAGTCTTCAGAGCATAGGACTCTTGATCTTGGGGTCATGAGTTCAAGTCCCACGTTGGGTGTGGAACCTACTTAAGAAAAATAAACTCCTCTGAAAATTATTAACCACAGGCTGTCCCTCACACTGGTCCTTGGTCCAAATTCAGACTGCCTAAGTGGTCCAAAAATTCTAAATGGTGGAATTTAGTTTAAGGTAGTCGGTGATACCCCAAGGCAACTAGCAGAAAAAAAAAAACAAGTCTTCTCGAGGGGAACATAGCTTCAACCAGGCATTCCCAGGCAAAGGGTCAAGGAAAATGAACAGCTCATGGTCTACAACCCCCAAAACTCATAAGAAACTGGGACTCCATGAGTGAAAATTGACAGAAAACCAAACAACAGAATCAGAACCACAAAGTCTTTAGAAGTCAGAACGACCAGACAAGGGATAAAATAATGTGTTGGAAGAAATTAAAACTAGCTTGAAAATATGAACAGACAATAGTAGACAGTATAGAATGACCAAGCAGATATGAGAGGGAGCAGAAATTCCAGAAATGAAAAATACAATTAAAATTAAAAAAAAAAACTTAATGGGAAGACTTAACATAGCTTAGACACAGTTGATTAGAGAATTAGATAAGATCTGTCCAGAAGTTAGCATAGAAGAATCAAAGAGATGGGAAGTATAAGAGATTAAGACAGAGAGAAAGGACTAGCATGCATGTAATCAGAGTTGTAGAAGAATCAAGGAAGAATAAGAGAAAGGCTATTGTTATTTGTGGAAAACCCTCCAAATGATTGAACACCAACTCACAGATTTAGGAATCACAACGAATCCCTAAAAGTAGGAAAAAATAAAATCAAAAGCAATCCATAACTACATATGTCATAGAAAAATTGCAGAACACCAAAGTCACAGATCTCAGAAGCAGTTGGAAATAGGTCATTCATCCAAAGCTGGCAAACTGACTTCTCAGAGCTTTGATGGGATACAGGAGACAGTGGACTGATGTGCTCAAATAAAATAACAGACACCCTAGAATTCTACATACAGTGAAAATAGTTTCAAGAAAGAGGATAAAATAAAGGTGTTTTTTTTTCTTAAAAATTTTTAAATGCTTATTTATTTTTGAGTGAGAAAGAGAGAGAGCATGTGAGTAGGGGAGGGAGAGAGAGAAGGAGACACAGAGTCCAAAGTAAGTTCCAGGCTCTGAGCGGTCAGCACAGAGCCCAATGTGGGGCTTGAACCCACAAACCGTGAAATCAAGACCTGAGCTGAAGTCAGACGCTCAACTGACTGAGCCACCCAGGCGCCCCAAGGTGTTTTTTTTTTCTTTCAAACAAAAAAGAGCTTACCACTAACAAACTCTTCCTACGGAAATGGTAAAGGCTATTCTTCAGGCAGAAGGAAATTGATCCCAGATGGTGCCTCCAAGATTCTATTTAAAAAATGGTCTGCCAGGGTACTGGTTAAGCCTAAACAAACATGGGTCACATAAAACGGTAATGTCTAATTGGCAGCGCTGAAAAGACAGACCAGATTAAAATAAAGGATGACACTAGCATAGAAGTTGGTAGGCGGCTGGTTGGTCGGAAACTTTCAGTTTTCATTTGTCGGTTTTTCTGAAGGCAGATAATGCTATGACTTGATTTTAGACTTTGCCAGGGAAGTACGCATATTCACAAGGCTAGAGTAACCCCGGGAGAGGGAGCTTCCACACAAGCAGGAGAGAGAACAGCAGAGTAAGAGAAAGAAGGCAAATTCAGTAATCCTAAAGCGAGTAAGAAAAAAGAAAAAAAAATGTAAAAGGAGAGATTCTACCTTCAGTAATGGCAAAACGCTCCTATTGGGCCAACCCTCCTAGAGATAACAACTGTGAACTCCGGACAAAATATGAAAAACAGCTACCTGGGGGTGCCTGGCGGGCTCAGCAGAACATGCAACTCTTCATCTTGGGGTTGTGAGTTCAAGCCCCACATTGGGTGCAGAGATTACTTAATTAAAAGAAAAGAAAAAAGAAAAAATCATAAAAAGAAAAGCAAATACAACTGCCTGAGGATTCTGGAAAGAGATAAAAAGCAGGAAGAGACGAGAGGGGAGCCAACATTTGAAAGGAGAAGCTAGCACATGCAAAAATAATGTGAAATCTCACAAATAGTATTCAACAGGGTAGAAGTTAGAAACAAAAGGGTATGCGCTGTATAATTCTACTTAATGAAGCACAAACACAGGCAGCTGTAAATGATGGTGTTAGGAGATGGGATAGTGGTTGCCCTTGGTGGTGGGGGCAGGGTGGGGGGGTGGATAGTGACTGGAAGGTCTCTGGGGTCCTGGTAATGTCCTGGATGGGGTGCTGATTACATGCGTTCCCTCGCTGGACAAAAATTCAGAATGGGTATGATACGTGCGGTTTCCTGTATGAATATTGTGTTCCAGTATGGATTAACACAAATCAAAAGGGGGCAGAAACACGTAGGCAAGAGCAGACTGAGAAGGGACCTCCGCGCCAGACACCCAAGAGCTTGGACGTGACCTTGGGGGCAGTAGGAGACATTGAAGGTGTGGGAATGAGTTGTCAGGGAGGCTGCAGGATGGTGGTGGCTTTAGCCCACGGGAGAGCTGGCCCTATGTGACATGATTTACAAGTCTGGCCAAAACCTGGGCTTCCAATGACGAGGACCTGAGCCAGAGTGGGACTGGGTGCGGAGTTGGTTTTGGAGACAAAGTTGGAAGGACAATTTGGTTAATTGAGTGCCTGAGGCCAGGGGAGGAAAGAGGGAATCAGAGGTGATACTTGGCAGCTGGAGATCGGGTGGGGGGCTCCTGGGACAAGATGAGAGTTACTGCCAGAGGAAGACTCTGCTGAGGAGGAAAACTTGGCTGTGTTGGTAGGTAGGCCACGTGGAAGAGGCAGGTGGGTGGGAGCTTTAGACGGCACAGGCCTCTGCGGCAGCAGGTGGGTGTTCAGGGCCAGGAGAAGGTAGGACATCGGGGTGGAAGGCAGCAGGGAGGGGGCAGAAGAGGGAGATCTGAAGTGGACAGGAGGGAATTCTCCGCAGAGCGCTGAGGCACCCGAGGTGGGGACTTCAGGTGATGAGGTGGATTTCCAGGTCAGATTTAATGGCCCCAGGTAGATGGGAATACAGCTTAGTGGATAGCTCTACTACAGCTTTTTAAGTGGTACCCAGTGAAGTTTTTCTACGTAGTCACAGGTAATCTTAATCAGCTTAGTTTTTGCTCGCTACAAAGCTTTTCTTTAGCAAGACAATAGTTTCTCTATTTTCTTATCCTGGAATCTAAGTTTCATGGTCTGGGTCTCCAGGCCCAGCCCTTATCCCTGCCCTGTCCACACTGTTATCTGTGCGTTGGGTGAGGAGGCAGGGTGGAGTAGGGAAAAGATAAGGGACTTGCACAGTGTCCTAGCTCTTAACCTTGGGCCAGGATTTTTCCTCTGTGGGTCCGTTTCCTCCACATGGACTGCCTGGTTCCAAAGCCCTTTGCATACACCCTGCTACCCACAGGCTTCCCTCTCAGGCCTGCTGTGCCCCAGACCTGCGATGTTCCTCAGAACCAGGCTGTCACCCCAAGATAAACAAAGGTGTAAGATCGTATGGTGAGGGGCTTTTATGGGGAGGCTTGAATCCTGGGCAAGGAACTTGGTCTTCATTTGAGTAAGGTCATTTCTAGGCAGTGGTTGAAGGTCATTCTTTGAAAGGATAGCTCCCTGCTTCTATCTACTGTGTAGCATGAGCAGGGGCCTCATTGGCTGGGAACTCCTGAGTCATGGTGACCTCACAAAGACCATAACATGGGCCTGGGCTGGGGGGAGACTAGGTAAGCTGAGGGCTGGCTCTGGGAAAGTCCCAGGGGTGGGGGCATCCTCCACAGCCTGCACAAGGCAGTTACCACCTTGACCCCACCCCCCAGTAAAGGTCTTTCCCCTCTGGCTGTAATTCCACAGTTTGAACTTCCTATCTTTGGCTTAAAGCTGAATTTGCTGTTACCATGTGGATGCCCCAAGTGGAGGTAACACATTGAACTTTACATCAGCAGCTCAAGTCTCCTGGAGAAAGAGTTTAGGCCTGTTCTCAGAGCGTGGCAGGTGGGAGTTGGGGGAGGTGAGAGGGAAAATAATGAGAAGACCCAGGAAGAAATGCCATAGGTGGGGTGGTGGGGTGGGGGCTGGCGGGGGAAGAATGCAGAGAACCTGGAAGCCAGACTTGGTCTTTATCTCAAGTCCCCCTAGCTTATCCTCACCCAGGGGGAGGAAGAGATGATGAAGACGAGCATTTATTGAGGTACTATTGGGGACCAGGTGCTGTGATTGTCACTACGTACATTATCCATTTTATTCCCTCCACTAATCTTGTGGATTGAATATTTAGATCGATACTCAGCGTGTTCAGACTACTGCCCACGCTTACACCACTGGTGAGAGACAGAGTGGGGTTCAAGTTCAGGTTTAGCTGACCACGAAGCCCTGGATTTGTGTATGATAGCTGGGCATTAGGAGGGTTGTGTTGTTTTCATTGGACTTTGCTTCTAGGGTTGGGGCTTCAGTGGCAGAGGGAATGGAGAATGGGAAACAGGAAGATGTGGCTTCACGGAGTGATTCATGCCTCAAAAATCTCTGGGGTGTTGTAGAACAAGCTGTCAGTGGAGAGCACCTGGATTTGACTTCTGGCTGCCATTTTCTGGGGCTTTCCAAACATTACTTTAGATCCTTGAATAACTTGACTGAACACGCAAGTAAGTGAAGATAATGATACCTATCTTGAAGAGTTGTCACCCACCCACCCATCCATCCATCCATCCTTCCATTCCCTCACTCCATGAGCGTTTCTAAACCTCCCCTGTGTGCTAGGCATTGTGCCACATGCTGGGAAAACAAGAATAACAAGATAGCCAGAGACTGACCACCCTCATATTTTAAAGTAGAGACATATGAGTAAACAGGGTGATCATATGAGGAGGGCACTTCACCCATATTTGACAGTCCCAGGAAGGTTTCCTAAGCTGGCATCTAAAATGTTAGATGTTAGGGATGCCTGGGGGGCTCAGTCAGTTAAGTGTCCAACTTCAGCTCAGGTCATGATCTCACAGTTCGTAATTTTGAGCCCCACAGTGGGCTCTGTGCTGACAGCTTAGAGCCTGGAGCCTGCTTTGGATTCTATGTCTCCCACTCTCTCTGCCCCTCACCTGCTCACACTCTGTCTATCTCTGTCTCTCTCTCTCTCAAAAACAGACATCAAACAAAAAAAAATTTTTTGCTAATGTTAGATTCTAGCCAGGGGAAGTGATGGAGGTTTAGTTGGGTAGTCCTGGGGAAGCTGACAGGAAGAGGAAAGAATATTTACAAAGCCTTAAGTCAAGAAAGAAGTCAACATATTTGAGGCACTGGCAGAAGTTGAGAATGGTCCAAGTAGGGGGTGGGGAAGGGAATGTATATATCTGGAGAGATGGAGGGGCCAGCCCTGTGGGCTGAGCGTCCTGGTAAAAGAAACACAGATGAGGATATCTCCACCAGTGGTCTGCCTACCAGCTGTGTGATAATCAGTCTGGGGAGAGATGATNTGCTTTGGATTCTATGTCTCCCACTCTCTCTGCCCCTCACCTGCTCACACTCTGTCTATCTCTCTCTCTCTGTCTCTCTCAAAAACAGACATCAAAAAAAAAAATTTTTTGCTAATGTTAGATTCTAGCCAGGGGAAGTGATGGAGGTTTAGTTGGGTAGTCCTGGGGAAGCTGACAGGAAGAGGAAAGAATATTTACAAAGCCTTAAGTCAAGAAAGAAGTCAACATATTTGAGGCACTGGCAGAAGTTGAGAGTGGTCCAAGTAGGGGGTGGGGAAGGGAATGTATATATCTGGAGAGATGGAGGGGCCAGCCCTGTGGGCTGAGCGTCCTGGTAAAAGAAACACAGATGAGGATATCTCCACCAGTGGTCTGCCTACCAGCTGTGTGATAATCAGTCTGGGGAGAGATGATGGGGGAGAGCTTGATAAAAGTCTAATTCCTCAGCCCCCTCAGAGGTACAAAGCGGGGGCCCAGACATCTATCTTATAAAAAATATAAGTTTACATACATCCCATCATCTGAAAACCTGTGAGAAGTCACAGAGGGACTTAACAGGGGAATGGGATGGTTTGATTCGCATGCATTTTTCCTTTGTCTGAGAATATCTTTATCTCTCTCATTCCTGAAGGATAATTTTGCCAGATATAGAATTTGCGGTTGACAGTTTTTTCTTTCAGCACGGGAAAAATGTGTGCAACTTCTTTCTGGCCTCCATGGTTTCAGATGAGAAATCCTCTGTCATTCGAATTGGTGTTCTCTGATAGATAATGCTTTCTGGTTGCTTTTAAATTGCTTTTCATTGTTTTTAGTTTTCAGGAGCTTAATCATGAGGTGTTTGATGTGAATTTCTTTGGGTTTATCCTGTTTGTGGCTTTCTCAGCTCTCTAAGTTGGTGTGCTTATGTCTTTCACTGAGTTTGGAAAGTTTTCAGCTATTACTTCATTGAATATTTTCAGAATTCTCTCTTCATCTGGAACTCTGATGACAATAATGTTAGATATTTTGTTTTGTACCAGGTCCGTGAGGCTCTGTTCATTTTCCTCAGTCCATTATCTATGTTGTTCAGGTTAAGTAAATTTTACTGATCTGTCCTCAAGTTCACTGATTCTATCCTTTGTCACCTCCACTCTCTTATTGATCTCATCCAGCAACTTAAAATGTTTTCATTTGTACCTTTAAAATAGCTTCTATTTTAATTTCAATTATTGTATTTTCATAACTTCTATTTCTTTGCTGAGATTTTCTAGTTTTTAATTTGCTTCAGGAGGATTGGTAATTGCCTGTTGAAGCAATTTTAAATGGAATTTTTAAGTGTTTGTTTATTTTGAGAAAGAGAGAGAGAGAGTAGGGGAGGGGCAGAAGAGAGAGGGGAAGAGAGAATCCCCAAGCAGGCTCCACGCTGTCAGCATAGAGCCCAACATGGGGCTCGATTTCACGAACAGCAATATCATGACCGGAGCCCAAATCAAGAGTTGGATGCTCAACTGACTGAGCCACCCAGGTGCCCCTGAAGCATTTTTATAACAACTGCTTTACAGTTACCACAAATGCCAACATCTGATTCATCTCAGTGTTGTAATTTTTGATTATGTCTTTGACATTTTGGATGTTTTGTTAAAAGACTTTTGGTCCTCCTCAAACCTTTTATTTTAGCTTGCAATCAACCTGTTAGGGTTTAGAAGGTAGCTTCTGGCCTGCTTTTATGGACTGTAGTTCTACTGACAGTTTTCAGAGCCTTGGTATGCTTTGTTGTTCTGGCATTGCTGGGGCTCTTGTTCATTCCTGGTGATGCTGCCCACAGGGGCAAGAAGGTGCTTCTCTTGGCAGCCACCTACTGTCCCTGAGAGGCCGGGAGCTGTGGGACCTGGTATAGTCTCTGCCACTGGGTGGAGAGCCCAGAGATACAGGGCTCTGCCAAAACTTCTCCTGCAGGTGAATTGGTCTGCCACTGCCCTGGATGTAGAATGGGGATTAGGGCTCCCCACTGGGGGCCCATCTCTGTTGGGTTTCCCTTTTCGTATCCTTTAGGCCCGAGAGAACAAGCTTTTCTTCCTCTGCACGTGTGTTGCAGGCCTCTCTGGTGCCCAGTCTGGGATATATGGGAGATAAAAAGAAAACCCTGGGGAACACACCTGGTATCATCCCTCAAGTCCTGAGGTTCATAGCTAGTCCATTGCTTTCTTCCTAGCTTTCAGAGTCGTCTTATGGTTCTCAGTTGAATCATTTCCGGGATATTTAGTTGTATTTGGAAAGGAGGAATAGGGAACAATGAGTCTATACCCTCTTGCAGGTGACATGCATTAGAAAAAATTGTGGTACAATATATGTAGCATAACTTTTACTATTAGTGACATTGAATACCTTCATAATGTTGTGCAACAGCCATCACTATCTAGTTCCAGAACATTTTTGTCACTCCAAAAGGTAAGCCTGTCGCCAGTAAGCAGTCACTTTCCATTCTCCTCTTTCTTCAGTCCCTGGCAACCTCTTTCTGTCTGCTTTAATCTGCTTTTAGTCTCTCCAGATTTGATTATTCTAGATATTTCATGTAAATGGAGTCATATAATATGTGGCTTTTGTGTCTGACCTCTTTCACGTCACATAATATTTTCAGTTTATCCTTGTTTAGCAAGTATTAGCACGAGACTGTTTTTTATGGCTGAGTAATATTCCATTGTATAGATATACCACATTTTGTGTATCCATTCACCAGTTCATGGACAGTTGGGTTGTTTCCACCTTTGGCTCTTGTGGATGTGCTATCATGAACATTTTTGCACAAGTTTTCGTTAGAACAGCACGTGTCAATTCTTTTGAGTATGTGGTAGGAGTGAGAGAATTGCTGGATCAGATGGTAATTCTGTTTAACTTCTTGCAGTACCACCAAGTTGGTTTTTACAAAGGCTGCACCATTTTACATTCCTATCAGCAGTGTCTGAGGGTGTCAATTTTCTATGTCCTTGCCAACACTTGTTATTTTCTTTAAAAAAAATGTTTAAACTTAAAAAAAAAAAGGTAATCTCTATGCCCAATGTGAGGCTTGACCTCACAACCCTGAGATTGAGAGTTACATGCTCCGCTGACTGAGACAGCCAGGCACCACTTGTTATTTTCCACTTAAAAAAATTATAATGGGTAGAAAATGATATCTCATCATAGTTTCGATTTGCATTTTCCTAATGGCTAGCGATATTTTTGTATGTTGTTAAACATTTGCATATCTTCTTTGCCCATTTTTAAATTGGATTGTTTGTCTTTTTGTTGTTAACTTGTAAGAGTTCTTTATGTATTCTGTATAGACTCATCAAAAATATTTTCTCCCATTCTGTAAGTTTCCTTTTCACTTCTTGATGGCGTCTTTTAACATTTTCTTAATTAAAATTTTTTTAATGTTTATTTATTTTTGGGAGACAGAGAGTGACAGAGAACAATCAGGGAGGGGCAGAGAAAGAGGGAGACACAGAATTTGAAGCAGGCTCCAGACTCCAAGCTGTCAGCACAGAGCCTGATGTGGGGCTCAAACCCGTGAGCAGCAAGATCATGACCTGAGCCCAAGTCAGATGCCTAATGTACTGAGCCATCCAAGTGCCCCTTAACAGTTTTTTTAAAGGTTTATTTTATTATTTTGAGAGAAAGAGAGCACAAGCAGGGGAAGGACAGAGAGAAGGAGAGAGAATCCCAAGCAGGCTCTGCACTGTCACCGTGGACCCCAATGTGAGGCTTGAACTCGCAAACCAAGAGATCATGACCCTAGCCTAAACCAAGAGTCAGATGCTTAACTGACTGAGCCACCCAGGTGCCCCAAAGGTATCTTTTGATGCACAAGTTTTTTATTTTGATGAGGTCTAATTTATTCTTTTCTTTTGTTGCTTGTGCTTTTGGTGTCATATCTAAGAAACCATTGCCAGATCCAAGGTCATGAAGATTTACCCCTATGATATTGTCTAAGAGTTTTCTTATTTTAGCGTTTATATTTAGGTCTTTAATCCTTTTTGAGTTAATTTTCATATATGGTATGAGGTAAGGGTCCAACTTCATTCTTTTGCATGTTGAGCTTAGTTGTCCCACCCCCATTTGTTGAGGAGACTATATTCTACTTTGATTGAATGGAACTAGCATCCTTGTCAAAAATTAATTGACCATATGAAACACCTGGGTGACTCAGTCAGTTGAGCACCCAACTTCAGCTCAGGTCATGATCTCAAGGTTCATGAGTTTGAATCCCACATCAGGTTTTCTGCTGTCAGCACAGAGCCTGCTTTGGATCCTCTGTCCTCCTCTCTCTCTGCCCCTCCCTCACTTGTGCTGTCTCTGTCTCTCTCTCTGTCTCTCAAAATAAATGAATAAACTTAAGAAAATTAATTGACCATAGATGCATGGGTTTATTTCTAGACTCTCAAGTCTATTCCATTTGCCTGTATGTCTATCCTTATGTCAGTGCCACACCATTAAATGCAGTGTTTTTTGTTTTGTTTTTTTTTACTTTTATTTCCATTTATTTTATGCAGAATTTACTTCCAGGCCATATTATTTTGTTTCTTCAGTTTCTTCTGAGATATCTTTCTTCTGTGCAACTTCCTCTTTTGGTTTAGGAACAATCTGCTCCTTTTCAATAAGGATTATCCCAGTGTAGCAGGGAGAGCTCATGTATGGATTAATCCCACTGTGAGCCCTGTAAGTTCTACGGCACATCTTGGAGGCTTTGTTCATCTGGATGTGCTCAATGATGAGAGAATCTCCATCTAAACCCTTAAGTTCAGCATTACTCTGTATTTTTAAGCATGTGCAGTAAAAACTCAGCACTTGTTTTGGGCCACTGACCCTGTGTCCAGCCCCACTGTTTGGCCTGGGCATACCTCCCAAGTCTACTATTGTAGCTACCAAATGGCACACATTGCTTTTGCAAAGTGACATCTTTCAGATACTTGGTGGCTTTTTGGATACGCATACCCTTGATGGCCTGAGTAGTTTCATGTATGTTCTTAAAGTGAACACAAAGATTTAAACTTTTTTTTTTAAATTTTTTAAATGTTTATTTAGTTTTTTTGAGAGAGAGAGACACAGAGTGTGAGTGGGGGAGGATCAGAGAGAGAGAAAGAAGCACAGAATCTGAAGCAGGCTCCAGATTCTGAGCTAGCTGTCAGCACAGAGCCCGACACGGGGCTTGAATCCATGGACCGTGAGATCATGACCTGAGCTGAAGTCGGCCGCTTTACCGACTGAGCCACCCAGGCACCCCTCAACTTCTTGATTTACATGGTTTTGTGGGTTTTCTGGGCCAAGTGAATAGTGAACCATTTTCAGAGATCACCTCAGGCCTCTCTCGGGTGCAGTTTTAAAGATATTTTAGCTCAATTTGGAAAATGGTTTGTTGGGGGTAGTCCTTGGATACAGGAGCCCTTGTTTCAAGTGCAATTCCAAGACCCAGCCTTAGGCAATGGAAGCTGCACTAGGGTCTGGCAGTGGAGGTGGAGATATGGGGTGGTATTTGGAAACTTTTCTGGAGCCAGAAGTGGCAGAACTTGGCCAAAATTGGATGTGGCAAGTGAGAGTAATCAAGGATGATATTTCTGGCTGTAGCAGTGCCAGTTCCTGGAATTGGAAGAGAATAGGAAGGTCTGATTTAGGGAAAAGACAGCAAGCTCTGTTTTTGATTCTCTAGGTGTGAGGTGCCCCAGTGTCAGATGTGTGTATGCACATGTATGTGTGTGAGTGCATACTCATGATTGTCTAACATATTCCAGGCCCATGCATCTAATAAACGTGTTCTCAATGAGGAACTGGAAGAGCCACTGGTAGTTATACCTCCTGAGGGTTCCAACCACCCTTCAAGTTCTAGAAGTGTTCACTAAGAAAGGATGGGAATCAGCCAATGATTCTCTCTGTCTTAGACAGGATTCACTAGTTGTTTTATGGCTGTCTTCTGCCCTCCCTACTTGGGACCCCAGGGCTTGGAAGCAAAGGCCAATAGGTAGCCTATGGCTGTTGAGTCAGTAGTGAGCTCCTTTGGTTGCCCTATGTCCCACCCAAGCCCCACAAAAACCCCACTCTTCTGAATGCACAACATCCCTTTGGTGGAGGGTGAGGCATGGGCTTGCCCCAGTCACTGACAGGCAGCTCTGAAGACTCACCTGTCTGTTGCAGAATGAAGGAAAAAGATGAGGACACAGGAGAAAGTGGGAGGGATCTGTTCTTTTCTCATGGAAGAGGGATGGTCAGCCAGGGTTGAGACTGGTAGCTTTCTGCCCAGTGACCTGGTATTTGTATATTGTATATCTGCTGTGCCAGGGGGGTAGAGGTTACTCTTTTCCACAACCCAAACCACTTAGGCCTTCCAAAATCCTACTCTCAGCCTCATAGGCTGCACTTGATGCATATTTTTCCAGATTGAAAATGCCTCTTTGATTAACTATGGTATACACACACACACACACACACACACACACAAGCATGCACACAGGTGGGAGGGGTGGTGAAGGGAAGATTTTATAAGGCTCTTCTTTAAGTAAAAGAAGAGAAAAGTGTGAACATGGAATTAAGTGCAGGACCCTTAGAAAGAGACTCTGCAAGCAAGGACCTCTGAAGTTTTAAATTTCATTAGCTTCAAGGTAAAATCCCCTCTGGTGCTGATGGTAAGTGAACACTTCCTGCTTTTGAGGCAGGATGCAAAGCTGGACATGAACTGCTTGCTTGGAATGAAGGCAGCTCCCACTGGGCTCTGAGCACCTGACTCCTCTCTGCCCACAGTGCCTGGCAAAGAGTAACAGAAAGGTAGCCATCATTTAGAGAAGACCTTAGGTAGGCCATATGTTCTGTGCCAGGCACTGAAACTGCAGCCACTGAGGGTGGCAGGCTTTATGCTTCCCATGTTAGAGAATGGCAGGATGAGGAGCGGGGGGCGGGGATGTCTCTTGCCCAAGTTCACCCCGACTAGAAGAAGATGAAGTGGGATTTGAACCCAAAACTATATGACTCCAAATCTCTGGTCTTTCCAAAGCCAAGCTATAAAGATGAACAGCAAAATGTGTAGAGTGAGTAAATGATTTCGTGAATGAGTTAGTGTATGAATGAATAAGAAATAAGTGGGTGAAAAAATGAGCAAGTGAAAGAATAAATAAGTGAGTAAAGAAGAAATAAAGAGATGAAGTAACAAACATATTCATTGAACAGTGACTATGTGCCAGGCGCTGTGTTAGACACTTAGAGATCTTGCTGCCTAGTGTGGAAACCTGCGTGAAGTGGAGCAGATACCATGGGAACTTACAGGTGGACCTTACGTGTCTGGGGGATATAGAAGGCTCTTAGGCTGAAATCTGACGGGAGACAACATAGGTACTGGCCAGGGGAAGGAGCCTGGAGAAAGTTATGCCCAACCTTTGGAAGTCCCAGACCTAACCTGGGAGAAACACAGAAGAGTCGAAGGGTAGTGGAGTGGAATGGGGAAGGGAGTTTGGGGGGCAAGAAAAGTGAAAGGGGAGGACACAGAAGGGCCTTTTAGGTCCTGCTGAGGATTGGAGAGGCTGTCCTGAGGACGATGGAAAGCCGTGGAGGAGTTGGGTAGATGGGTGGCATAAAGCGATGGTCTTGGCTTCCCTGAGGGTCGGTAGGATTGGTGACCTTCCTCTCCTTAACCTCCACTTCCTTAAGTATATAATGGAACTTTAATATCTAACTTCCAGAACTCTGTGTGTATGTCTGTGTGTGTGTGTGTGTGTGTGTGTGTGTGTGTGTGTGTGTGTGTGTAGTGGGATTTGGTTAGCAGGTGTGCCTGGCCCGTAGACTTTTCTCAGAAAGCATTGAGAAAACATATTTCACCTGATTCAGTCTTCTGTGTCTCCTCCCAGGGATCCACTTCTGCGTAAGAACACCATGAATGCAGGTGAGCCGTCCCAGTGCGTCCCACAGGGAGAGGAGCCCAAGTGTGGAAGTGGGATTGGGCAGGGGCACTGGGGAGCTCACCCGGCAGGCAGATTGCTGGGGTGAGGCGGGCTTGGTTTTGAGGATTGCCCCAGCTTCTCCATGTGGCCTGCCTCACCCAAAACAGGCAAACTGTCAAGGGCAGTGGGCAGCTCCACCAGGACCACTGTGAGAATCTAGTGTCACAGCCATTTGCAGAGTAGTTCTAGAAATTTAGGCTGGAAGTAGGGTCACCCGTAAGGAGGCTCCTCCTTCCCCTTTCCTACCTTTGCGGGGTGAGGCCTTATTTGTCTAGTATTTGTGGACTCTTGCTGCATACCTGGCCTGTGCTAGATACAGGGGACGTCCCAGGGACTAAGAGAAGCACAGTTCTTGCCGCCTCTAGCAGAGGCTAGAGCACTGAATGGGTCATTGGAATAAAGTAGAATGAATATTTTGCTGGGAGGAGTGTGCTTGGCAAAGGCTAGTGGGACGAGGTTCCGAGCCAAGGGAACTGTATTTGTCAAGGGCCGATAGCTGAGAGGGAGCAGGGTGCAGTCAGAGAAACCCAGAGGATACGGCTGGCACTGAGAGCACGAGGAGGAGAGCTGTGTAGACAGGGCTGGTCTGGAGAAAGTTATGCCCAACCTTCCCCTGGACTGTAAAGGTGGAGTGGGCGTGGTCATGAAGGACCCGGGAAGTCACACAAGGGCCTTCATCCTAAGGACAGGGGGAGCCATAAGAAGATTTCAAGCATGGCTTAAAAGGTGAAGCCTGGCTGAATTTGCTTTTCTGCCTCTCAGGAGCACTGCAGGGAGCTCGACCGTTGGCCTTTAGAGAGAAGAGGGCAGTGGCATTGAGAGACCTTCAAACTAGGCATGGCTCTGAGTCCAGGGGCCGGTCTGGTCGTCTGTGAAAGCTTGAAGAAGACGTCTAGTCTCAGCCTAGCTGAGGCCCCAGATTCAGGCTCCAGCACTGCCTGTGGGNTGGTCTGGTCCTCTGTGAAAGCTTGAAGAAGAAGACGTCTAGTCTCAGCCTAGCTGAGGCCCCAGATTCAGGCTCCAGCACTGCCTGTGGGCCCCACACAGACATGGGCCTTGTTCCTCTTTTGAACCCACCCTTGCATCCTGGCTCAGCTCTTGTTCCAGACCTTAATTCAACTCTGAGTCCTGTCTCAGAGGAGGCCCCTGGCCTGGTGTCTGGTAACACCCTCAGGCCTGGGGACAGCCAGATGGTGCCCCCAGTCTCCCTCCAGATCACCACTTCCCACTCTGATGAAGCCCTGGGCCTGAATTCAAATCACATCTCAAGACTTGACTCACAAGAGGCCCTTGGTCCAGCCTCAAACCTTGCTCTGAGCCCCAGCTCTACTGAGGCCCAGGGCCTGCGCTCAGGGAACTCTGGGCTCAATTCTGAGAAGGCTTTCAACTCTCTCTCAAGCAAGAGTTTTAATTTGGGTCAGAGCAACTCCAACCCTTCCGGGACTGAAGCAAACCCATTTCTAAGGCCCTGTTCAAGAGAAGCCCTGGAGGTGGGCCGCTGCGTCTCCAGGTCAGGCTCCAAAGCTCTCCTTATTCCAGCCTCAAATTCTTCTCTGGGCTCTGACTCCAACCAGCTACACAGCGTGGGCTCAAGAAACACCTCCAAGCTGGACCTGAACGCGGCTCCAGGTTCCTGTGGGATCCTGATCCCGGATGCCAATGAGACCTTCACTGTGGTTTCACATAACATCTCTGGGTCTGCCTCAAAAGGAGCCTTTGGTACAGCCTGGAACACAAGTTCTAAGGGAATCATCAATGTGCCTTCGCACGGCAATCCCAGGTCTGACCTGAACATGACCATCACGCAAGCCTCATGCTTGACCCTGATGCCTGGCTCCAGCGACAGTCTCAGCCTGCATTCCAGCATCCGTGGACCCAACTCCACCCTTTCTCCGCCTTCATGTATGACCCTGATCCTGGGCTCCAATGAGACTCTCAGCCTGGGCTCCAGCCTCATTTTCAGTGACACCTCTACACTGACACTGAGCAGCCAGCAGGACTATTTTGAGGACAACAGCATCCATGCCGCACCCTTGGAGAAGAACCTGGGGAGCTGGAGCGAGATGGCTGACCCCGAGATGGGCCAGTTCCCACTGGGGAACACCACAGCCTTCCAAAGCATCCTGGAGGGTGAGTATGGCAAGGGGGAGGGCCCCAGAGAGGCCACTTCCCTGGAAGAATTGTGCTTAACCGACTCAGCCACCCAGGTGCCCCTCCTGGAAGAATTTTGTATTCAGGCTTGTAGGGCAGGGAACTGGGGGGAGGAGAGGAGAGAGGCAGGGAACAGCATACAATGGACAACATGCACTGTATTAATTACACACGAGGGATCCAGTACTCAGCCTTTGTTAGCTGTGCGACTTGGGACAAACTACTTTCTCTGAGCATCAATTTCCTTAACTGTAATATCCCCATGTCATGATATTTTTATTATGTCCAAACCATGTGTCAAATAACTAACTATACATTTCTTTTGAAATGTATGCCTTTTTCTTTCTAGTTAAATTTCAGACCTGGCTTCTCAGGTTACTAAGTCTGACCAGTGGAGGGGCGCCTGGATGGCTCAGTTGGCTGAAGGTCCGACCTCAACTCAGGTCATGATTTCATGGTTTGTGAGTTCGAGGCCTGCGTTGGGTTCTGTGCTGACAGCTCAAAGCCTGGAGCCTTCTTCAGATTCTCTGTCTCCCTCCCGCTTTGCCCCTCCCCTGGTTGCATGCTGTCTCTCTCTCTCTTTCAAAAATAAATAACATTAAAAAAAAAAAAAGTTTGACCAGTGGAGCAGGCAGGCTCTAGGCTCAGCTCACCTCTGTTGAGTGATGTTCCAACTTGAGCAAAGCCTTGAAATCCTGTCTGGAGCCTGTGCCTCATGTGTGATATGCAGGAGTTCTAGAAATTAATCCCTTATCAAAATTTAATGTTGTAAAGATCTTTTTCCACTAATTTATATCTCCAAATATTTTTGTTTGTTCATGAACCAATTCCATATTGTGACTTTTTAAAAAATACCACAGCTTTGTAAGTACATATTTGTAAAGATGCAATATGTATCTGGTAGGGGGAGAATTCCTCTTTGAAGTTCTTCTCAAAATTATTCTGAGGACAATAGCATCCACACTCTTCCCTGAAGGCTATTAATGTTTACTTATTTTTGAGAAAGAGAGACAGAGTGCGAGTGGGGGAGGGTCAGAGATAGAGGGAGACACAGAATCTGAAGCAGGCTCCAGGCTCTGAGCTGTCAGCACAGAGCCTGATGTGGGGCTCGAACCCATGAACCTCAAGATCATGACCTGAACTCAAGTTGGGCGCTTAACCAACTGAACCACCCAGGCGCCCCTACAGATACCACATCTTCTTAATCCATTCATCAATGGTTGGACATTTGGGCTCTTTCCGTAATTTGGCTATTGTTGACAGCACTGCTATAAACATTGGGGTGCCTGTGACCCTTCCAATCAGCATTTTTGTATACTTTGTATAAATTCCTTGTAGTGCAATTGCTAGATTGTAGGGTAGCTCTATTTTTATTTATTTATTTATTTATTTATTTATTTTTGAGGAAACTGCACACTGTTTTCCAGAGTGGCTGCACCAGTTAGCATCTCCACCAACAGTGCAAGAGGATTCACCTTTCTCCACATCCTCACTGTTGTTTCCTGTGTTGTTAATTTTAGCCATTCTGACCAGTGGGAGGTAGTATTTCATTGTCGTTTTGATTTATATTTTCCTGATGATGAGTGATGTTGAACATCTTTTTCATTTGTCTGCTTGCCATCTGGATGTCTTCTTTGGAAAAGTGTCTGTTCTTGCCTTCTGCTCATTTCTTCACTGGATTATTTGTTCTTTGGGTGTTGAGTTTGGTAAGTTCATTTTTTCTGTATTTATTTTGAGAGAGACAGAGACAACACGAGTGGGGGAGGGGCAGAGAGAAAAGAAGAGAGAGAATCTCAAGCAAGCTCTGCACTGTCAGCACAGAGCCTGATGTGGGGCTCAAACTCACAAACCACGAGGTCACAACCTGAGCCAAAACCAAGAGTCGGACACTTAACCAACTGAGCTACCCAGACTCCCCAAATTTAAGTTCTTTATAGATTTTAGATACTAACCCTTTATCCAATATGTAATTTGCAAATATCTTCTCCCACTCTGTGTCAATTATCTGTCAGTTTTGTTGATTGATTCCTTTGCTGTGCAGAAGCATATCTTGATGAGGTCCCAAGAGTTTATTTTTGCTTTTATTTCCCTGCCTCTGGAGACTTCTCAAGTTAAGAAGTTGCTGTGGCTGAGGCCAAAGAGATTGCTGCCTATTTTCTCCTGTAGAATTTTGATGGTTTCTTGTCTCACATGTAGGTGTTTCATTCATTTTGAGTTTATTTTTGTGTATGGTGTAAGAAAGTGGTCCAGATTCATTCTTCTGCAGGCTGCTGTCCAGTTCTCCCTGCACCATTTGTTAAAGAGACTGTCTTTTTTCCATTGGATACTCTTTCCTGCTTTGTTGAAAATTAGTTGGCCATATATTTGTGGGTCCAATTCTGGGTTCTCTATTCTATTCCATAGATCTATGTGTCTGTTTTTGTGCCAGGACCATACTGTCTTGATGGTTACAGCTTTGTAATACAGCTTGAAGTCCCAAATTGTGATGCCATCAGCTTTGGTTTTCTTTTTCAACATTCCTTTAGCTATTTGGAGTCTTTTGTGGTTCCATACAAATTTTAGAATTGTTTGTTCTAGCTCTATGAAGAATGCTGGTGTTATTTTTATAGGGATTACATTAAATACGTAGTTTGCTTTGGGTAGTATCAATATTTTAACAATATTTGTTCTTTCTATCCATGAGCATGGAATGTTTTTCCATTTCTTTGTGTCTTCTTCAATTTCTCTCATAAGCTTTGTATCGTTTTCAGCATGTATCGTTTTCAGATGCTTAACCTCTTTGGTTAGGTTTATTCCTAGGTGTTTTATGGTTTTTGGCGCACTTGTAAACAGGACCGATTCCTTGATATCTCTTTCCGTTGCTTCATTATTGGTGTATAGGAATGCAACTGATTTTATATCCTGCAACTTTGCTGAATTCATGTATCAGCCCCACCAGGGTTTTTTGTTTGTTTGTTTGTTTTTGTGGAGTCTTTGAGTTTTCCATGTCGAGTATCATATCATCTGCAAAGAGTGAAAGTTTGACTTCTTCTTTGCCATTTTGGTTGCCTTTTTTTCATTTTGTTGTCTAATTGCTGAGGCTAAGACTTCCAACACTGTTAAACAGCATTGGTGAGAGTGGACATCTCTGTTGTATTCCTGATCTCAGAAGGAAAGCTCTCAGTTTTCCCCATTGAGGATGGTATTAGCTGTGGGTCTTTCATATATGACTTTTATGATGTTAAGGTATATTCCTTCTATCTCTATTTTCTTGAGGATTTTTATTAAGAAAGGATGCTGTATTTTGTCAAATGCTTTTTCTGCATCCATTGACAGGATCATATGGTTCTTATCCTTCTGTTAATGTGATGTATCACATTGACTGATTTGCGAATATTGAACCAGCCCTGCGGCCCAGGAATGAATCCCACTTGATTATGGTGAATAATTTTTTTTAATGTACTGTTGAATTTAATATGCTAGTATCTTGTTGAAAAATTTTGCATCCGTGTTCATCATGGATATTGGCCTGTAATTCTTTTTAGTGGAGTCTTTGTCTGATTTTAGAATCAAGGTAATGCTGGCTTCATATAATGAGTTTGGAAGCTTTCCTTCCATTTCTATTTTTTGGAACAGTTTGAGAGGAATAGATATTAACTATACTTTAAATGTCTGGTAGAATTCCCCTGGGAAGCCATCTAGCCCAGGACTCTTATTTGTTGGGAGATTTTTGATAACTGACTCAATTTTTTTTTTTTTTGCTGGTTATGGCTGTGTTCAAAAGTTCTATTTCTCCTCATTTGAGTTTTGGTAGTATGTGAGTGTCTAGAAATGTGTCCATTTCTTCCAGATTGTCCAGTTTGTTGGCATATAATTTTTCATAGTATTCTCATATAATTGTTTGTATTGTGGTGTTGGTTGTGATCTCTCCTCTTTCATTCATTATTTTATCTATTTGAGTCCTCTTTCCTTTTTGAGAAGTCTGGCTATGGGTTTATCAATTTTGTTTATTCTTTCAAAAAAACAGCTCTCTTAGTTTCATTAGTCTGTTCTCTTCTGGGTTTTTTGATTTTGTTTTGTTTTGGATTCTATATCACTTATTTCTGCTCTAATCTTTTTTTTGCTATTTAAATTTTTTTAATGTTTATTTTTGAGAGACAGACAGACAGACAGGCAGGCAGAACATGAGCGGGGGGCGGGGGGAGGGTGGCGGAGAGAGAGGGAGACACAGAATCTGAAGCGGACTCCCGGCTCTGAGCTGTCAGCACAGAGCCTGATGCAGGGCTTGAACTCACAAGCTGTGAGATCACAATCTGACCTGAAGTCAGATGCTTCACCAACTGAACCACCGAGGCACCCCAATTTCTGCTCGAGTCTTTATTATTTCTCTTCTGCAGGTTTTGGGCTTTATTTGCTGTTCCTTTTCTAACTCCTTTAGGTGTGAGGTTTGGGACCTTCCTTGATTCTTGAGAGAGACCTGAATTGCAATGTGTTTTCCTCTTAGGACTACCTTTGCTGCATCCCAAAGGGTTTGGACTATTGTGTTTTCATTTGCTTCCATGTATTTTTTAAATTTCTTCTCTAATTTCTTGGTTAATCCATTCATTCTTTAGTACAGTGTTCTTTAGCCTCCATGTATTGGGAGGCTTTCCAAAGTTTTTCTTGTGATTGATTTCAAGTTTCATAGTGTTGTGATCTGAAAATCTGCATGGTATGACCTCAAGCTTTTTGTACCTATTGGAGCTGTTTTCTGACCCATTATGTGATCTATTTTGAAGACTGTTCATGTGCACTGAAGAAGAATGTATATTCTGCTGCTTTAGAATGTTTATTTATTTTTGAGTGGGTGGGGGCAGACAGAGGATTTGAAGCAGGCTCTGTGCGGACAGCAGAGATGTATTCTGTTGCGTTAGGATGAAATGTTCAGAATATATGTTAAGTCCATCTGGTCCAGTGTGTCGTTCAGAGCCATTGTTTCCTTATTGATTTTCTGCCTAGATGATCTGTCAATTGCTATAAGTGGAGTATTAAAGTCTCCTACAATTATGGTATTATTATCAATAGGTTTGCTTATGTTTGTGATTAATTGATTTATATATTTGAGTGTTTCATGTTGGGGGCATAAATATTTATAATTGTTAGCTCTTCTTGATGGATAGACCTCTTAATTATGATATAATGCCCCTCTTCATCTCTTGCTGTAGTCTTTGTCTTAAAATCTAGTTTGTCTGATGTAAGTATTGCTACTCCTGCTTTCTTTTGACATCCATTAGTATGATAGATTGTTCTCCATCCCCTTACTTTCAATCTGCAGGTGTCCTCAGGTCTAAAATGAGTCTCTTGTAGGTAACACATATATATATATGTATATATGTAACGTATATATGTATATGTAACATATATATATCTATATATCTATATAGATTTATGTTTATCTGTTCTGATACCCTATGTCTTTGATTAGGGCATTTAGTCCATTTACATTCAGAGTGATTATTGAAAGATATGAATTTAGTGCTATTGTGTTATGTGTAGATTTCATGTTTGTGGTGATGTTTCTGGTCCTTTGTAGTCTTTGCTGCTTTCCACTCAGAGTACCCCTTAGGATCACCTGCAGGGCTGGTTTAGTGGTCATGAACTCCTTTAGTTTTTGTTTGTCTGGGAAAGTATTTCTCCTTCTATTCTGAATGATAGCTTTGCTGGATAAAAAATTCTTGGCTGCATATTTTTTCCATTCGGCACATTGGATATTTCCTGCCCCTCTCTCTGGCCAGCCAAATTTCAGTGGAGAGGTTTGCTACTAACCTTATCTGTCTACTCTTGTAGGTTAAGGCCAATTTGTCCCTAGCTGCTTTCAGAATTCTCTCTTTGTCTTTGTATTTTGCCAGTATCACTATGATATGTTGTGGTGTTGACTTGTTTTTTTGTTGATTTTGAAGGGAGTTCTCTGTGCCTCTTGGACTTGGATGCTGTTTCCTTCCCCAGAGTAGGGAAGTTCTTAGCTATAATTTGTTCAAATAAACCTTCCGCCCCTTTCTCTCACTCTTCTTCTTCTAGGACTCCTCTGATAGGGATATTGTTTCATTTCAGGGAATCACTTAGTTGTCTAATTCTCCCCTTGTGATCTGGTAGTTTCCTTTCCCTCTTTTTTCAGCTTCATTATTTTCTATAATTTTTATCTTCTATTTCACCTATTTTCTCCTCTGCTTCTTCCATCCTCACTGTCACTGTATCTAGTTTATTTTGCATCTCAGTTATAGCATTTTTAAATTCATTCTGACTAGATCTTAGGTCTTTGATCTTTGCAGCAAAGGTTTCTCTGGTGTCTTCTATGCTTTATTCAAGTCCATCTATTAGTTTTTTGACTGTTACTCTAAATTCTTCTTCAGATATATTATTTGTTTATTTTTTCAGCAATTTTCTGGCTGTGATTCCTTCTTGACTTTCTTTTGGGGAGAATTCCTCAGTTTTGTCATTTTGGCTAAGTTTCTGTCTTTTGCATGTTTTAAAAAGCTTGTTATGTGTTCTGCACCTGTGAATACTACTATATTCAAATGGGTTCATACACTGTCCAGGGCCTGGTGCTTCAGAAAGTGTTTTTGGTATATGTTGCATGCACTCTTTTGTTGCATTTTGGCTGCTCTACCCCACTGGTCAGTCCTCAGCAGAGCCCCTCCTTGCATGTAGTTGCAGAGTGTTTTGACCTTCACCAAGGTGTGCTTTGATTTGTTCATTGAAGTAACCCTGGGGGAAAAAAGGAAAGGGGTGGGAGCCTGATTCCATAAAAAAGAGAAAAACGAAAGGGGAGAAAAGAAAACCAAAAAGAGAATTAAAAGAGCTATAAGGCTAAATATGGAGAAAGAGACAGGAGAATAATAGGTGGAAACAAAGAGAACAGGTGGAAAAAGAGTAGAATAAAAATGGCTGGTCAAAAGAAATTATATATTTATAACTTGATCAAAAACAAATCAGAAACTATGAGTCTAATTCCCAAAGAAAAAATGAAGAGGGAAGAAAGAAAAGAAGAAAAGAAAACAGAACAGTTGTCTGTTGGTGCCTGGGTCCCATGGCTGTGCTGGTCTGGAGTAAACTCTGGCTGCCTTGAGTTAGTGAGTCTGGCTCCAGTAGATAAACACTTACCAGGCACAGAAGGGCAGGGTTTGGTGTAAGCAGGTCTGCCTCCACTGGGGGCCCCCATGCTGCTTTCTGAAGTCCCGCCATGTGGGTGTTGAGGGGGAAATGGTAACACCCTAATCTCTCCTGCCTGAACCATGCTGCTCAGGCTGCCCTCACTGGGGCAGGCGGCTTGCCTCTGCTTCATGGTTCTCCCCCACTTCTCAGGCGCTCAGCTGAGATTCAAAACCCCAAGTCTTAAAGGGCCCTGCACCTCGCAGCTCCTCCTCTTTGTTCCAGAGTAGAGCCACCCCGCCCTTCTGATAAAGGTCTTTGGGTGGCACCTGCAGAGTTTTTTTAAATCTGTGCGGAGGCAATGAACTCTGTTCCCAAAGTACTCTAGGAAGGGACTGTTCTCTCCCAGTGTGCCCCTGCGATTCCTACACCACGCTATGTGCTCCAGGGCCCGCTCCCTCCTCCCCAGGGGCATGCACTGTGGCTCTCAGCTTTGCTTCAGAGAAAGTCGTGCACTTCTGAACCTCTGAGTTTCAGCTCCTAAGGCTGTTTGCAAAAACAAACAAACAAAAAATGGCATTCTCCATGTTTCAATTTCCCCAGTCCATGTTACAGAGAGGTTTTCTTCTTGCGCTACCTCGATGCTGCACTTTCACAGCCCCTCTTTCTTTTTTTTCCCTTTTGTCTCTCTGCAGAAAGGGTTCCCTCCCCTCCATGCCTATACCTTTATATCTCTCCCAATTCACATACATGCACCTCCATCCTGCCAAGCTGTCTCCCTCCAACTGTGGAGATCCTTCTGCCACTCTGCAGATCAATTTCCTGGGTGTTCCAAGTGATCTGACTTCAATACAGCTGTGTTTGAGAGATGAGGAAAATCCTTCTCCGCTATCTTAACTCCCTTCATCATATCTTATTTTCTAATGCAATTCCTATTTTGAATATTGTTGATGCTGATGATACAGAGGAAATTTACCCAGGTTGTTTTTTTCTTTAACCAGCTTTATTGAGATATAATGTACATAACCATAAAATGTGTCTACTTAAAGTATACAACTTAGTGGTTTAAAATACACATGGTGTTATGCAACCATGACCACAACCAATTTTAGAACATTTTCATCACCCCACAAAGGAACCCTAGGCCCCTTAGATGTTATTCCCAACCCATGACCCCCAGCCCTAGTGAACCACCAATCTACTTTCTGTCTCTGTAGATTTGCCTATTTTGGACACTTCATATAAATGGAATCATACAATGTGTAGTCCTTTGTTATTGGCTTCTCCCACTAAGCCCAATGGCCTCAAAGCCCATTCATATTGTAGCATGGATCAGTAGTTCTTCATTCCTCAATATGACTGAATAATATTTCACTGTATGGATATATACCACCTTTTGTTTATCTGTTTATCAGTTGATGGCTATTTGGGTTGTTTCTGCTTTTGGGCTGTTTTGAATAATACTGCTCTGAACATTCATGTATAAATTTTTATATGGCTATGTTTTCATTTCCTTTTGGTATACACCAAGGAGTAGGATTGCTAGGTCATATAGTAACTCTGTGTTTAAGTGTATAATTCGGCAGCATTAGTCACATTCACAGTATTGTACAACAACTACCACTATCTAGTTCCACAACTTTTTGTTACTCCAAACAGAAGCTCGTACTATAAAGCAACAGCCCCCTTGCCTTTCTCCCTAGGCTCCAGTGAACTCTAATCTATTTTCTTTCTCTGTGAATTTGTCAACTCTAGATATATCATGGAAGTGGAATCATATAATATCTGTCCTTTGGTGTCTGGTGTATTTCACTTATCATAATGTTCATCCATGCTGTAGCATGTATCAGTACTTCATTTCCTTTTATGGTTGAATACTATTTCAAATGTGTATTACATTTATTTGTCCATTTTTACCCAGGGATGGGCACTTGGGTGTTTCCACATCTTGGCTATTGTGACTAAGGCTGTTAGAAACACCAGCGTGCAAATATGTTTGAATCATTCTTTAAAAAATTTTTTTTAATGTTTTATTTACTTCTGAGAGAGAGAGAGAGAGAGAGAGAGAGATACAGCATGAGCAGGAGAGGATCAGAGAGAGAGGGAGATACCGAATCTGAAGCAGGCTCCAGGCTCTGAGCTGTCAACACAGAGCTTACATGGGGCTTGAACTCATGAACCGTGAGATCATGACCTAGCCAAAGTCGGATGCTCAACTGACTGAGCCACCCAGGTGCCCCTAAATCATTATTTTCAGTTCCTTTAGATATATACCTAGGAGTGGAATTGCTGGATCACATGATAGTTCTATGTTTAGCTTTTTGAGGAACTGCTAAACTATTTCCCAAAGCAGCTGTACTATTTTGCATTTCCACCAACGATGTACAAGGGTTCCGATTTCTGCACTACTAACCTCCCCTTGCCAACACTTGTTATATTTTAGAAACATTTTTATAATAGGCATCCTAAAGGCTGTAAAGTGGTATCTCATCATGATTTTGGTTTGCATTTCCCTAATGACTACCGATTTTGAGCATTTTTCACATGCTTATTGGCCATTTGTATATCTTCTTGAGAAAAACATCAATTCAAATCCTTTGCCCATTTTCAAATTTGGTTGTGTTTTGTTGTTGAGTTTTAGAAGTTCTTATATATTTTGTGGCTATTACTTCCTTATCAGATATGTCATTTGCAAATATTCTCTCCCATTCTGTGCGATGTCTTTTCACTTTCTTGGTAGTGCCCTTTGATGCACAAAAACTTTAAATTTTGACGAAGTCCAATTTGTTTACTTTTTCTTTTATTGTCTGTTCTTTTGGTGTCATAGTTATGAAATTATTGCCATATCCGGTGTCATAAAGGTTTCCTCCTAGGCCTTCTTCAAAAAGTTTTGTAGTTTTAAATGCTTTTAAGCTTAGTCTGTTGAAAGGTTCCTTACCCCATCAAAAGTTCTTGGCACCTTTGTCAAAAATCAATTGACCACATATATGAGGGTTTATTTCTGGGATCTCTATTTTATTCCATTGGTCTGTATGTCTGTCCTTATGCCCACACCACACTGTCTGGGTTACTAGAGCTTTGTAGTAAGTTTTGAAATCGGAAAGTATGAGTCCAGTAACTTTGTTTCCAAGATTGTTTTGGCCATTTAGGGTCAATCTTTGCTTTATAATTTTGTTCATTTGCATTTTATTTTATTTTTTTAAATTAAAAAAAAATTTTTTTAATGTTTTATTTATTTCTAGGAGAGAGAGAGAGCATGAGCAGAGGANGTTCATTTGCATTTTAAAGACAACATATTTTCAAATTGTATTAGCCTTTTAAAAATTTTTCCAAGATGGGGCACTTGGGTGGCTCAGGCAATTAAGTGTCTGGCATCAGACCAGGTCATGATCTCACAGTTCATGAGTTCGAGCCCCATGTCAGGCTCTGTGCTGACAGCTCAGGGCCTGGAGCCTGCCTCAGATTCCGTGTCTCCCTCTCTCTCTGCCCCTCCCTCCCTCACACTCTGTCTTTCTCTCAAAAATAAATAAACATTAAAAAAAACTTTTCCAAGATATATTACATGTATCAGTAAAATATGTAAAGTGTACTTCTAAAAGTGTACAGCTTGATGAATTGTTACATCTGTATGCATCTTGGTAACTATCACACAGATCAAGACACAGATCTTTTTTTTTCTTTTTTGCAGCCCAGAACCTTCCCTTGTGATCTTTTCCATTCAATACCCATTCTTCTGGGGCAGGGTTTCTCAACTCTGCTGTTATTAACATTTTGTGTTAGAGGATTCTCTGTTGTGTGGATGTTGATGTGGGGGGTCTGCTCTATGTGTTGTAAGATATATCCCTGGTCTCTGTCCAGGAGATGCTAGTGACATCACCACCTTTTTATAATAAATGTTATGTGTAGAGGGACTTCAAAACTATGTAACTATTCCATCCTTCATCAAACTTTCCATTTATTCATGTACTTGCTTATATCAGTATAGACTCATGGTTTCTTAGGTTTTTCGGTGAACTATAATCTGTTGCTACCATTATGAATTGTGATACTCCTCTTGTCCCCAGTTTGGTCAATGGGATCCTATTTAAGCAAGCTTTTGTGTCTCTCTGACATGTCTCCATCATTCTTAGAGCTCTCTTCCTTATTTTCCAGCACACACTGTCTCAGCCTTGTTCTGTACTTTCCTGCCCAAGTCCCAGACTCAGCCGTTTATCCAAGGAGCCTTGTTCTTTCCCGTGGAAAATGGTACCTAGAAGACAAGATCTTGGAGCAAGATGTGTTCACTACTATTGGTGACTCTGCTTCTCCTTATTGGCTCCATCCTCCAGAAGCCTCTAGTGGCCAAGGTGGCCCTGAATGACGTTCCACGCACTTAAAGGCCCTCAAAAGGAGAGAGACCATTCTCTTTTGGGTTCCCCTCAGTGTTCTTTTTTTTTTTTTTTTAATGTTTTATTTATTTCTAGGAGAGAGAGAGAGAGAGAGAGCGTGAGCAGGGGAGGGTCAGAGAGAGAGGGAGTCACAGACTGAAACAGGCTCCAGGCTCTGAGCTGGCAGTCAGCACAGAGCCCGACGCGGGGCTTGAACCCATGAACCGCGAGATCATGACCTAAGCGAAAGTCGGACGCTTAACTGACTAAGCCATCCAGTCGCCCCTCCCCTCAGTGTTCTTAAATAAAGGGCTCTAATGGTCCTGTTCATCTAAGAGCCCATCCCTTGGCCAATCACCACGGCTGGGGGCGTGGGATGCTTTTACTGGCCAAGCTTGGGTTCCAGGCGCACCCCTGTTTGAAGAGGGGATGATGGGTGGGCTCGCATAATTCATCTTCACCTAATGATGGGAAGGGGTAGCCATGGGGGAGAAGGGCCTCTTTCACCAGAAGAAAGATGAGGAAATCTAGGTCTGACAAAACAGGTATCTACTATAACAAATCAGAGTTTAATTCCACATAGTGGTAACAGCTGAAAGAAGAGCATAGGCTGACACACAAGAGGGTCATAGTGAGCCCTCCTTTACCCTGAAGGTTGGGAGGCCTCTCTGAAGAGTGCCAGGCAAGCAGAGATTTGAAGAGCCCTAGCTGGGCAGTGGGTTGTGGTGGCCAAGTGGTACCGCGTGGGGTGTGGTAGTAGAGTGACTACTTGGGCAGAGGCCCTGATGGGGAAGGTCGCCCTGGTCTGGAAGGAGGACAGTATGGCCAGAGCACAGCGAGCAAGAGGAGAGCGGCAGGAGAGGGGCTGGGGAGGCGGCAGCGGACACTGACCTGAAAGGTCTTGGAGGCATTGACAAGCATGGCCGCTTTACGCTCAGTGGAATGGGTTGTCACTGAAGGCTTTCAGGGAAGGGACCTCAGTCTGGCTGCTGGGGGAATAAAGATTGGAGGGGCCCAGTGTGGGAGGGGGGACAGGACTCTGGTACCAGAGCTACACCATATCCTTACCCCCCGCCCCCCTTATCTCCTCATTGAAACTAGGACATTCAGGAGCCTTCGATGAAGTGGCCTCATGTCTGGTGGACATGGAAGGGAAGAGAGACGATGACACCAAGATGGCTCTGGTATGCTTCCCGCCCACCCCCCAGATGACTTTCCTGGGATACCCCTCCCTCACTCCCTAGCCCCAGCAGCCCGTATTTCTCTGCCTGGCTCTTCTTTTCTCCATGGAACTCATTGCCATCTGATGTACAATGTGCTTTACTAGTTCTTATTTTTTGTTAGCCTATCACACTGGAATGTATCCTCCATAAAACAGGGGTGTTTGTCTGTCTCAGTCACAGCTCTAGCCCCGGCATCTAGAACAGTGCCTGGCACATTATAGGTGCTCAATAAATGCTTTTTGAACAACGGAACCAATTGTGAGAGGGGGTCTCAAAGGGGAAGAAAGGCTGGAAACAGCCATTTTCAGGACACATTCCCAGCCCAGGTCTGGGCCTTGGGAGGCCAGAGAAAGCCAGCATCTACAGGACTTGGTGAGCGCCAGTGGGGTCACACCAGCCAGGCTGGTGGACATGAGTGTCATCACATGCAGTGTAGGGGAGACTGGCTGGCAGACAGAGTCTGGAGGTGGGGGATCCACCCAGGCCAGGCCGTGGAAGAGGGAGGCCCTGCCCTCAGGTTGCTTNAGGTCTTGCATTTTGGAGCAACAGTCTTCATCCCATGGCATTCTTCCAGTTGTCTACCTTACCACACTGGCCCTTCTCTCTTTCTCATACTTGCCACAGTCTATCCTGCCCCAGGAAGTTTGCACTTGTTTCTGCTGCCAGGAAGTTTCTTCTAATCTACAAAATGGCTATAATAATTTTTTTTTTTTTTGAGAGAGAGAGAGAGACAGAGTGTGAGTAGGGGAGGGGGGTGAAGGGTCAGAGAGAGAGGAAGACACAGAATCTGAAACAGGCTCCAGGCTCTAAGCTATCAGCACAGAGCCTGATGCAGGGCTCAAACACATGAACAGTGAGATCATGATCAGAGCTGAAATAGGACGCTTAACTGATTGAGCCATGCAGGCGCCCCAAAATGGGCATAATAAAGTTGAAACGAATGCACAACACTGAGCACGGTGCCTGCAACCAATAGGGCTTATTATTGCAGTCATTCAACAAATTTTCTTGAGTCCCTACTATGTGTAAGGCATTGTTTCAGGCGCTAGAGATACTACAGGGAAGTAACATTCCAGTTTGGGGAGACAGGCAGACCTTTGCCTAGTTCTTCACATGGTTACCTCTTTCTTGTCGTTCAGGGCTCAGCCTAAATATCAACTCTTCTGAGAAATCTTCCATGACCATTCAGTCTATTAGCTATCTCTCTATCATCACTTTGACAGTTACAATTATCTGTTGTTATTAAGCAAGCCACCCCAAAACTTAATGGTTTAAAAGTTCACTCTGCTGGGGGAATGAAGATCAAGGGGCCCAATTGCTCATGATTCTGAAATTTTTAAAAATTTAATATTTATTTTTAAATTGAAGTCTATACAATATTATTAGTGAATATTATACAGTATATATTATACAATATTATACGTGAATACAATATTCTATTAATTTCAGGTGTACAACCTAGTGATTCAACACTTAAATACATTACATTATCAAGTAATCACCATGATAAACCTAGCTACATACAACGTTGTTACATATCATTAGCTATATTGCCTATGCTGTGTCTTAATTATTTTATAATGGGAAGTTTGTGCTCTTTAATCTCCTCCTATCTGGCCATCCCTCCAGCTCCCTCCCCTCCGGCGGCCATCAGAATGTTTTCCGTATCTATGAATCTGTTACTGTTCTCTTTCATTGGTTCATTTGTTTTGTCTTTTAGATTACACATCTAAGTGAAATCGTACAGTATCTGTCTTTCTCTGACTTATTTCACTTAGCATAATGCCCCCTAGGTCCATCCATGTTGTTGCAAATGGCAAGATCTCATTCTTTTTGGTGGTTGAGTAATATTCTGCTGCTGGTGTGTATAAATCTCACACATCTCCTTTATCCATTCATCTATTGATGGACACTCAGGCTGCTTCCGTGTCTTGGCTGTTGTAAATACAATGAACACAGTGGTGGCACATCTTTTAGAGTTAGTGTTTTGATTTCTTCAGCCAAATACCAGAAGTGGAATTGCTGGCTTGTATGACAATCCTGAGCTTGTCTGGGCTCAGCGAGGTGAGACTTCTGCTCTGTGTGGTGCAGACAGGTCACTTGGGAGCGGGGGCCAGAGCATCCAAGGTGACCCTCATCTTCCAGGCTCTCTCTCCACACAGTGTCATCATTCCACATCTAGCCGGGCTTGCTTGTAGCATGGCGGCTGGCTTCCGGAAGGACAAGTCTGCCAGTTCCCTTAAGTGCTAGGCCAGGAACTGGCACGTCCTCACTGCCATGGCAGTCTATTGGTCTAAGCACGCGGTAAGATGAGTCCAGATTCAAGGGCTGTCTGTCCTCTTGATTGCAGTGGGAAGAACTTGTGGCATTTTTCACCCACCACCCATCACATTCCTTTGTTTTGCTTTCTTCACTACATGAAGGTATTTTATCAACTTCATGGGTTTTTTCTTCTTCTACCTGAAGAGATAAGAACTAACAGATTAATTGGACACTGGTAAAGCTATTCCCTCTCTCGGGTGGCAGAATGGCTTGCTCTTACTAGGACGTGCCCTTAAGAGTGGATACTAAAGGGGGTGCCTGGGTGGCTCAGTCAGGTAAGCATCAGACTTTGGCTCAGGTCATGATCTCACGGTTTGTGAGTTCAAACCCCACATCAGGCTCTGGGCTGACAGGTCAGAGCCTGGAGCCTGCTTCAGATTCTGTGTCTCCCTCTCTATCCCCCTCCCCCACCCATGCTCTGTCTCTCTCTCTCTCTCTCTCTTTCTCTTTCAAAAATAATAAACATTTTTAAAAAAGAGTGGATACTAAAAAGCCCTTAGAAGGGTTTAATAGTTGTAGGATTTCAGCCAAAGTTGTGTGCACCTCGTCTGTTCCATCAACTCCTGCCTCTTCTCCCTCAGTTGACTGGAGGGAGGAGGGGTGTTTTGCGGTGCCTGTATTCTGGTCCTCCTCTAAATGCTGCCCTTCAGGGATTATCCAACCCCCTACTCCTCGCTATCATGGTCTCCTCAAATCTGCACCCCACTGCGAGTGTCCCCATTGTTTCTCATTTCTCTGGAGCCCATGCTTGGGGGCTGGCAGCTGGGGACAGGGTGGCGGTGGCTGGTGGGAGTGCACTGGCTGTCCCTGAGGGTGGGACGAGTGTGCCTCTCACCCTGTGGCTTTGCCCCCTGCTGCCTCCGAGGTGGAGAATGTCATCACCCTACAGAAGAGCCAGGAGGCGCTGCAAGTGGACACGGAGAAGAAGACCATGATGAAGAAGATGATGGTGTGGGAACCTCGTGCGGGTCTGCAGAGCTGGGTGGGGAGGAGGTGTCCCCATCCACCCATTGATGAGATATGGCTTGAGGTGGGAGGACAGTGGAGGAGGCAGGACACTTGGCCTTGAGCCTCAGTCTGCCTCTGACTGCCCTCCACCACCCTAAGGAGCTTGACAGGCCATTTCCCTTCTCTGAGCCCTGGCTCTTCTCACCTCAATAATACCTGTGCTAATGCCTGCCTCACTGGCTTGCTTGTGGGGAGGACACAGCCAGTGGTTGGTTCACTGGAGAGCCTTGGGCCCCTGGAGCAGTCATTATTATCTAATACATTCCTTCCCCAGAAATGCCTCCTGGTGGGAAACTCCCAAGTGTTTTCTTATCTTGCTAAATACAGTCCCTTTTCGGTTATCCACCAGAATGGTTTACACCACCAAAGTCCCCAAAATTATATTTAGCTTAGGGTCCCTTGCATCAAATCCTTGCCCTTGATAACTTCATTTAACTAACATTAATTGAGCACCTACTGTCTGTAGATGCTAGATCCAAAGTGAGAAGTAATTAGAACATTTTTAAAGGAATTCCAGTCGACCCCCTGTAGGAGCCTGTCATGGTAATTTTTGCTTTGAGCCAGTCAGTGGCTTAAATACGCCTCCTCACCTTGAGGCAGCCAAAGCAGTTCTTGGTGAGCGCCACGTGTGAGATGCAGCTGGTTAGGGTGAGGGGTGTTTTTGGTAGCCTTGAACTGACAGCTCAGGACAGGGTTGGAGCAGTGAGCCGGCTCTCCCCGCTGGAGGCCCTGCATGGTGTGTGGGGGGGAGTTCTGTCCAGGCTGAGGGGCTCCTGCGTCCTGAGCCCTGGGAGGAGCAGCGGCCTTGGTCCTGGGGGTCTGCGGCGTCCTTGCCCTTCACTGGCCCCTCTGTGGTCTCCTGTCCAGCGGCAGATCCAGGAGGAGCCACTGGATTCCCTCTCGAGCACCGTCCGCTGGCAAGCCATGGAGACGCTGACCCAGCTGAGGTGTCCACAGCCCCCTCCCTGACCTCCAGGCCTCCCCCACTCCTCTGGGCTCAATCTGTCTCTTCTGGGGCCTGTTCTTGGTGCCCCACCCACTCCTGGGACTTTCCTTCCTGCCTCCTTGAGTCCCACCCACTTCCCTCCTCCCCACCTCACCTTGCTGAGGCCAGGCCCAAGCCCCCAGCCAGGCCCCCTCCTCCAGCCCTGCAGCCTTAGCTTCCTGCCTCCAGCCCAGGGCCCCCTCCCTCACTCCATGCCTTGGCTTTCTGTCTCCCCCAGTCACACCCAGCCCGTTCTGGGTGTGCGAGAAAGGTCAGAGCTGGTGAACACATGCGTGAAGAGTGTATTCTCACTGCCCTCTGTGCAGGCCATGCAGGAGAAAGACGAGGCCAAGGCGGAGGCCATACAGGTGAGTCCTCAGGGCTGTCAGTGTCCTTAGAGTGGGGTGCATTTCGGAACTCCCAGTGGGGGAGACAAAGGGCATTCCAGAAGGTAGATGGGAATCTTCTACTCCTACTGAAGCTGCCTGACCTTGGGCAGGGTACCTCTCCTCTCCTGGCCTGCGCAGGCACTTCGTAACTATTTGGTGAATAAATAATCTTGGGAATAAGGGATCGTGCCTCGGGAGTCCTCTGTCCCCTTCTGGGCCCTGCCCTAAGTGAGTCTGTGTTGCCATGGCCAGAGGAGGTGGCCACGATTGCGAGGAGGACTGAGGACCAGGCGAGCGGGGGTGAGAACTAGAGAAGTAGAACCTCGAGGGGGCTCGTGTGAGCATCTTCCAACCACAGCAGGATTGTTTCAGGAGGAGTGGGTAAAGTGTAGGCGGTACGGTCGGTGGGTGGGGCTCGGTGGGGAGGAGTTTCAGCCCAGAGGGAGGCACATCCATTCATCCTTTCATTCAGCAAATATCAACGATGCCCACGCCCGAAGTACCACCACGGGGCAGGGGAGGCAGTGGAGGGAGGCCAGGGGGGAGATGGTCATTGTCAAAGAAGCACGCGCATAAAAGCAAACCAGTGGCAGTGGTAAATGTGACAGGCAAGAAGTACTCGGTGCCATAAAGAGCCTGGAATGGGGTGTCCCGGCCTACGTGGGGGTCAGCGGTCATGGTGTTGCAGCTGAGAGGTTAAAGAAGAGCAGGTTAGCTGTGGGAGATGGCAGAAGGAAGGGCATGCCAGGCAGAGGGAACAGCCTGTGCGGTGGCCTGAGGACAGCAAGGACATGGTGACTGCAAGGATGACTAGGAGGCAGTGTGGCCAGAGCCACAGAGGTCGAGGCTAGAGTGCTGGGAGGCGAGGCTAGAGAGCGGTGGGGACCAAGCCATCCTGGCAGCATGAGGGCTCTGGGTCCTGGGAGGTGGTGCACTGAGAAAAGACCCAAAGGAAAGGTGGGGAATCCCTGCTGCCTGGGAAGAGAGTGGGCAGCCCTCTTGCAGTACCAGGCCCAGACAGCAGAGGGCAGTGCTGCACAGTGATGGGCTGCAGATGGGAGGGAAGGAGGAGGTAGTTGGCAAGTGAGGCTGGCCTGGTGGTTGTGGTGTAACCCTGGTGTGCACAGACTGGGGAAGCCTGGACAGTGGCAACCTGGGAGACAGATGTGAGGAGCTGGCGGAAGGAAAGGAGGCAGGGGACAGAGGGTCTTTCCAGGAGGGCTCGAACCCACTGCTCTGCCTTGTGTATGCGTGATGCCTGCACCTTCCTGAGATGATCCTGGGACTGTGGTGTGGCCGAGGGAAGAGGAACCTGGGGAGAGATGGCTCCCTGAAGGGGCAGCTTGGGAACTCTATTTGAGTCTAGGAGTAGCACGTAAAGAAAGAATCAGAGCACTTCCCAGACACCATAAGAAGAGTAAGGCTGGCCCTCCCGGTTATGCGGCTCTTAGAGTTCTAGCGCTGTTTTCCTACCCAGCTTCTCATTCGTTCCTCGCAACTTGAAACCGCCTTGGTGTGTGACCTTGGACAAGTGTTTCCTCATTTGTAAAATGAGAAAAGCACTTTGAGGACAAAGTGATATGGTTGTTCAAATCACAGGGCACTGACTTGGCCCCTGGTAGATTCTGGGTAATTGTTGGGACTCCTCTTCCTCCTCCTTCAAGGTAGGAGTACTCGATAATAATTACCACTCTGTTGATAAGGAAACTGTAACCCATGCAGGGGGGAGCCATTCGTCTGATATCACACCTCACGTTAGTCTCGCAGGCGGGAAAGCAGCTCTCATGGGTCCAAATGCCCCTCCTCCCCTCACCCATGGGGGGTTGCCACGGGCCGGGGTCTCCTCCAGGAGCCCCCTAGTGGCTCGGTGCTCTTCCTGTCCACAGACACTCTACCGACAGACCCTGGATGCCCTGCAGACTCTGCTCAACGCCCTCTTTGTGGAGGACCCCACTCCTGCTGGGCTGAAGAGCATCCTAGAGGTGTGAAGGCATGGAGGAGAGAGAGGACCGAGGGGAAAGGAGACCTGGCTCGGGGGCGGTGGGGGGGGCTGTGCCCAGAAGGAGTGGTTTGAGGTCTGGGTGTCATCTTGTGCCAGTGTTCTGCCTCCCTGTCCCTCGTACCGGCCCTTCTCCAAACTCCTTCTCCGTCACTCTCTCCCTATCCCCGTGTTCGTGTTCTAGCTGCCCCTAAAGCTTTGCCTTCTCCACCCTCATCCCTGTGTCTCTCTGCTATCGTGACTCTCCACCATTCACCTCTCTCCCCACTGGCTCGTCCTCCCTCTGGTCTTCCAGTCTCGTCCTCAGCTTCTGGGCCCCGTGTCTCCCTTCGCTCCAGGAGGAGGAGGGCAGTGGACGGTTCCCTTTGTGCCCCTTCCTGGAAGCTTCCTGCTGCCCGCCGAGGCAGCAGAGGCTGGCCTCCAGCCTGTAGCTCTGAGTCTCACCCTTGTCCTCACAGCCCCTGGGGCCCTGGATGAACTCCGGGAAGGCCCATGAGCGAGCACGGGCTGTGAACAGCAATGTCTCTGTGTTGAACCACACGCTTCTGACCCTGCCTTTCTTTGTGAGTGGCCCCTGGGAGGGGAGGACCCTTATAGGGAGAATCTCCCCGGCTCTAAGGGAGCTGATGCATCCATCCAGAGATTCCCAGGTGACCCTTATCATCTTCAGAGGACTCTGCTCTCAGGGCCAGACCATCCAGCTCTGTTCACTATCTACTGTATAGTATTATTGAACCTACAAGACTCAGTTTCTAAAGTTATAACACACACAGATGTCCCCGGGGTTCCCGGCGCTGGGGCTTCTGCTGGGGAGGCTCATCCTTCGCATCGGAGATCCTGATGAGGAGATTGGCCGGAAAGCCCTGGAAGGCATCGTCATCCTCTACACCATCCTGGAGCTCCAAAAACGTAAGCTCTTTGGCGTGCCTCTGGGGCAAGGCTTCTGAGCAAGTGCTCAGCCTGGGAATCTATGGGAGACCTGGCAGCAAGGCACTGGTAGAGCATGGAGGAGACCAGCACAGGGTCCGATGGTGTCTGCAGAAGCTGGTATGAAGCCTCAGTCCCCACAGAACCAGAGGAGAAAGGCTACCAACAAACGTATTTTGATTTAAGCAGTCCTTCTATCTGAGCCCCTCCTCACCCTTCCAGTGTAATTTTTAACAATTATTTTTATTAAAAAATTTTTTGAGAGAGAGAAAATGAGTGGGGGAGGGGTAGAAGGAGTAAAGAGAATCTTAAGGAGGCTCCACTCTCCGTCCAGAACCCAATGCGGGGCTCCATCCCAAAACTCTGGAATCATGACCTGAGCTGAAATCAAGAGTCTGGCACTCAACCGACTGGGCCACCCAGGCGCCCAAGTGCAGTTTGTGACTCTCATTCACACGTCCCTATAATGGCACCATGCACCCACGGGTGTAATAGCCCTAATGTGCTGAAAGCAGGCAAGGCTGTGTCATAATTCACCACTGCATCCCAAACATCCAGCCCTGGGACTGGGCACAGGGTGGGTGCTCGGTGAGTCTTTTATTGAATGAATGAACAAAGGACAGGTCCCTCGTTAGCGTCTGGAGTAGCTAAGACCTGTAGGTGGGAGAACAACGCTGGGTCCAGCTTTAGGGAGCTGGTGACGTGAAATGGGCTGACACAGGTACCCAGCTGGCCTCGAACCTAGGGGCGTGCAGTCTCAGCCGTTACCTGCCTCCTCCCTTTCTCTGCAGTCCCAACCTTGGCCAAGGGACTTTGGCATGTTGTTTCAACTTTCCTGGCTCTGGAGGGAGAGTGACCGGGCAGTCTGAAATCACATTTAACTGGGTATCTTGTATTTCCTCTGATGACCCCAGACCCACACTGTTAGATTCTCAAGGGTGAAGTGGTTTGTCCAGGCCCACTGAGTGTAGCCAGCAGCAAAGCTTGGCTTTGAACGTAGGTCTGTCTGATTCCAGGTGTCAAGCTTCTTCCCTTTACAGACAACCCACACATTTGGTCCATGTAATCTTTCTGCCTTGATGGCCCTTTCTACTGTCCGTGTCTTGCATACCCTGGGGGAATCCAAGTAGGACTGAGGCCCGGCACGTAAGGCCTTAGGAGACGAGTCTGAAATACATTTCCTTCAACAAAAGATATGAAGACACCACATGCGGAGTCTATTCTAGACACTGAAAACAGCAGTGACGATAAATGATCCTCCCTGCTGCACATACCTTCTTGTTGTCAGGAAACAATGGATGAAATAAACAAGCAATGCGTGAAGTCAGACAGTGATGGGCGCTAAAGGGAAAAAAGCAGAAAAGGGAGAGTGGGAACGGCAGGGTCGGAGGTCCGCAGTTTAGAAGGGGTACCACTCCACGCCCATCAGGGCAGCAAACACGAGACACACAGCCCACAGGGGGACGTGGAGCCACGGGGCCTCTCATGCGCTGCCTGTGGGCACGTGTTTGGTCCCTGCTGGGACACCATTCGTCAGCACCCCCAGAAGCTGAACCCAGATCCACCCTAGGGCCCAGCAAATCCACCCCTAGCTGTATGCCTAACAAACGTGTGCATGCATTCCCCAAAAGACACGGACTAGACATACCAGAATGTTCATGGTAGCACTAAAGCTGGAAGCGACCCTAATGTCCACCAGAAGTAGGAGAGAGAAAGAAATGGCAGCGTCTTCACACCACAGAAAATGACACAGCACCACGAACCAAGGTGCAAATGCTACCTGCACGGCGTGGATGAATCTCACCCACATGATGTTGCGTGAAAGCCAGACACAAAGGAGAACGTACAGCATCAAGTCCAACAGCGAGACATCTAACCTCTGGGTTTAGGAGTCAGGATAGTGGTCACCCTGGCTAGGGGAGGGGACAGGGGACCGAAAGGGGAGCAGAGAGGTGCTTCCAGGGTGCTGATCACAATCTGATTCTTGACCTGGGTGCTGGCTTACATGGATGTATTCACTACATAAAAATGTACCAAGCTGGGGGCGCCTGGGTGGCTTAGTCGGTTAAGTGCCCGACTTTCGCTCAGGTCATGATCTCACAGTTCGTGGGTTCGGGCCCCGCGTCGGGCTCTGTGCTGACTGCCAGCTCAGAGCCTGGAGCCTGTTTCAGTCTGTGACTCCCTCTCTCTCTGACCCTCCCTTGCTCACGCTGTCTCTCTCTCTCTCCTAGAAATAAATAAAACATTAAAAAAAAAAAAAGCATCCAACTCTTGGTTTAAAAAAAAAAAATGTACCAAGCTGATTACCTGTGATTTGTGTACTTCTTACGTCTATGTTTAATAAAATGTTTTAAAAAAAATAGTGTGGTGGGGCCTCACTGAGAAGGCCTTCTTCTTGCAGGAGCCAGAGATAAGGAAGAGACCAATAAGAAGGAGCTGTATGAGAGCAACAAGCGATTCCTGGGGCCCTACAACCCTGTCAGCCCATGCCAGAATATTCTGCGTGTGATTGCGGTGACTGCCTGCTGCCCATGAGCCCCGGGCCCTGCTGGGATCAGCCCGCCCCAGTGCCTTCTCCCCACCTTCCCGCTTTCCAGGCTCAAGTCCTCTTTAAGGAGGCCTTCCCCAACCACCTGGGCCCACCCTGAGTGCCCCTACCCCTCTGGTCTGTGCCCAGAAGCATGCTACCCTGGTCTGGGGGCAGGGGCCACGTCGCCCCTGCTTTGGTAGCTCCTCCCCAAAGGGATGGGCACCCACAGACGAGCGAAGTATGCGTGGCCTGCCTGCTGACTTCTGTGTGCCTCGCTAGGGGCCTGTCCATGGGTGTCAGTATCTCTGTGCCTGTTTCAGGAGTTTGGAGACTTCCTGGGACCCCAGCAGGTGAAGGACCTGCTGCTCGCAGCCCTGGAGGGCTTGAAAGGCAGCTCTGAAGCCCGGGGGAAGGACTCGGGGGAGATGATGCAGCTGGCCTCGGAGGTCACGCTCAGCTCGGTGCTGGAGTGGTACCACCACCGGGTGCTGGAGGTGGTAAGGCCCCCCTGCGGGCAGGGGCTGGGCAGGGAGACCCCGCAGGCCCGCTCATCCCTTGGGACCGGCCATCTGGCAGTGGCAGGATGGGGGGTGCTGGAACCCCAAGGCACCGGGGCAGGGGAGGGGTGGTGGTGGTGGTGAGTTCTAGGTGCCTCCCCTTGCAGATGAGGAAGAACTCACTCACTGATCTGGTGGGGGTGGGGAGGGCTGTCTCCCAGGGAAGGAGGAGGTGTGCTCTTCCCTCCTCTCTCCCCATCTCTCTCTCTCCCTCTCCCCTGTCACCTCGACTTCCTTCCTCCTCCGGTCTCCCTGCTCTCCCCACGCCTGCCTTGGGGCTTCTCCAACTGGCCACCCGCCTGCTCACGGCTGCCCCCGGCTGTGCCCAGATCCCAGAAATCATGCAGGGCATCTACATGCAGCTGAACCACATCCAGGAGCCACGGGCCCGCGAGGTGGCCCTGCTGCCTGTCTCCCTCCTGGCCAGCTCCTTCATGACCGAGGTGGTTGTGGCCCTGCTCACGTGTCCCCTCCCGCTGGACAGGTACTGACCGACTGAGGGCTTCCCGCCACCACAGCCCAGAGGGTTGGAGCAGCCCCCGTTCTGGGCGGGGAACCTGTCCTTCTGCCCAGAGAAGGCCCTCACCCTCCCAGCTCGTCCCTTTTCCATAAGATCTGTGGCACTTCTGACAACCATTCAGCTCAGGACGCTTACACCTCTTTCCTTAGTACAACAACCCCATTCTACAGATAAGCAAACTAAGGGAAAGTTTCTCATCCTCGGCACCCACTGAGCAAGCAACAAGCTGAGGACCTAAACTCAGAGTTGACCCATTCCAAGCCCAGCGCTCTCGGGGTGCTGTAGAAAGGAGGCTCGAGTGTGGGTCCTGACTCTGCCTCCAGCTGCTGTGTGGTCTAGGGGGGTTTACTTGCCCACTCTGGACTTCAGTTTTCCCCCAGATGTGAAAGCGGGAAGTACTCCCTGCAGAATTCCCACCCCGGAGGGCTGGTTGTGACAAGCAATGCAGCCAGCTGAGCTAAGTGCCTGCCCTGGGCTGGACGGTGCAGGTGGCCTGATGGGCAGAGGGGACTGTGGCCAGGGACAAACTCCACACGTTCCCAGTCCAGGAAACACTCCCACACGTTTGAGTGAACAGAGCAAGGCAGCACGTTGTGTGGCCTGCACCTTAAGATGCTTGTTTGAGCGCAGAGGCAGACTTGTGCAGGGCTGTGTGATGAGGTGTATCTAGTAGGGTCAGTTGGTGCCACTCACAGAGGCCAGGGGATCAGTTGGGAAGGTAAGGGCCAAGGTGACACAGCCCCCTCCTCCCACCTGGAAGAATTGAACCCTTTTTGGCCACCCCCCACCTCCAGATTCTTGAAATCACTAAACCTTCAGACTCCTAAGACTGGTGGGGCCATGCCTGACATCAGATTTGCTCAGGATATAGTACAGAGCAGTGTCAGGGGCTCCTCTTCCCAGGAGTCCTTGCAGCAGGCCGGACAGCATTGGGACAAAATTCAGGGCAGCCTGGCTCTCCGGCGCCACACCTGCACTTGCAGGAGCCCGAGAGAGAGGGCCTCCTTGCATCGTGTGCCCTGGGGCCTCACATTTCTCTCTCTAGTCTTCACTCTGGGCTTAAGAGCCGGGTCTCTTGGGCCTCCCAGGTGAAAGGTATAGGAGCTGCCCTCGCTTAGATGGCTGGGGCCTCTTTTATCTCTCATAAAAGCTCTATAGACTTGGCTTCTGGGGTCCCCCCGGGGCGAGCCCAGTCCCAAGAGTCACCGCACCCTGGGAAGCTCAATGCTATAGCGTCCTCATCGGTTCTTACAGTTAATTTACAGTTCCTCCCAGCCCAGATGCAATTTACCAGTTGGGTCATTTTTACTATAAGCAACGTTGCCTAGCAACATAGTTGACATACTATCTTTATCGCGTTTCCAGGGGAACAGAGCTGGAAAGTTAACGGAAGGTTCAAATGCTCATGTGGAAGGGGAAAAGGGTTCTGTTAACCCGTTACTGCACTGGCCGGTCAGTGCTTTCAGCACCCCACGATAGGAGCGCCCACAGGCCGGTGCCCGCTGGCCCAGATGCTCTCCTCTGCAGGGAGTACTGGCTTTTAAGGACCAGGAGTCAGCACTTCTTGAGATTCTGTGACACACGTGCAAGGTCCAGGCCCTGAGGGGCCCCCTGGCAAAGAGGAATGATCCCAGGTTTTGAAGGCTGTTCACTTCCTGACTCTGCAGCTCATTAGCTGTGTAGTCTTGGGCTGGTGATTTCACCTCTCTGAGCCTCAACTCCCCTCCGTAAAAGGAGAATAACAACCCACCTTGAAGGTTGTTTGAGAATTCAGTGACCTTGAACGTCTTGAATATCCTGTTCACATCTATAGGCCCAGAGGTTTGCTTAGTGCCTGGCGTACAGCAGATACTCCACATTTGCTGAATAAATTGTGTATAAAGCACCTGACACAATATGGGAAATAGGGTTTGCAATAATTGTTAGACCCTCTGCCTCTTAGAGAGTGTTTTCTGGACCATTCCTCACTGGTGCACCCATAGATGCCATTTTGAAGGCGTCTTCTCTTCTTCCCCAAACTGCTGGGAGGCTGGGTGCTGGCACTGGCCCCCACTGACCATCTCCCAACCCCTGACCCCCAGCAACGGTGCAGAGATGTGGAGGCAGCTGATACTGCGCAAGCCCAGCTGTGATGTCCGAGACCTGCTGGATCTGCTCCTGACCAGCCTGAAGGAGAAGCCCTTCACCAAGAAGGGCCGGGCCTCCATCGTGCCGCTAGCGGTGAGGGCGCACCTCGCCCACCCCATGACTGCCAGGTCCCGGGCTCTTCCCTCCTCCCCCCCGCCCAGCTCAGCACACCCAGCTTCTAGGGTCCCCCTCGGTCGGGAACTAGTTGTGCGGCTCGGGCAAGCCCATCTCCAGGCTCTTGTCTGTGGCCCGCTGGACGGCCCCATGCTGCTGCTGACAGGGAGGAGGAAACCCAGTGATCCGGGAAACCCAGACCTGAGTCTGAGCTCCGGCTTTGCTGAGTTAGTGTTTGTGACCTGAGCAAATCACTTCACCACTCCAAGGCTCAGTCTCTGCATCTGTAAGTGGAAATGATAACGTCTGCTCCCTGCGGTGGCCGGGAAGGTGGCTGCCAGGCTCAGAGCTCGGCCCTGGGAACACAGAGGGCAATGTGACGGCAGGGAGGTGCCTGGGTGAAAGGATAGATGTCTCTCGGCCTCCACCACGGGCACCTTGGTCCTAGCCAGCCGGATAATACCCCTGCTCATTTCCCTGCTTCCACTGCAGCTCCTCCAATCTGTACTGCAGCCAAAAAAAATCTTTGAAAATGCACACCTGCTCTTCTCCATCCCCTCAACGGCTTCCCATTGCCCTTTAAAATAACACAGTGTTCCTACCTGTGCTTGAGGCCCTGCACCCTTTGCCAGCCTTACCGCACTCTGTGGTCCCTCTTACTCAAGTCCAACCTTGTTCTATGTCAGAAGTTCATACAAACTATGCTAGCTCTGTCACAGGGCCTTTGCACATGCTGTCTCTCTCCTGAACTTCTTTCCACTAACCTAACTTCTACTCATCCCCCAGCTCTCGACTCTAGCATCACTTCCTCAGGGAAGCCCTCTCTTATCTCCCTGACATGATCAAATCTGTGCATGTTATACTTTGCTTCACATACTTTATCTTGGGGGAGTTTACCCTTGTTGTGATTTGACAATAGTGTGTGGGGTCATTTGAGTAATATGTGAGATGCATGAATTCAGTGCCTGAATCTGTTTTGCTCACCGTGATATCCCTAATATCTAACGTATACTGGTGCATAGTAGACACTTAAAAAATTTGTTGAACTGATTCAGCTATTCAGCAACATTAATTGAGCACCTACTATGTGCCAGGCACACTCATAAATTCTGGGGATTCAGCAGAGAACAAGACATGCTGGTGGAGAGAGGCAAAGACACGGTGGGTGGAGGAGTGGGTGGCATTAACCCTTAATAGAGGAGGACACTTTTGCTTAGTTACATCCCAGGTCTTAGCCAAGGTCACAGAGCTAGTGGGTGGTGGGGCCAGGGCTCAGATCCAGACCTCCTACCTCTGAATCCTGTGTCTCTTCACCTCTCTCCCCCAGCACTGAGTTCTCTGAATAAGGCAGGAACACACCCATTCCGTCCCTGGTTTGGTGATTCATCCTCTCCTCTCTCAATCATTGTGTGTTAGCATAATCCTGAGTCGCTCATCTGTGCCTTTTGTTCAAGCACAGTTTGAGCATAGACGCAGTCAGGACTAATTTTTATCTTACGGTGCTGATAAACAATTTGAGCAAGATCGAGCCCAGAGCAGAGCCCTATAGCCTGTCATAGAGACTTTTCCTCATGCTGCTGACCACGTTTTTGGAGATAATCATGATCTTTAGTCTACTGAAAAATGGAAAGGGTTTGGGTCCAAGAGGCTTGTCTTAGCTCTGCCGCTGCCTCACTGTATGACCCTCTCTAGCCTTGGTATTTAGATCTGTAAAGTGGGCAGTGATAGCTCCTGCCTTGTCTATCTTACCTGTTCAGAAGAGTGAAATAGTGTGTGTGAAAGGGCTTCCTAAGCTGTGAAGTACAGATAACTGCCAATCATGGTCTTCACCCAGCCTTCCTTGTGTCACTTATTTCCCTGGGGACACGCCACGGGCTCTGTCGCTTCACAGTCCAATGCTCTTCCCTTGGGCCGGCTGCATGGGGGCACGGATCGTGGCCACGTCTTCGTAAAGAAGTCTTCTTTCCCACCCGTCCCCTCATTCACTCTCTACCACCTGTGAGGCTGGCGGGAAGAGGACCAGAGACCTCACTTCTTCATCTTCACACAGATGAGTGAACCTCAGGCCCAAAGAGGGCCAGGGAGTGGTGGGACCACAATGAGCCAGCCAATCGTGTGGCCCCAGCCTGCCACCTCCCCTCACCCCTGCACTGGTCTCCTGCCAGTTAGAGAGGCCTTAGCGGGCTTAGTGGGAGGTGAGCCCAGGCCAGGACCAGACTGGATGGCAGGTGGAGAAGTTGGAAGGTGAGCGCCCGTCAGGTCCCAGGGAGCATCGTGGGCCAAATACCAACAAAGCCAAGTTTCCGGGACCTTGAAGGGCTGGTGTGGGGAGTCGTGGATGGAAGGGGCCAGGGCGTGGTCAGTAGGGATGGAGTGACAGAGTCCAGGACTGGGCTTCCCTGGCTCCCACTCAAGGCTGGGATTTATTTCTCTTGGTTGCTGGGCACCAGGGGAGCCAGTGAGAGTGGCCTGGTTTAATGGCCCAAAGTGAAGGGCAATCGGTGCCCCATCACGGTCTCTGTGCCTGTGTTGTGAAGGGGGAAGGGGCAGGGCATGCTGTAGCTGGTGTCTGAAAGCCTGGGTTTCAGTCCCAGCTCTGCTCCCAAGGGCTGCTGGGTAACCATGGGTAAGTGCCTTCTCCCCTCTGAGTTTGTCTCCTCACCTGCACAATAGGATTAAGACTCCACCTGACAGGGGCGCCTGGGCGGCTCAGTCAGTTAAGCGTCTGACTTCCGCTCAGGTCATGATCTCACGGTTTGTGGGCTTGAGCCCCGCGTTGGGCTCTGTGCTGACAGCTGAGAGCCTGGACCCTGCTTCGGATTGTGTGTCTCCTCCTCTCTCTGCCCGTCCCCGCTCATGCTCTGTCTGTCTCTCTCTCAAAAATAAATAAACATTAAAACAAAGACTCCACCTGATGAAGGTGGGAGAGAATCCCTCTACCTGATTCTTCCAGGGCTGTGTCAACATCAAGGAGGCAGGCTATTGTTCTAGCGTAGAGCTCACCCAGAGAGCCAGGAGTTGGGATGCGGTAGTGGGTATAGAGAGCTGGGCTCTCCCAATTAAAAAAAAAATTTTTTTTTAATTTATTTTTTGAGAGAGAGACAGAGCAAGCGGGGGAGGGGCAGAGAAAGGGCCAGAGAGAATCCCAAGCAGGCTCCACACTGTCGGCGCAGAGCCCGACGCGGGGCTCGAACCCACGAACCGCGAGATCATGACCTGAGCGAAAGTCGGACGCCCAACCGACTAAGCCACCCAGGCGCCCCTTTAATTTATTTTTTGAGAGAGAGACAGAGCAAGCAGGGGAGGGGCAGAGAAAGGGAGAGAGAGAATCCCAAGCAGGCTCCACACTGTCGGCGCAGAGCCCGACGTGGGGCTAGAACTCGTGAACTGTGAGATCACGACCTGTGAGATCATGACCTGAGCCAAAACCAAGAGTCGGAAGCCTAACTGACTGAGTCCCCCAGGTGCCGCTGGGCTCTCCAAGTTTGAGCCAGAGAAGAGCAGAGATCCAGCCCCAACTTGCTAGAGAAGCGGCCGGGGCGCCTACCTGGAGCCTGCAGCCAGCCTCCTCTCCACCCCCAGGCAGCCAGCGGGCTGTGCGAGCTCCTGTCAGTCAACAGCTGCGTGGGCCGCGTGAGGCGCATCTACCCCCAGCTGCTCCTGGCGCTGCTCATTCAAGTCCACTACCACATCGGCCTCAACCTGCCTGACCACATGGCTTTGCGCAAGGACGCCAAGAAGGACGTCCAGCCGTCGGTCTTCGTACCCGTGCGGTATGTCCCACGGCGGGGAGAGCCACCCAGCTGGGGCCCTTTTGAGAACCATCAGGGCAGTCTACTCAATAGGAAGTAGCTTTGGGACTAAAAGAGAAAACAGAAGCACACGTTTATGGGCGCCAGCGATTTATCAAACAACTATTGGGAGCACCTGCTGGGACGTGTGTGTCAGGCTCCGCCTGGTGCTGGACGATAGCAAGGAATCGGCCTTACCCCAGGGAGCTCACGATTTCATTTTTCCTCCCCGCCCTCTAGAGATATTATCTGTGTTAGATTTGTATCCATGGCCCACCATTTTATTTTTTATTTTTTAATCTAGTACTTTTTTAATTTATTTTTTTATGTTTTATTTGTTTCTGAGAGAGGGAGAGAGAGACAGCATGAGCAGGGGAGGGTCAGAGAGAGAGGGAGATACAGAATCTGAAACAGGCTCCAGGCTCTGAGCTGGCTTTCAGCACAGAGCCCGACGCGGGGCTTGAACCCATGAACCATAAGAGCATGACCTGAGCTGAAGTCGACGCTTAACTGACTGAGCCACCCAGGCGCCCCAATCTAGTACTTTTAAAAATGTTTGTTTATTTTTGATAGAGCAAGCCCACGTGCAAGTAGGGGAGGGGCAGAGAGAAATGGGGACAGAGGATCCCAAGCAGGCTCTGGGCTGACAGCAGAGAGCCCGATGCGGGGCTTGAACTCATGATCCAAAAGATCATGAACGGAGCCGATGTCAGATGCTTAACCGACTGAGCCCCTCAGGAACCCCCACCATCTTATTTTTAATTATTAACCGGTATAGGTAATATATGCCCATGGGTAAAAATCTCAAAAGACATTGAAAGTGAGTCTCCTTTCCTCTCCTTACCCAGTGACCCTCCCCAGGAAAACCAGGCCCTTTCATAAGCACACATTTACATTTCTATTTTTATACCAACAGTAGCATACTTTACAGTTAGACATTGTTGCTTGGAGTATCTTCTATATCTTGGCGACCATACATCTAGAGCCTCATTATTATTTTTTTTTTAGTGTTTTATTTATTTCTGAGAGAGGGAGAGAGAGAGAGCATGAGCAGGGGAGGGTCAGAAAGAGAGGGAGACACAGAATCTGAAACAGGCTCCAGGCTCTGAGCTGGCTGTCAGCACAGAGCCCAATGCGGGGCTCGATCCCACGAGCTGTGAGATCATGACCTAAGCCAAAGTTGGATGCTTAACCGACTGAGCCACCCAGGCGCCCCTAGAGCCTCATTGTTTTTAACCGCTGCATAATATCCCTGTGAGTGCAATTTCAATGTACCATAATTCAACCAGGATCCTCTTGACTTAGGTACGTTGCAGCCCTTTGCACTTAACACACAGCGCTGTGGTGAGCTAGGGTGCACGTCTTCAGGCGCACGTGTGACTATACACATAGGACGAATTCCTGCAGGCAGAATGGGCGTGTCCAAGGGTCTCTGCCTGTAAATCTCGAGCTGGAACAGGGCTACCCGGTGGAAAGTGTCCTCGGGCAGTGAGTGATGAAGGGGGAGATGGGAGCACCCCCTGCGGCCCCCAGTTTGCCAAACGGCCCCCCGCAGAACGCACTAGGTCCACTAGTGTGGGAGAGTGACGGGCTCCCACGCCTTTGCTGACACAATGGAACAGGTGTTTTTATCTCTGCCTATCTGAAAGTTGGAGGAAGGGCTGTGATTTTCATTTGCATTCCTCTTATTGTGAATGAGGTTGAGGGAGAAATGCCATTGTGTCTCCTCTTCTGTGAGTGGTGTTCACCCAATTTTATATAGGACTGCCGGGGATTTTTCTTGTAAGAGCGTTTTATATACTAAGGACACTAAGTCTTTGTCACTTGTATTCAGTTTGTCACTTGACCTGCAACTATTTCTTGGTTGTTTGCCATTCTGAAGGTTTACATTTGTGTGTAGTTGAGTTTATCAGTCTTTTTTTTATGTTTATAAAAAAAATTTTTTTGAGGGGCGCCGGGTGGCTTAGTCGGTTAAGCGCCTGACTTTCGCTTAGGTCATGATCTCGCAGTTCGTGGGTTCAAGCCCCGCGTCGGGCTGTGTGCTGACTGCCAGCTCAGAGCCTGGAGCCTGTTTCAGAGTCTGTCACTCCCTCTCTCTCTGACCCTCCCCTGCTCACTCTGTCTCTCTCTCTCTCCCAGAAATTAAAAAAAAAAAAAAGAATTAAAATTTTTTTGAGAGCTAGAAAGGATGCAAGTGAATGAGGGGCAGAGAGAGAGAGAGAAAGAGGGAGAGAGAGAGAGAAAGAAAAGTGGGGCTTACCTGAAAGCAGGGCTTGCACTCACGAACTATGAGCTCATGATGTGAGCTGAAGTTAGATGCTTAACAGACTGAGCCACCCAGGCTCCCTAATGTTTATCTATTTATTTTGAGAAGGGTTGAGGGGGAGCAGAGAGAGAGAGAGGGAAAGAGAGAATCCCAAGCAGGCTCCATGCTGTCAGTGCCGAGCCCGTCACAGGGCTCCATCTCATGAACTGTGAGATCATGACCTGAGTGGAAGTCAAGAGTTGGATGCTGACCCTTACTGAGCCCCCCATCAGTCTTTCCTTTTTGGCTTCTGTCGTGTGTAATGAGAGGTACACGTTGAGGGACCAGGGAGAGCGGTTGAGTTGCTGGGCTTGAAGGTAGAGCATCCTGGATTTGAGTGCTGGTTCCATCACTTGGGCTTTGTACGGTGGGCAAACTACTTCAACCTCTTGACAGTCTGGGGCAAGTATTCCCGCCCCGCAGGTGTGTCGTAAGGACAAATAGGAACGCATCGCAGCGTGACACCACCTGCCAGGGTGGGGTACCGATCCTGACTCCCCTGTACTCGTGAGGCCGGCACCCCCCCACTCAGAAAGCCCGTGGGCTCCGGGCCAGACAAAATCACAGTAAAGTAGGGGAGGCGCTGGAGGAGGGGGAAGAAGAGCACATGGTGGAGGAGCTCTCGACTGCCTGTCGAGTGACAGAGTGTGGCCTCCCTGAGCTGGAGGAGGCGTGTCCGCCCGTGAAGTCCACGTGGCGCCCTGTGGCAGCCCCGCACTTTGTCGCAGCTCCGTGTCGGTGGTTGGCTCCCCCGCCCCACTGCAGAGTCAGGGCCACTCTTGCTCCGCTTTGCTGGGAGAAGCTGAGAACCTTCTAGGGAGGTGAAGATTGTAGAGGGGGTGTTTGGGGGAGACAAAGGGGCCGTGCCACCATCCACGGACTTCCTCTTAGCAGCATCGCCTCCACCTTGTTACAGACCTTATTTGGGGCTCCTGGAGCGGAGTGGGGAGGAAGGAAGAAGGGTGGCGCCATTTTTTGTTAAAATGTGGAGCCTGATGGAGGAAGCGGTGGAAGAGTAGAGAGGCCCGACGGGCAATGAGGTGGCACTGTGTCCGGGGGTGGGGGGGCCTCTCCAGCGCATCCAGGTTGGGGAACGACTCCTTACGTGCCCTGAGCGGGTGAAGGCCTCGGCGGCACAGCGACTGGACGGGTGAGCAGAGGACTGTCCTGCAGGCCGCTGCCGGGTCATGGGCGCGAAGGGGAGGGGATGGGTGAGGCAGGACCCTGGGGGCAGCTGGGGGGGCCTGGCCCCCACCTCTCCCTCCAGGGAAGAGGCTCAGGAGAAAAGGGAAGATAAAGCAGCATTTCTGAAAGGAAGGGAATTTTGCTTCTGTTTACTCTCTTTCTCAGAGCTAATAATAATGTTTAAAAAGCCTCTCCTTGTGGGTACACACCAATGACTGCCATCAGTCGCCATGACTGGGAGAAGCGGGTCTGGCCAGATGGGAGCTGACGGTGGGAGAGGCAGAGGGCGGGAGGCCCGGCCTGTGGGGGCAGGGGCGGGTGTGGGAGATCTCAGCCCCCTTGTCTTGGCAGCTGGGTGGTCAAAGTGGTAAAAACCCTGCTGCTGAGGGTGGGCTGCTCGTACGAGGCCACCTTCCTTGAGGACCAGGGCGGCTGGGAGCTCATGGGACAGGCTGAGAACCACCACCGCGGAGTGTCCCTGCTGGCAAGGTGAGTCCGGGGCTGCCTGGGGCAGGGGGTGCAGGGAGGCAGAGACCCCAGCATCTTTGCACACACGTGGCTTCGCATCCCTGTCTGGGCGAGTCCCTGCCCTCGGTCCCTCACCTGATTCTGAGCCTAGTGCACACGGGGAAAATGGCGCAGCCTCCGCGGAGGCCATCTGCGGCCGTGCCAGCGCCCGGCAGTTGCGGAGCACTTAGCGCGCTTCTCACGGCCTCGGGACTTCGGTGCCCACACTCATACAGAACTGGTGGGATGGCCAGTGGTTCAGAGCGGGCCCTGGAGTCAGTCTGCCTGCGTCTGAATCCCAGCTCCCTCCCTCCCCGCTGTGTGTCCCAGGGCAAGTTCCTTCCCCTCTCCGTGTCTCAGTTTGCCCATCAGCAGTGTGGAAGTAATAGGACCCATCTCCAGGGTCCAGGATGAGGGTTAAGTAAAGTACTCTGAACAGCCCCTGGTATACGGCAAGAATGCAACACAGGTTAGCTGGCACCATCATTATGCTGACCAGTGGGCAGGGATTATCAGTGCACACTTTGCACAGCGGGATGCCACGGTGCAGAGGGACAGTTATGCATCAAAGGTCACACAGCTAGGGGGTGGCAATGCTGGGAGATGACCTCCTGGCCCAGCCCAGGGATCTTCCCTGGCAACCATGCACAGCCTCGCCTGGGGCTGGGAAGGGGCCCCTCGATTTCGGTCCTGTGGCTCCTACAACAAAGGTCTGTTCTTTAAGCCTGCACCCTGAGAGCCCAGGATGGTGCGGTCCCCGGGGCTCTTGGGATACAGTTGCATTTATGGAGCACCTCCTGTGCTGTAGGCATCGTGCAAAGGGCTGTGTGCTCTGTGGCCTTGGGCAAGCTTTCCCACTCTGGGCCTCGGTTTCCCCCTCTGTAAAACAAAGCAATTAAACTAGGTGGCCTCTGAGATCCTGTGTGTTGGGGGGGGGGGGAATCCTGACTTGCAAAGGGTTTGGAGTGTCAGGGCCAGACACCCCCCCCACCCTCAGCAGGCCCCCTGGGCTGGAGAGCCTCAGGGGACTGCTCGCCCCCCCTCACCCCCAGGGCCATGGTGCATTACTCCTGCCAGGAGCTCTGCCGCATCCTCTACCTGCTCATCCCGCTCCTGGAGCGAGGCGACGAGAAGCACAAGATCACTGCCACCGCCTTCTTCGTGGAGGTACCCAGGGGCAGTGGGCACGAGGCGAGGCTCCTCCCCGGCCTCTGGGGGCACAGAGCTCCATTCACATCACCAGTCATTTCTCCTGTGCAAACAGTACTTAACAACCGGGAGTTTCATGAGCATGATTGCTCTAGAATACGAAGACCTCGTAGGGTTTCCCTCTGGTCCTCTTCTTTCCACCCCTTCACCCCATTCTACTCTCCCCAGACCCCTCTCATGCCCGGGCAACCCCCAACCTTTGCTGGGCAGTGCCATGTGCCCGGCACCGGACTAGAGCCGTGAGGTTGGAGGTACAAATATGAAATTGACTCTGCCTAGCCCTCAAGGAATTTTCAGCACGGTAGGGAAGCCAGAGGTCACCGTAATTATAACATGGGGTGCCATGGAGTGACCCGTGCTATGATGGGGGCCATCTAGGCTGTGGTGGGAGGAAGGAGACTTGAGGTGGTGGTAGGGGGGAGGATCAGGGAGGACTTCCTGGAAGAAGTGACATCTAAGCTGAATTGAATGTGTGGCGGGCACTAGGGAGAGATGAATCAGCAGGTTGGTTAGGGTCAGACCCAGAAGAGGACACCCACCAACAATTATAGCTGACATTAATTAATTAGAGGATAGATGGTTTTCTTTCTTTCTTTTTTTAATAGTTAACATTTATTGAGCACTTACTATCTTCCAGACATGTTCTTAGTGTTTTACACATATATTTAATCCTCATGACAATCCTCTGGTGCAGGATTTTCATCCCCCATTTTAGAGGGGGAAACTGAGGCACAGATTTAAGTAAATTTTCCAAGGCCACACAGCTCGTGAGTGGCAGATCCAGGATTCAGACCCAAACACAAACCCGCTCTCTCCCTCCCTCCCTTCATTCTTCTCTTTAGTTTAAAAAAATTGTGATAAAATATACATAAAAGTTACCCTTTTAGCCGTGTTTAATGTACATACCAGGGCATTAGGTGCAGTCACATTCTTGTGCAGCCCTCAGCACCTTCCTCAGAACTGTTATCACCCTTCCCAAGTGCAGCTTCTGTCCCAAACTGAAACTATGTTCATTAAACATGACCCCCCCCCCCATTCTGTCTCCCCGGCTCCTGGCAACCAGCATCCTGCTTTGTGCTATGCACTTGCCATTGTACGTTTCACATAAGTGGAATCATATAATACTTGTCCTCTGTGTCTGGTTTATTTCACTCAAATTTATGTCTTTGAGGTTCATCCATGTTGTTAACACGGCTCAGAATCTCATTCTTTTTTAAGGCTGAATAATACCCCCTTATATGTACATACCCTTTGTCCACTCATCTGTCGACGGACACTTGTAAAAGGTCCACTCTCCTACTGCCACTCTTCCCACCTCTTGTGACCTGCTGGTTGTCATGCTGGGGCCTGTGCTATCATCAGGATCTGTACAGTGGGGTTCAGAGGCAGGAGGCCCACTTTCTGCTTGAAAAGTTAAGGAAGGCTTCCTGGAGGAGGTGCCATCTGAGCTGGGCTTTGACGGGTGAGTGAAGTTTGCCAGGTGGACAAATGAACACTTGGCCTGGCCCTATAGGCACCCACAAGGTCACTTGTGGGAGTGTGACCCACTCTTGGGTCTTAGGGCCAGGAGTCCTAGGGTTGAGCCCCAGCTCTGCCGGGTTCTAGTTCAAATTTCCCTCATGCAGCCGGTGAGGGAAAGGTCAGGTGCTGTTTCTGGAGGACCGAGGTGTTCCCAGTGCTGTGCTGACCTCTTTCACGCATCGCCCAAAGACCTGCACAGCAGCACCGCAAATAAGGACCTGGGGGCTCACATTTAGGTGAGGTGGGTGCGTGCTTCAAGGTCACACAGCTCAAGGAGTCCGGAGGATTCCGATGAGATTTGTCCGACTGGCTCCTCCTTTCTGGCCAGCCACTCGTCTCTAAGTCTGTTCGTGGCTGCCACTTGTGGTTCTTGGGGGATGTGGTGGGGGTCACACCCTGCCAGACCTCAGGGGATGCTCCCACGTCCACCACAAGGTCAGGGGTGCTAGGCTTACCCTTTTCTTAACATTCCCCTGGAGCGCTGAGCAGCAGCCCTCCTCTCCGGGGCAATGTCCTCAGCCCAGGCCTTCTCCTCCCCAGAAGAGGTGGCTGCTCTTGGCCAGAGCCATGCCCACCGTGTGCACTGTGGCACCTTGACGTAGCTCATGTGTCCCTCCCCAGCTTCCCCAGCCACCTATGCTGTGACTGTCTATGTGTGTGCTTGCTTCTCCCAATGGCAGGTGAACTCAGGGGAGCTCTGTGACCTTGGCAAGTCCCAGGACCCGCCTGTGCCTCAGTTTCCTCACTTATAGTATGGGGATAATAAGTTGCCCACCTCATAGGATTTTGCTGGGGATTAAATGAGTTCACGTGAAGCTCTGAGAATAGTGCTTGCACCTAGGAAGCACTGTGAGTCAGCTATATTGCTGCTATCATCATCATCATCATCATCAATTCTCTCCTCTGCGTCTCTAGTGTGTAGCCCTGAGCCTGGTACAGAGCAGGCCTGAGCATCAGTTGCATGGATGGGTGGAGGCCGGGTGGTGGGTGGAGCCCCTCCGTTCCCGCCTCCTCCCGCTCTGGTCCACTGCCCCGCCTCTGTCCCCAGCTCTCTCTTTTCATCATCCAGACACAGGGTCTCAATAGTCTCAGTAGAGGTAAGGCCAGGGAACGGATGGGAGAAGTGTTCTTGAGGATGACCGGGCAGGAACTGAAGACTGAACTGCTGTAGGTGGGAGGGTGGTGGAGAGAGGAAGGAGATGAGGGCGATGCCCGGCTTAGGAATGGAGAATGGGGGGGGGGGGGGTTGCTAAAGGCAGCAATGGGAACATAGGAGGAAGGGTAGTTCTAAGGAGGAGAAGAACTGAACTTCATGTTGGACATGAACTCATGCACCGCAAGTGCTCCTTATGCACATACTCTACCCCAGAGCTTGTGCTAGGTAACAGGGACCCAAGGAGAAGCTCTCAGTCTGTGTTCTCAAGAAAGCCCCAGAGGGCAGAGGGGTGCAGGAGACAGACGCATACGTAGACACGGGCACTAGGGTTTCCCTGTTCAGGGGCCCAGAGAAGGGGGCAATCTACCCAGATGCGACCTGAGCACATTGTCAAACATGGATTCAAGGGCTAGCCGAGTTTTAGGTGGAGCCATGCAAGGTGAGTAAGGGCTGGAGCGGAAGTGGGTACGCTCGCAGAAGGCATCCTGCCAGCCCAGAAAGGACCAAACAGCCTGGGTCATTCCACAGGCAATGGGCAGCTTAGCTAGCTTAGCTGGTTGGTGGTGAGAGTGTGAGCTATAGGATGGGCATGGCGTGAATGAGACCCCAGAACAAGCAGGGCCCGCTGGTGAAAGTCAGCGGGGGGCACGGCAGCTCTGAGCCGGAGAGTGACGTGTTCAGCCTGGCCATGAGGTGTTGATGGACATTGGATGCTGAGGTCTGGCAAACTGTTGGTTTTCCAAGTCAGAAGCTCTGGATAGCGCCGCAGGCTAGAGATGGTGCCTGGAGTGTTCTATGCCTAAGGAGAGCAGTTAAAATCCTGAGCAGGGGGACTCACTGAGGACAGTGGGCAGAGGGAAGCCAGGCAGAGAGGACAGAGTTTAGCGTCACCAACACTGACAGCTGGGTGGGGACAGGAGCCATTGGCTGGTACTAACTAGACTGGCACTGTCTAATACGATAGCCACTAGCCACGCAGGGCTGAGGCAGCCCCTGAAATGTGTCTGTCTGAATCGAAATGCGTTGTAAGTTTAAAATTCATACCATGTTTCTGACCTGGTTCCAAAAAAATTTTAGAGACTAAAACATATCAATAATTTTTATATTGATTACATGTCAAAATGATAATACTTTGGATATATTGGGTCGAATAAGATATATTACTAAAATTAACAACGTCACTTTCTTCTTCGCCTTTTTAATGTGGCTCCTAGAAAATTTACACTGACGCATGTAGCTTGCTTTGGACGGCGCTGACCAGATAGCAATTGTTCACGTCCCACGCTCCACCCCTGGTCATCCAGTGTGCACTCCAGTGCGTGGGGAGACGGGGGGCTGCCCTGCCCCTTGGCCCAGGGAGTAACCACCGTCACTCCCGCAGCTCCTCCAGATGGAGCAAGTGCGGCGGATCCCCGAGGAGTACTCTCTGGGGCGGATGGCTGAAGGCCTGAACCACCAGGACCCGATCATGAAGGTGCTGTCCATCCGAGGCCTGATCATCCTGGCCCGCAGGACTGAGAAGGTGAGCAGGGGTCAGGGGAGAGCTCGGCCAGCCAGGCCCCAAGCTCAAGGAAGAATGGAGTTTGGCCATCACGGACGCTTGGATGCTGGAACCCATTTATGTCCCTGCCTCAGTTGCCCCATCTGTAAAGTGGATCGATAGCTTTTAAAAATTCCCTGTACACTTCATTCTTTTTGAAATAGTTTCTTTTTTAAAAAAATGTTTATTTATTTTTGAGAGCAAGGGCATGTGAGTAGGTGGGGGGCAGAGCGAGAGGGAGAGACAGAACCCTGAGCAGGTTCCTCACTGTCAGCACAGAGCCTGATGGAGGGCTCGATTTCTTGAACTTAGAGATCATGACCAGAGCTGAACTCAAGAGTCGGATGCTTAACCAACTGAGCCACCCAGGGGCCCCGGAAGTAGTTTCTAATCCAGATTTTTCAATGACCCTGAAGGCCCTGTGTATAGGAGGGATTGGGGCTGGCAGTAATTATTCCTATTTTACAAATTAGGAAACTGAGTCCCAGATTGTTGGTGCATCTTAGCGTTTTTATAAAATGTTTATTTATTTTGGGGGAGAGAGAGAGTGTGCACACATGAGCACAAGTGTGGGAGGGGCAGAGAGAGAGGGAGACACAGAATCCAAAGCAGGCTCCAGGCTCTGAGCTGTCAACACAGAGCCCCATGCGGGGCTCAAACTCACCAACCAGGAGATCATGACCAGAAGTCAGATGCTCAGCCGACTGAGCCACCCAGGCGCCCCCATCTTGGCATTTTAAAAAGTGCTTTGTTTTCCTCTACCCGGCCCTGTTACAGCTCATGGTCTAGAAGACTGAGGGGACAGAATGTAGACTCAAAGCTAACTAGGGGCGCCTGGGTGGCTTAGTCGGTTAAGCGTCCGACTTTCGCTTAGGTCATGATCTCGCGGTTCGTGGGTTCGGGCCCTGCGTCGGGCTCTGTGCTGACTGCCAGCTCAGAGCCTGGACCCTGTTTCAGTCTGTGACTCCCTCTCTCTCTGACCCTCCCCTGTTCATGCTGTCTCTCTCTCTCTCTCTCTCTCCTAGAAATAAATAAAAATATTAAAAAAAAAAAAAAGCTAACTAACAATGCAGTGCCAACAAGGCGGTGACATCAAAGGGCCTGAGGTATCCAGGAAGGAGTCAGCGAGGATGCAGAGGACTTTGGGGATAGTGAGAGTTTGAGGGAGGGCATTCCAGGCAGGCAGCATGGCATAACCAAAAACCTGGAGGGGTTACTTGCTCCACCAAGTTTATCTCAGTGGCTCAGAGGCTGGGGCTCTCACCTGTCAGCCCAGGTAGGAGCCCCCATCCGAGGTGGTCCTGCCCCACAGACTGCCAAGGTCCAGGCCCTCCTGCCCTCGATGGTGAAGGGCCTGAGGAGCATGGACGGGCTGCTGGTGGTGGAGGCCGCCCACAGCCTCAAGACCATCTTCAAGAGGCGGGGCCGGAGGCTGGCCGACAGCTCTGTCTACGTGGAGATGCTGCATGTCCTGCTCCCACACTTCAGTGATGTAAGGGGTCCCCCGGGGGCGGAGGGGGAGAGGGCTGGGGGGCTCTCTACCACTCTGGGGGCTGTAACAGCTGCCAGTGGCCCGCTGGGGCAGGGCCGAGCGGAGTCAGCCCAGGGGGCGGGGCACCTCGTTCCAGCTGGCCCGCTGATTGTAAGTGGTTTGCACGGAGAAAGTCGCTTCTCTAATGGGTTCTCACGGACAGAGTGCTTTTGTAATCAAGTCCCCCCAGACATTTGCCTGGTTGCAATTGGCCCACCTAGAGGGGACACATTTTTTGATTGGTTCCAGCAGAAGGGGACGTTTTTCCACTTGGCACTAAGGCACCCTTTAGGTTAGTGGGGGGCCCTGGCTGGGGAGAGAGGGCAGAACTCTGGACCTAAGCTCCAGTGAGGGGGTGCTGGACCCGGATCAGCACCCCACAGGTGGCCTCCGCTTTTCTTCCGTCTGCGGGCCTCTTGTGCCTGGAGGCCCCCTAGAGTGAGGGGAAGGAAGGCCGATGCCTCCATGTGGGGCTGAGGCCCAGGGAGCCTCTTGGAGGAGGGAGCCAGCCTGAGCCTCCGGATCTGCTCCAGTTTCGAGAGGAGGTGCGCTCCTCCTGCATCAACCTGTACGGCAAGGTGGTCCAGAGGCTGCGGTCGCCCCACACCCCAGCCATAGAGGAGCAGCTGATCAGCACCTTGGTGCCCCTGCTGCTGACCATGCAAGAGGGCAACGCCAAGGTGAGCCAGGTGAGTGTGCGTAGGCACAGGGCCCTGTGGCCGGAAACCAAGCCAGAATCACTAACCGTCTGTCATGGACCAGCCCATTTCCCAAAGGCACCATGGTAGAATTCCTCCTCAAAACGAACCACCGCACTGTGCATTTCAAAGTGTTTTTCTCCGTTCTTTTATTTATTTAAAAACCACTTTAAAGTTTATTTATTTTTAAGAGAGAGAGCATAAGTGAGGGAGGGGAAGAGAGAGAGGGAGACACAGAATCCAAGCCGGGCTCTAGGCTCTGAGCCGTCAACACAGATGCGGGGCTCAAACCCACACACCGTGAGATCATGACCTGAGCCAAAGTTGGATGCTTAACTGGCTGAGCCACCCAGGCACCTTGTGCACCATACGTTTCAAATAGGATTTGATTTTCCAAAAGTCCGTTTCACAAAACTGTTTTTCTGAGCTATGTTCTGGCTGTCCTAGAATTCCCCCAGCGCTAGCATTGTCTTCCTCTTGGTCCCCAGAAATGTGTGAAGACCCTGTTCCACTGTTCTTGCTTCATGGCATGGGAATTGCCAAAGAGAGCATATAGCCGGAAGTCCTGGGACAGCCAGCAGCAGACGGTGGCCAAAATCTGCAAGTACCTTGTGAGTGCTTTCAAGGCTAAGTGGTTTTCAGACGAGCATGCTGGAGGGGGCAATTCTTTCCTCTTCTCCCTTCTTTTCGCACCAGCATCCTGACTGCCAGTTCCACCACGGCCCACACGTTTTGGCTTCTGAACGTGCATCTGCATGTCTGGCTTCTCACTTCTAGCGCCCCTCCCCGGTGGCTTACTAGACACCTCCCTGGTGAACCACAGACACTTCAAGCTCAGCATGCCTCTCCTGAGCTCATGGCCTGCTTCCCACTTCAGTTCTGCTCTGTCCCTCTAGATCCCCAGAGTAGAAACCTAGAATTATCCTCGACTCCATGTCTGTTGCCTTCCACAGTGGATCGACCTTTAATATCCTAAATATCGCCGTTTTTTCCCTCCCCACCCCCACTGTACTTGCCCTTAGTTCAAGACACGGATGTCTCCCAGATGGGCTGTGGGTCCAGCCGTCGCCTGGCTCTTTCGGTCTTGAATCTTTTCTCTCCCGATCCCATCCCTACTTGGGCCCCCAGAGCAGTCTGGTTCAAACACGAGTCTGTCTGTATTATACCCCTGCTTCAAGAGCTTCATTGGCTCCCTTTTCTGCATCAGCAATTGCCAGGGTGTATTCTCTGTGACACCCATTCCGACGAGCAACACTGCCGAGGGGAGAAAAGAGGTTCTAAGGTGAATAAGTTGGGGGAACCACTGCCTCTTCCACTTGCTCTTCCTCTTCCTCTTGGAGGGCTGCCATGCCATCAGGTTATTAAAGGCTCTGGAATGTTCTGTGCTGAGGTTTTTCACGGTGGTGGGAGCCATGGTTTCCCTGAGATATTTAGTTATTTATTTTAAGTAGGTTCCATGCCCCACATGGAGCTTGAACTCACAACCCTGAGATCAAGAGTCAGATGCTCTACTGACTGAGCCTGCCAGGCACCCCTTCCCAAACTTATTTAACCACAGAACCCCCTTTCTAGGTAACACCTGAGGGCGTCCTGAGGTAGGAGCAGGCCAGGAACACGCGGTAAACGCGCCCTGCGGGATGCAGCCCTGTCCTGCTGCACAACATTTGGGAAGCTTTGCCATCTGGTCCCATCTACCTCCCCCCTTGTCACAGGCCAGGCTCCCCAGGACTCAGACTCTGAGACAGAGATTAGCACGCGGGAGGTTTATTCGGGTGCGCCCTTGGGATCAACACCTGCGGAAGGGAGGGCGGGGGCAGGACGAGGGGTCAAGCTGGAGCGTAGCTTTGGGGGAGATCTCAACCAACACTGCAGGGAGATTCCCCAAGCTGGGGCCAGGGGCCAGGGTTTTACACCCCTGTGCCCATTTGTTACCAGACGCCAGCCACCCTGGGAAGGGACATGACCTTGGGCCAGCAGTTCCCTTCAGCGGAGGCAGTGCTGGGGCAATAGATCCTTCACACCAGTGTGGGCAGGGCAGGCCAGCACCCTCCATGCCAATCTAGAGAAACCATGCAGAGTAACAGACTGCTCCTGGGATTACAACAAGGGCTGGGCACCACCATTATTGGTCCTGCTCAAAGCCTCTGCGATGCAGTGTCTACTATTATTACCGTCACTTACCAGAGGAAGAAGGAGGTCTGGAGGAGGTGTCTGGCCAGGGCGCTAGTTCAGATACCTACCGCGACCAGTGCCCGGGCAGAGAATGATCGTGAGCAGGAGCGGTGGGGGCTGGCGGCAACCTGGAGGGCCCGGGAGCTGTTCAAAGCACCAGTGGGTGCTCTGGCTTCTTGCCAGGTCCTCCAGTTTCACTAGAAAAGCTAGAAACCCAGATTTTTATAAGACATTAGTCAGCAATCAATTCGCTCACTTAAAGCGCTGTGCTGGCCACTGCTTTGCCAGCGACTTGTGGCTTATGGCGGCCAGCTTGTGACCTCTGTGTTAGACCCCTCTGGATTCCGTTTTGTTTTGTTTGTAGATTTACTTATGTATCTAATTTGGGAGGGGAAGGGCAGAGACAGAGAGGGACAGAGAGAATCTTTAGCAGGCTCCACGCCTAGCACAGAGCCTGAAAGCAGGGCTCCATCCCGCAACCCTGGGATCATGACCCAAGCTGAAATCAAGAGGCAGATGCTCAGCAAACTGAGTCACCCAGGTACCTCAAGATTCTGTTTTTGCTCTTACAGCATCAACAGGTTTGCTGATGTGAAGGTCAACTTCTAGCCTTAGCTTTAAGAAAGGACCAGTAACCCTTTCATTCATTCATTCATTCATTCATTCATCCAACACTTCCTGGGATCTAGGCCACACCAACCTTTGTCCAGGGTGCTGAGGTCTCTGAGCCGAGAGAGCTGGCCCCTTCTCTTGAGGGAAATCTGGACCCAGTGGGGGAGGTAGATATGAATAATCATTGCACACTGTCATAGGTCCCAGACACATGACAAGTGGTGAGAGCAGCTCTGTCTGAGGGTCGTGAAAGGCTTCAGGGAGGAAGTGGCTTCTGAGATGAGCTTCAAGGGATGAGAAAGATTCATCAGATGAAGAGGAGAGGGAAGGGCATTCCAATCAGGAGCACTCGCTAGGACCAGGCACAGATCTGGGGATAGCGAGGCCACATTCTGGCACTGAAGCACAGTGCACACAGCAGGTGGGGGCAGTGGTGGAAACTGAGGCTGAGGGGCATGATTGTGAAGGCTTTGATGCCAGGCCCAGAGCAGATTGTCAATAGGAGAGTAATCATATTAGATTTTTCTTCATCTCTCAATAGCCTCTTAGCAAGATGCTTGCCCCCTAGTTTCTACTTGATCGAACTCATCCTGAACACCACTGTCAGATTATTTTGCCCAAAACGTTGCTTTGTCATTGCTCTATCAAGAATAGATGCTGGCTTCCTATTTTCTAATGCATAGGTATGGCTTATTCCTGTCTGGCTCTAAGACCTTCCCAACTCTCCAATTTATTCCTCACTGCTCTGTAACTTGAATCCTTCACCCTGAACAAACCTATCTCTTTATCTATCGTCTCCCTTGCACGCCATGTCCATTCTCACTAGACTGACTTTGATCTTTAGAACTTTCCTTTGAGCTGTAGCAGGGGGTGAATTAGAAGAGGATACACCCAAGGCAGGAAGACCATGGAAACGATTGTCGCAATCTGCTGAGAACAGATGCAGCCTGGCCTCTGGGGGTCTCAGGCAGAGGCCAGGATGGTGGCAGAGAAGTTTAGGAGGCAAGAGGCCAGGGCTTGGCTGCCCGGCAGGGTCACCATCCCTAGCTTTGGGAGGGGTGGATGGGTAATTAGTGCCCGTGAGACCCCAGCACTCTTGGGCTTTCTCTTTGTCCCAGGTGACGACCCACCGAGACAGCGCCCCCACGTTCCTCAGCCAGAGCCTGGAGTATGCCAAGAATTCCCGGGCCTCCCTCCGGAAGGCCTCAGTCATGTTCATAGGTAACCTGGTAGAACTAGATTTGCACCTGGGGCTCTGCCTGCCCTGTATTTTGCTTCCCCGCCCCCCTTGGAAGGAGGCTGCCGGCCCTCCGGGCACCTGGGAAATGCCTCCCTTTGTGTGCGAGGCTTGGCCAGCAGACAGTCGTGGTGCAAATTAGAAAGGTCTTCCTTCCTCTAGATCCCTGCTTGGAAAGTGGGCCACAGGGTGGATCCGGCCTGGAGTCCTTGTGCAGTTCACAACCTTGGCAACTGCACAGTGGAACTGCTCTTTCCCCCCTCTGTCCCCCAGGCCCAGCAGGAGCCTACCATTGACTGTGGTGAGAGGGGCCAAGCTGGGCCATAGAAAGTGTGAAGTAGAATCTCAGCTCCATGATCCCCTTTCTGGGTGACCCCAACTGAGTCCTCTATGCCCACTGAGCCTCGGTTTCCTCGCCCACAAAATGGGGGTTAGCTCCGGTTTTACAGATTAGATGAGAATACTTTTTAATAATGTGAAGACTGGCTAGTCAAGGTGCTCCCTCAACATCAGCTCACTCCACATTTCCCCAAAACAACTAGATTCACCTCATTTGGAATCCCCACCCCACCCCAGACCCTTCCGATGGCAGGTGGAAATGTCTCCTCCCAGCAACTCCCCTCCTCTCCCTCAAATATCCACACACGCCTTCACCAGGTGCACAGGAGCTTGGAGAGGATGATGTTCCCAGCCCTCACTTTGCAACATTTCTTTTAGTTCTTTCCCCCAATTCACTTGTGGTTTGCATTAGTCAGTCTCCCACGCACCCATTCACTGGCTCATTTAGCAAATGTTGCTTGATGCTCCACTCTGCATCAGGCACCTGCTTAGTCTAGAGAAACAGAGAACCTTCTGGAAGTGATGTGGATGGCAGGGGTCGGGGTTGTGCTGTGAACCTGACCCGCGCAGGGACAAAGGAGCAATGCCCGGGACTGGGGGCATCCCTCAGAATGTGGGGGCCTGCCCAGAAGAGGCTTCTCACCCAGAGCACCATTATTTCCTAGATGCCCACATCCCTAAATCTTGCTCTGAATTAGCCACATCTAATAGTGATGGTGTTCAACAGCCTTGGGGGTGTTCTCTGTGCCGGGGAACCAAAGCGGAGTCAAGGCCGCGTCTGCCACAGGCAATCTCTGGCCTGATGCAGGCGTTCCTAACCTCCTGTGGGTTTGTGAAACCCTGAAACAAGCTATGAACACTTTCCCCTAGAAAAACACACGTGTGCATACAATGGCACGTGTGATTTAAGATCCTCAGAGACTGCCCTTCCCACTTCCCCACCCCGAGTGGGTCTAAGCTTGAGACCCCTGGTCTGGCAGGAGATATAAGTCACAAAATACATCTGAGTATATACAGATGAGAGAAACTCAGATGCTCTGGGAACCCAGAGAAACACCTAACCAAACCTGGGCATGGGGTCAGGAAGGTTTCCTGGAGAAGTAACCATGTTAAGCTGAACATTCAACGATGAATAGGAATGAGCCAGGCAGAGAGACGCGGGATGGGCCTAAGGAGAGGTGAGAGGTACGGCCTGACCCAGTCAAGGACCTGCAGGCACTCTGGGACCCAGGCGTGCAGGCTGGGAGCGGGGGAGGCCTGACCCACGTGGCCGAGGAGCGGAGTCTCATTCCCTCCAGGGCCCCACCGAACACCTGCCAGAAAGGTGTGCAAGGCGCTCAGTGTCTTACCACTATTGCTGCTCAAACTCCCCGGGAAAGGGGCCAGCTGAGGCGGCAGCCTCCCCGAGTCTCAGACGAGGACGCTAAGGGCCAGCCCGGGCAGGGGCCACCAAGGGCCGCACCGTCAGAGTCAGCTCTGGCCCAGATCCTGTCCCTGTCCTGGTGCCTGTCCCAGAGGACAGCCTCTGGGCCCGCCATGTCTCCTAGGACTCCACTTGGGGAATCTGTCCCGGGGTCAAAGTGAAGTTCTCTTTATGTCCTCATTCATGGGTCTCAAGGAGGGTGGGAGAGCTTCTCTCAGGAGGTCTGGTCTGGGGGCAGAGGTCGGAGTCGGGAGGTGGATGCACTCACCTCTCGGCTTACACTCAAGGGTCGCTGGTCCCCTGCATGGAGAGCATAATGACAGAAGACCAGCTGAATGAAGTTAAAGAGGGTAAGTCCTGCCCTGCGTCTTTGAGATCTCAGGGGCCAATGAGAGGATGAGTGGGCTCGCAGTGGGTGACAGAAAACAGAAGGGATAGGTCCCAACGCAGGGGCATCGGCTCAGTCCAGCTGTGCTAGTCTTCATCCCTGGTGAGCAATGTTAAGTACCCTGGGTCACCGACACACAGAACGCACAGCCCCACCCTAGGGGAGGTTACAGTCTAGGAACCCAGGCTAGAAAACAAGCCCCAAAGTATTTAGTACAGAGCAAGTGGTCTGGACTCTTCATGGGGGCACATTAGTTTTGTAACTGGAGAAATTGATGAGGTTTTAACTTAGGCTTCAAAAGGCAGGAACAGTTTGAAGGGCTGGGAGGAAGAGGAGATGAAGGGATGCCAAACAGAATGCCTGTGCCAAGACACAGCAGTGAGAAGGGAGGATCTGCTGTGGGACCTTTGTGGGGGACCCTGGCCTTAACGAGCGGCCTTTCCCTCCCCACGACCCAGCTCTGGAAAACCTGAGACACGACCCAGAAGCATCAGTGTGCATCTACGCGGCCCAGGCCCAGGACCACATCCTGGCCAGCTGCTGGCGGAACTCCTGGCCGCTGCCACACGGGGACTCATGGGTGTGCGACCCAGCCACCACGCACCGCTGGAGCCCTAGCTGTGAGAACCTGCCCGCTTCCCACCAGCGCCGCTCCTGGATCATGCAGGCCCTGGGCTCCTGGAAGATGAACTTGAAGCAGTGATGTGCCTGAGCCCCCAGCCCTCCCCAGGGGCGGCCACGGCCATGCTCATGATAAACGCCACGTGGCTTACCTCTCCCCCTGACTGTTTCCTCACGGGAGACGCCCCACGCCCCGGGGCAGCCATTGCTCCATGCGGCACATCTGTGAGATGAGTGTGGCCTTCGTTGTGGACTCAGGCAACATTTACAGATGCACACGGGCTACTTCGTCCACACTTTATAGGTGGAGAAGCCGAGGTGAAGTGCCTTCCTCAAGGCCACAGAAAAAGTCCACTTTGTGCCTCAGTGTCCCCTCTCCCATAGAGTGGTTAGAAGAACCATAAAAGATGATGATTGGGGTGGCTTTAGGGGAAGGAAAGGGACAGACGCCCCTACCCCATGACCTCATGCACTTCCTGGAACCCTGACCTCTGAGTCCCACCCTCAGGTCATTGCCCAGAGGTCGGTTGTCTATCATTTGTCTAACATTTACTGAGCACCTAACCTGGGCCAGGCCTGTTCTGGGTGCTGAAGGAGAGCAAGGCCCAGTCCCAACCCTGGTAACTCATAGTCTGATGCAGTGGTTCTCAACAGGGTGATTTTTGACATGCAGGGACTATTTCACAATATCTGGAGGCACTTTTGATTGTTACAACTTGTGGAAGGGGATACTGTTGTCCTCTAGTGGGTAGAGCCCAAAGATGCTGCTAAGCACAGCACAGCCCCCAGTGAAGAATTATCCATCCCAAATGGTTAGAAGTGCTGGGGTTGAGAAACTTTGGTCTAATGGAAGTATCAGAGACATGTAAAGACATCCGTGCCCACCAGGGCGGTGCTGTGATGAAGGAGCTCGTGGGAGCTTGTGAAGCCCAGAGGATGTACCTAGGCCAGCTGGGAGTAGGGGTGTCAGGGGCAAGACCCCCCACTAGGGGGTTTGGAATGAGGATACGTGGTGGGCATGAATGGAGGAGAGCAGGGCACATGGGACTGAGGACCAACTGCTGATACGCAGCTTCAATGGATCCTAGAGTGTGTGTGCATGCATGTGTGTGTGTGTGTAGATCAGGGCCAGGGCCAGCTCACCATGGCCTTGGAGGCTGGGTTAAGGGAGCAGCGGGAAGGCATGGTGCGGTGTTAAGCAGGGGAGAGATGTGGGCAGATGTCGGCTTTAGAAAGCTCCTTCCTCTGGAGGATACAGGAACCCCGCAGGCATTGCTAGTGGGAGGGGGGATGGGAGCAGACGTCTGGGACACGAATCCGTCATGATTCATTCATACGGAGTTCAGGCATGCCATGACCCGGCAGTTCCACGCATGGGCACACATCTTGGAGCTCTCCCCAGAGATCCATAAAAAGAGCTGTTATGAGGTCCATTGCAGCGCGTTATTTGTGGTGCCTGGGAGAGGAGGAGGGCTGGGTATCCATCCTCGGGGGTGAATGGGCGCCGGGGAGTCCCATGTAGCACTTCACAGGCAGTGGGGGTACCTGTAGCACCTTGGATGGGACCTCAAACCTAGTGCTGAGGGAAAGAGTACATTAAAAATGTATGCACAAAAGAAGCCACAGTTTGCAAGAATACTTACAAGCTGAAAATACACATTAAAACACAGGCCAGTGGGAGGGAGTAAGGAGGAGGGCTCTGGGCCTAAAAGGGAATGAATGATAAAAGGGAGGGGAAGAAAGCTCACGCTGTGGCGGAAGGAAAGAGGGGTGGTGACCAGGAGCATGGGCAGGGAGACTCTGCTGGAGGCTCCGGGTTGGGGGGGGAGGAATGGAAGCCTGAACGGCAGGGCAGGATGGAGAAGGAAGACTGGACCCTGGGGAGAGAGAGGGAGGGGAGTTTTCAAAACCTGGTGGTTGACAGAATGGAGGAGGGGGAGGGAGAGCAAGGCGCTGAGGGTGGTGCCTGCCTTTCTGGGCGGATGACTGGGTCAGTGGTGTCCCCCGCACTGGTTGACCCGTTAGGATCAGAGGCACCTTCGTGGAGAGAGGAGTTGAGGCTGGAGGTGGTGGTGAGCTTGAGAGGCTTGGTGTCGTGATAGTAGGGACGTCTTCCAGGTGGCTGGCTGCACAGTGGCGACCTTGGCATAAGGACCTGGGATGGAAGTGCGTTGGGGATTCCTCGCAGACAGGGCTGAGGTGAGATTCCCCAGGGCGAGAGTGTAGAGTACATGTAAGCTCCTGCTGGGATGAGGAACCCAGGAAGTTGACCACACAATCCTCTGCCAATAAATGGTAGGCCAAGGCCATCAGGATTCTGGGGCTAAGAGAGAGCGGGAAATGGGGGTGGTCCTTGTGCATCACGTCTTCCATTGCCAAGAATGTTCACAAGCATGGCCTCCTTGGAGTGTTGCGGTAGCCTTGTGGAGTTATGGCGAAGGTCAGGCTGGCTTCACTGCCCTCACTCTACAGACGACAGGACTCCAAGGTGAGTGGGGCTTGTCCAAGGTCACACAAGAGAAAAGAAGTGTGGGTCTCGAAGGTCTCCCAACTCCCATGTCTGAGCCCTTTCCACCCAAAGACATTGCTGGAACCCAGGTCTGGGCTGGCCTTGGCAAATGACAGCTGCCACATTCCGGTCTGGGTGGCTTCTCAGCACAACAGAGGCTGACGAGCTCAGTGACTGGCCAGCGCCCCCCAAGTAGTCTCAAGTCAGAGAGCGCTCAGCAATCACTTCCTTTTCTGAGCCTCCCCCAATATCACCTTTAAAATGGATTCTTGCCTCACAGAGTTTTATAGGAATCAAATAAAAAGGGAAGCCAAAGGATCCGCAGGTTCTGTACCCTAGAAGAGAAAAGATAGTGAGGAGGAGAATGAGAAGGGGGCCCATCAGGGAGCCCGCTGGAGGATGAAGGGGGGAAAGGAGGTGCCGAGTTGGCGGGGAGGAGGCACTTGGACCAAGTGTTCTGCTGGGCACTGGCGGGCAGCTGGAAGGGGAAAGCCGCAGGCCTGGCCCCGGGGGCCACAGCCCTCCGTGCCTGCCCGAGCCCTGCTCTCTCTCCCACCCGTAGCAGATCACACCCAAGCCTGCCCGCCCCACAGCCACGCCTCCCATGCCTTCTCTTCCCTGGTCTCTCACCAGCACCTCAGCTCTTAACCCAGCCTCCTCCCATCAATCCTTCACCTTCATCAACCCAGGCCTCCCCAAGACAAATCTGTCCTCAGGTCTATCGCTGGCTCATTATCCTCTGCAAGTTAAAGGCCGGACTGCCCTCCGGCCCCCATCCGCCTTGCTGGCCTTTCCCCCTGATTCTTGCGGTGCCCGGCAGGCCAGGCTCTTACACACCGCCCTGCCTCTCTGCCCAGGGGCTCCCGCTGTCTAAGATGCTCAGCCCCCTTCCAGAGCTCGTCTGTCTCCCTCATCTCTGCTCTGCTCAGCTCCGCATTGCCTCCTCTGTGAAACCTTGCCGAACCCCCGAGGAAACACCCACTCTTCCGGGCCTCCGCTGTGCAGACTTGGGACTGACCCTGGTGTTTGGTCAGCTGCCTGTCCATCTCCAGGCTGTGGGCTTCCCGAGGCTGTAGCAGCCACCGCAGGGCGGCGCTGGCCATCTGCTGGGTAACCCTGCGGCAGCAGGAAGGCACGCCTCGCCTGGAGATCCTGTTTCCACGCCAGATCGCGTGGGTGGGGAGGTGGTTCGCCTCAGGAACAGGCACGTCTGATCACATAGCCCCTTTTCTCAAAACCCTCCATAAGGTTCCACTGAACGCTGGGGCGCCTGGGTGGCTCAGTCAGTTAAGCGTCCGACTTCGGCTCAGGTCATGATCTCACAGTTTGTGGGTTCGAGCCCCACGTCAGGCTCTGTGCTGACAGCTCAGAACGTGGGGCCTGTCTTCAGATTCTGTATCTCCCTCTCTCTCTGACCCTCCCCTGCTCATTCTGTCTCTGTCTCAAAAAATTAAAAAAAAAAAAGGTTCCACTGCACGCTGAGGAAGACCCAAGTCGCCAGAATCACTACTCATCATCCCTCCCACCTCACTCACCCTACTTCTCATTCTGCTCCAGGACCCCCTCCCCGCCAGCTCCACTCGCTGGGGCTGGGCTCTGCCAGTCCCCGCCATGGAGAGGGCTGTCCCCGCGCCCCCACCCCCCAACAGGCCCTGGCCACCTCAGGCCTCCTCCTTTGCTTGATGCCTGTACACCCAGTTTGGAACTTTCCCCTGATAGCTCTTGCTAGCACCTGACAACCTCTTATAAATTACGTTCACCGGCTGTCTCTCCCCATTACCCTCTCAACGCCTGGAGAGCAGGGGTTTTATCTGCTTTGCCCACCACTGTATATCCAGCGACCGCAATAGGCCTGAACACACAAGGAGCTTAGGGAACACGTGTTAACTGGCTGGACAAACGAGCTAAAGAAGTGATAAGGGAGCACTGCGGGGCGTTGGGTTTATCCGCCACCCCAAACCCTGAGGGGCGGGGCTGAGGCCCGCTGAGGGGAGGCCCGGGCGGGGGTGGTGCTGGTCGTGGAGGGGTGGAGCCCGGGTCGGGCCGGAACCCAGGTAGAACGGAACCCGAGGCGCGTCGGTAGGCGCGGCCCGGAGGACTGAGGGAAGAGCACCCGCACTGCCGGAAGCTGCCGCGGTTTTTTAGCAGCTGCGACTGTGGCGCGAGGGTGGAAGAGTCGCCATGGAGCAGTGGGAGCTGGACGCCGACGCGGACATCGACGCGGACGCTGACGATGCCATGGACGAGTTCCTGGACAAGTTCCAGAACCAGTCTTACAGTGGCGGCTTCCACGAGGATCAGTGGGAGGAGGTAGGCGGCCCNCGCTGCCCGCGGACAGGTGGCTTCTCCTCGGGAGTGTTAGAAACTCGGCCTCGGGGTTTTGGGCGCCGTCTTAAGCTGCGAGTACATTTAGGAGTACGAGCTGTGACCCCACCACTTACTGACTCAGTTGCTTAATTTCTCCGAGCCCGTGGCCTCATTTGTAAAATTTCCTTAACTGTAGCCACAGTCTCGGAGGATTGCGGCGTAGACGAAGTGATACNCTTGTTAAACCTTGAGAGCCGAAAGAATCCTTAGAGATTGGTACCCTGCACGCTCATGTTACAGATGGGAAACTGAGGCCCGAATAGGGGGAGAGCGAGCTAATCCTGATTTGCAAATCATGAGGAGGAGGAAAACTCCGACGTAGAGACATGGAATTGGATCTATCCGGTGGAAAATCTTATTCCTGTGGTCCATTCTTGTCTTAATCTCCAGGAATTTGAAAAGGTCCCCTTATTTATGAAGAAAGCGCCCTCCGAAATTGATCCCAACGAAAATCCTGACTTGGCTTGCCTCCAGTCAATTATTTTTGATGAAGAGCGATCTCCAGAAGGTATCTGACATGAGTCTAGTTAATATTTTTGTGTCTCTATTGGATTGAGGTAAAGAGTGAGTCAGAGAGGTTCTGGTTGATAACAAGTAGTTAACCTGCTCAAAGGTGTCACTATTCCACATATACTTTTTTGTGTTCTTTTTTTTTATACTTTTTTTTGGTTTTTGAGACATACTAAATGCTAGGCGTGTCGGGGAGTACAGGGATGAGTAAGACAGCCCTCAAGGGTTATGCTCCCGTGGATGGCCAGATTGTCCTAGGTGTATCTGGTAAGGGCCAACACGTAGCTGTGTAGTAGGTGCTGCTGGAACACTGAGGAGGGGGAGGTAGGAGTGGGCTCACAATGGATTGGAAATTTGAACTGATTCTTTACAGTTTTGTAGGCTCTTACTAGGGTGGGGACGGGAATTTGCTTTCGTGGGAATAAAACGTAAGCAAAAACAAAAGTATAAAGTAACTTTTTAGAAGTTCCTTTCTTCAAGACGTCGGATACGCATACTTTTTTTTGTTAAGTACCTGACAGTCTGCCTTGTAAGAAATTTGGAATTCATTATAGCGTTAAGTATTCATGATTTGTTTCTCCATGTTGATACCTAGTCCAATAGCCTTAGTTTATGAGTTTTCTTTCTCTGTTGGTTTCTTCTATTTGGTTGATCATATGTTATGTTATTGTATGATTTAGGATCTGTTTTTAGTGAGCCTTTAAAAAAAACAGGAAACAGTGATTATTTATTCTCTTCTTTGCAGAACAGGCCAAGACCTACAAGAATGAGGGCAACGATTACTTTAAAGAAAAAGAGTATAAAAAAGCCGTGATTTCGTACTCTGAAGGATTAAAGAAGAAGTGCACAGACCCTGATTTGAATGTTGTTCTTTATACCAACCGGGCAGCAGCACAGTTCTATCTAGGTAATTTATATTATTTAGTGCTTTCTAGAGAATTAACTTTACAGCAAAAATGATTTTGCTGGTTAGTGTGGAGTTTGAGAGTGTCAGAAGAAGAGCTGCTGATCCCAGGAAGCTAGGCTAGTTTACTCTAACTGAACTTGCCTCTTCCAGGTAGACTTGGTGAAGAGGGAAACCAGATAGATTGTATAATTCTTACTCTCTGAACCAAACAGGTGAGCTATGTTCATAAAGCAGTTGGTATGATCTGAGATTTTTTTTTTTTTAGCCCAAATGCTTCTCAAAAAACAATATGTTTTTGTTTTTGGCCTTTTATCCTATCCTTAAGGATGCTAGAAGGATTCAAGCAATAGAGATTTTTAAGTGAGAGAAGTATATTAAAGGGAGAATTTTTCAAAGACTGTGGGACCTTTGATGTGAAAGATATTCTTTAGGCAAGGAGATGTGGAGCGTGCTGCCGCTTTGTTGGAGACCTGTGGTGCATGTTAGTGTGCCCACGATGCCGGAATGACCCACGGCAAAGAACCCCACACTGGGATTCTTAGGCTTTATAAGCTCCTTTTCAGGTAACACTTATTACCGTGCAGGACTGTGGTGTGGACGTCACTTTGGGAAACACTGGTTGTTCGGTAACATTATTGCTGGTGGCCAGTCTTGGTCATGTTAGACCTGTTTCTTACCACAAGGCTGGAAGAGGCCCTGGGGGTCTCGGGCATTTCCGAGGGGCTGGTAGCGCACTAGCCTTGCGGTCCAGCTGGGCTGAGTGTGCCGGGACCCGTCCCCACTTAAGCAGTCCCTCCCCACCACAGGCTGCTCCAGCTGCTGTCTTCCTGTAGCGCATTTCATTGTACAGCCCTACATAGTAAAAGTGGTGTAGAACTTGAGAGATGATTTGGGCCAACCAACCCCTCATTTTAAATAGACTCAGAGGGACCCTCTGGTTAGTGCCAGAACTAGGACTGGAAACCCATTCTTCTGACTCCTGGAGGAATACATCTTCTTCCGTCAGCAGACTAACTTGAGTTCTTGTTCTGTGCTAGGCACTGGTGTTGCAGAGATGGGTAACACCTGGCCTTTCCCTGAAGGCGTTTCCCTCATTCCCGTATTCAGCCAGTAAATACATATAAAGCATCTACTGTGTGCTATGCATTGCACTGTGAGCAACAAACTACATAGGTCCTTTCTTTGGGGGAACTTAAAAGACCGTCATGCGTAGGGCCAGTAAGACCAGAAGAGGCACCTTGCAAGAAAACCGTGTGTGTGTGATGCCACAGGAGCAGAGGCATAATAATCCCTGCTGTTCCTTAAATGGTCCCTCACTGGTACAGCTCACAGAGCACTTTCACATTTGTCATCCCTCTTGACCTCACAGCAGCTCTGTAAGGTAGGTGAGGTTAACCTCTTTATCCCCAGTCTGCAGAGTAAGAAACTGTAGTAAAATGCAGTAAATGTAGTAGAATGGATTGTGTAAGGGTGCCCAGTGCTAGGGTTAGTATGCAGAGTTGGCTTTGATTCGCAGTGCACTGAATGGAAGACCCCTTTACCCACACTTCCAGAAGTACCTGGTGCTGCCAGTTCCTGAGTCCTGAGCACTTTTAGGTTCTGCAGTACAGCTTGCTAGCTAGCTTTGGGCCTTCCCTTTTGCTGGCTCAGAATTCCGTTTTCTTAGGCCCGATTAGTCATTTAGCCCTGTCCCTCTGTTTTCCAGCTTTAAAAACGTGTTCTGTGTTCTTACTCTTCTCGTCTCTGTGGGTTTATAGCACTTTGGGGGGGAAGGGGGGGAGTAGTGGAGGTTGAGTTAAATCCTTATCTACCTTATCTGAAGGTTCAGTCTACTACCTTTAACCAGAAGTCTTTGGATCTCTTACATATATATTTTCTTCCATTGTTAATATCATGCTGTTATTCCAACATTCCGTTCTTTTCACTTAATTTTATAAAAAACAAGTTTATCTGTGATTAAAATTGTGAATACTGTTTTAATAGCTACATGAACTTGCATCATTTGGACACTCCAGGGTTTGCACTATTGGCTTTACTGTTCTGCTATTATTGAATATGCAGCTGCTTTTAGGTGTTTTAAAATAATGCAGTAATGAGCACAGTGGTAAAGTTTTCCACTAATCCTGATTCATCTTAAGACTGAACCAGGATCTGGCTGACTGGCTCCCAGGCCACAGCTGGATCCTTGGTCTCCTATAAGCTAAAAATGTTTTTTAGATTTTAAAGAATTATAAAACCAGCAAAGATGAATGTGTAACAGATCATATGCAGCCTAAAGTATTTACTATATGGCCCTTCAGAAGAGGGTCAGAAAACTTTTGCTGACCCCTGTGCTAGAATTTTTAGAAGTGAAAATATAGGTGAATACCAAACTGTTCAGTGATATTTACAGTATAAACTAGAAAGTGAGGATCTACTTCATGCCCTTCTAGTTTGGATAACCAGTGTGTATGACTGCAGCCCTTTTCATTTTTTTTTAATATNTGTGTGTCCACATCTGTATGTTTAGATTGGTTTGTTTTACAAAATTATATTGGTATTTTACACATTGACATTATACACATAGAACAACCAGTTAAAATTATGTAGCATAGGCATCCTATCATGCCTTTCACATGCAGATGTATCTTACTCTTTTTTAATGGCTGCAGACCGTGTAATAGTATGGAATAACCATAGTTTGTTTCCCGAATTTTTGTTTGAATTCTAGTTAGTTAAGATATAATGTAATATTGGTTTCAGGAGTAGGATTTATTGATTCATCACTTACATGTAACATCCAGTGCTTAACACAAGTGCCCTTCTTAATGCCCATCACCCTTTAGCCCATCCCCCACCCATCTTCCCTCTAGTACCCCTCAGTTCTGTAACCAAATGTTCCAGAATCTGGTCTGGATCACCCGGCGGAAGAACCAAGTGGCACTTTGGAGATCTTGGAAGGCAGGAGGTTTATTTTATACCGGTGGGCTCAGAGGAGATCATTCTTCAGAGGTCTAAGCCCAGAGCATTAGCAGAGGGAGTAACTTATAGCCAGTTATTTCCGCATTCCTCATTATTCAAGGACAGGCGTTTTCTTATTAGTCCTGTCAACCATCTTACAACAGATTTTTCCTATCATTCCCCCCCTTTGAAGCCCTTTTAAACAGTGCCCTTGTTAATGCCCATCACCCTTTAGCCCATCCCCCCACCCACTTTCCCTCCAGGAACCCTCAGTTCTTTATAGTTAAGAGTCTGTCATGGTTTGTTTCCATCTCTTTTTTTCCCCTTCCCCTATGTTCATCTGTTCCGTTTCTTAAATTCCACGTGTGAATGAAATCAGGGATTTGTCTTTGTCTGCCAGACTTAATTCCTTTAACATAATACATTCTAGCTCCATCCACATTGTTGCAAATGGCAACATTTCATTCTTTTTGACGGCTGAGTAATATTCCTGCGTGTGTGTGTGTGTGTGTGTGTGTGTGTCTGTCTGTCTGTCTGTCTTTATCCATTAGTCGTTGGACAGTTGGGCTCTTTCCATAGTTTGGCTGTTATTGACAATGCTCTTATAAACATGGGGGTGCATGTTTCCCTTCGAATCTGTATTTCTGTATTCTTTGGATAAATACCTAGTAGTGCAACTGCTAGGTCATAGGGTAGTTCTATTTTTAACTTTTTGAGGAACCTCCATACTGTTTTCCAGAGTGGCTGCACCAGTTTGCATTCTCACCAGCAGTGCAAGAGGGTTCCCTTTCTCTGCATCTTCAACATCCATTGTTTCCTGTGTTGTTAATTTTAGCCATTCTGAGAGAGATGACTGGTGGTTTTGATTTGTGTTTCCCTGATGATGTGTGATGTTGAGCATCTTCTCATGTGTCTGTTAACCATCTGGATGTTTTTAGAAAAAATGTCTATTCATGTCTTCTGCCCATTTTTTAAGTGTATTTTTTGTTTCTTGGGTGCTGAGTTTGATAAGTTCTTTATAGAATTTTGGATACTAATCCTTTATCTGATATGTCATTTGAAGATATCTTCTTCTACTCTATAGGCTGCCTTCTAGTCTTGTTGACTGTTTCTTTTGCTGTGCAGAAGCTTTTTATCTTGATGAAGTCCCAATAGTTCATGTTTGCTTTTGAGACCTATCTAGTCAGAAGTTGCCCCAGCCAAGGGTCAAAGAGCTTGTTGCTTGTTCTCTCCTCTAGGATTTTGATGGTTTCCTGTCTCATATTCAGGTCTTTCATTCATTTCGAGTTGATTTTTGTGTACAGCGTAAGAAAGTGGTCCAGTTTCATTCTGCATGTTGCTGTCCTGTTTTCCCAATACCATTTGTTGAAGAGATTTGTCTTTTTTCCATTGGATACTCTTTCCTGCTTTGTCAAAGATTAGTTGACCATATAATTGTGGGCATAACCATAGTTTATTTAATCATTACTACAGTCAGGATATTTAGGGTATCCCCAGCACTTCACAATCAAAAGTAATACTGCAGTTAACATGCTTTTACATTTATCCTTGCACATTTGTCCAAATATTTATTTAAGTGTTTTCATTTTTGAGAGGGAGGGGAGGGGCAGAGACAGAATCTCAAGCAGGCTCTGTGCCTTCAGCACAGACCCCGATGTGGGGCTTGATCCCTCAAACTGTGAGATCATGACCTGAGCTAAAATCAAGAGTTGGATGCATGCTTGACTGACTGAGCCACCCAGCTGCCCCTGCCAAAGTATTTTTAAGGATAAATTCCTAGAAAAATGTTGTTGGGTCAGAGTAGTCACACAAAGTACATGCTAATTTGCTCTCTAATTTACGCTTACCTGAGTACCCTTTTTCTGTGTCTTCACTGATACTGGATATTACCTGTCTTTAATTTTTACCAGTTCCATGTTAATTTTAATTTCTTCAGTCATTGGTGATGTTGAGCATCTTTTCATGGGCTTGCTAGCCATTAGTTGTTCTGTGGGCTTCCGGTGTTACAAACATTGCTAAGATTCTTGATGAACTTAACTATATTTTTTTTCTAAAAACTGTTGCTCTTATTTATATTCCTCCAGGATTATACAAAAATATCTGTGTGTCTACACACAAATTTTTGCAAATAATCCTGAAATCAATCTTGTTTTCTCTTTGACTCATTGGTCCCTATTAGGCAATTTTCGTTCTGCTCTCAATGATGTGACAGCTGCCAGGAAGCTAAAACCCTGCCACCTCAAAGCAATAGTAAGAGGTAAGTATTGTAGACTTACAGTATGATTGTCATTATGGAAAAGTTGGCACTCACTGCCCCAAGAGTTGAGGCATTTTAAGTTTTGAACATTAAGGGGCTAATATACTAATGAAGTCACCTTATTTTTGCAGTCTCTATATTAAGTTCCTGGTTCTTATCAATAGCAATATGCCATTTTAAGAAGAATTTTCCAGAGAATAATATAACCCTTTATGGTTTAAGAATTTGTAGAGAAATTGAAACTCCTAATTTTAAACTAATAATAAAATTATTTAAACTAAAGCAGTTCCAGAAGCCACATTCTATTTTTTTTTTTCCAAATTAGCTGATTGAAAGGCAAGAACTTCAAATGCCATGTTAATTAAAAGATAAGTTATTGGATCTTTGCTGATAACTCTGATGCTGAGATGTTCCCAGACTGTATTTTCTTTTGTGGTCTGACCTTTCTACGTAATAATAGTGCTTGAATTACTTTTATATTTTACGTTTTCTTTGAGAAGCTCAAAGGTGCTTTGTAAACTTTAATTTATTCATCACATATTAATCTTCCCTGTATCCCCCATGGACCAACTGCTTTATCCTAAGCCAAATGCTTTATCAGAGTTATGCCCCTTTAGATATGCATAGTTAGGGGTTGGTAGGTAGCTCCGTGTTCCTCAGCTGTAGGGGAAGACGGTACCGTTCAAAGATTGGCAAGTAAATTCACTCTGGTCCTGTGGAATTGGCTACAGACTGGAGTCTCATCCTTGACTGAAGTCAGTTTTACCTCAGCACGTGACATTGGCAGGACACCCACTCTGAGTATCAGTGTACTTAGCTCTGGGAGGTGAGATTGGATTCTGTGGACATGTAAGCCCTTCAGTTCTGCTATACTGAAATGCTGTGGAAGTCTAAGGGGGCAAACTGGAGAACAACAAACATGGTGAGAGGAGAGGCAGCCGTCTCTGGGAACCGTTTTAGGAGAGACCAGTGTCTTTGGTCTTGGCCCCTGCTTTGATGAATGGCTGATGTCCATTCTGCTTTCTGTCTCCATTTAAAACACCATCTGACATGGGCTTTATTCTGATTTGCAGATGAGGAACCTAAAGCTTGGAGGTGCTCAGTACTCGTCCAGGGTCTAGTTGGTAAATGACGGAGCCAGATTCCTAGCCCAGATCTGTCTGCTTCCAGAGTCTGTGCTCTCTGCCATTAAGCTGTAGCATTCTCTGCTTTAAAAGCCCTCCATACCAGAGGGGCTTATCGGAGTTTTGAGCTGAAGGGGCCTTAGCTTTCTGATCTAAGATACAAAAAATATTCTCCCTTGTCTGGAGAATGCAGTACAAGGGGCTTTAATCACGTTTTCCCTTCAGAATGCTGGCTGGTGGAGGTGGGGGTTCTCATTCAGGGAGGCCGCTTTCTGTGCATATTGTCCACCTGTATTAAGGGTTCTGGGTTCTACAGGTGCTTTATGCCATCTGGAACTGAGAAACTTTGCTGAGGCTGTGAACTGGTGTGATGAAGGGCTGCAGATAGACTCCAAAGAGAAGAAGCTTCTGGAAATGAGGGCTAAAGCAACCAAGCTGAAGGTAGGTGGCAGAATCAGTGGCATTTGTTACTTTGCATTAATTATTTAGTATTTCCCAGATTGCGTCTTTTGGGTCATTGTAAACTTTTTTTTTTAATGTTTATTTCTTTGAGAGCGAGTGTGTGTGCATGTGAGTGTGCAGGAGCAGGGGAGATGTAGGGAGAGAATCCCAAGTAGCCTCCTTGTTGTCAGTGTAGAGCCCAACATGGGGCTTGAACTCTCAAACTTTAACGTCATGATCTGAGCCGAAATCAAGAGTTGGATGCTTAACTGACTGAGCCGTGCAGGCTCTCCAACTTTTTCTTCTTTAAAAACAAAACCCAGGGGTGCCTGGGTGCCTCAGTCAATTGGGCCTCTGACTTTGGCTCAAGTCGAGGTCTCGTGGTTTGTGAGTTCGAGCCCCACATCGGGCTCTGTGCTGACAGCTCAGAGCCTGGAGCCTGCTTTGGATTGTGTGTCTCCCTCTCTCTGCCCCTCCTCTGCTTGCACTCTCCCTGTCATAAATAAACAAACATTAAAAAAAAACCAAAACTGTTTCCTATCTTTGGAACTCTGGAGGACACAAATAAACAAGGTAAGTTTTTTGTTTATAGTTAAAATGTGTTTACAGTTATGTGACAGAGACAAGCAAGAATATATAGTATATATAGTGGTGTGTCTAACTCTGCCCTGGATGAGAGCAGGGCAGAGATGGGGATGGCAGAGAAGATTGGCTGAAAGAGGTGATGCCTCTGTCTAATCTCTTGAAGACTAAGAGTGTACTCGACTGGAGGGTGGAAGTGGGGAGTGGAGAACATTCCAGACAAGAGAAAGCATAACTATGGGCAGGTTCTTAATATTTCTGAAACTCAATCCCCGCTTTGAAAATTGTGGACATAATATATGGTTTTTATGAGGATTGAATGAGATTATGTGTGTGTGAGCAGATTTCTTGACTTATAACAAGGAGTTGATAAATGTGTAGCTATTATGACTTGAGTAAGAAGTGGCACAAAACTTCCATAATGTAGTGTGTACACTGTGTAAAGCTCCTGAAAGAGAGGAGGGGAAAGGACAGCTAAACAATGTCCAGCATTTAGATACCATTTTCTGTTATCCTCCAGGTGCTATTTAAATATTTTACTTACATGAATTCATTTAAACCACACAGCAGCCCTACAAGGTAGGAACTATTCTGATTCACCTTTCAGGAATAGGCAGTTAAAGCACAGAGAGGTCGGGAAGCTACCTAGCTGTGGTGAAGGTGGGTGTCCAAGTCAGGCAGTCTGGCTCTAGAGTCCCGTGCTTAGTCCCTGTGCATTACTGCCTCACGTGTCTAGTAATACAAGGCCAGAACTGGACTTCGGGTCTCCTGATGGTGGTTCTGGGTCTGTCTTCATGCTTATACTGTGGAAGGGGAGTTCTCAGTGCTATGGGAGCCTTCAGCTGGCCCTGCAAAGGCGTACGTTTTAATAGTCATTCTGGTCATATAAAATGATAGAAAAAGTAGAGATCTGTTGACTTACTTGGCTCAGTGACAGAATTCTAAGCCTAGGTAACTGAGAGAATGTCTCGCAGGCTACCATGTAAGGCCATAGCCAAGCTAAAAACCCATAGTGGACTGAAACAAAAGCTGTAGCTTCTGTAGCACAGGCACAGTTAAAGAAAGATTTCAGGGCTCCAAAGCCCAATACTGGGTATAGCTGGGATTGCTTCCTGAGTATCAGGATTATTCTATATCTGAGTATAAACCCATTCTGGATTCCTGTGTGCTTGGTGAGTGTGTAAGCAACAGACCTCATATGGCAATATTAAAATCAGAGAAAACAGCCATCAGTACCATCTGGTATTTATTACTGGAAATAAAGCATGGCAGTTTTTAAATGATAAAAGCAAATGAAGAAGATTTAACAATTCTAAACATGCATGTAGAGTAAGAAGAGAACTTCAAGATGCATGAAGCAAAAAAACCAATGAAGGAGATAAATCTACAAATAGGTGTAGATGTCAGCACACTCTCTGTCAGTAATTGATAGAAAAGGTAGATAAATTGGCAAAGAGAAGTGACATCAGCAAAAATGGCCAAATAAAGACCTGCTAAAATTCTATACTTCATAAAGTCTATGGAAAACTGGCAAAATGGTCAACTTTTTTCAGAACTCTGAAATGAGCCAAAGGCTTGCAGCAATCAGGGAGTGTTTATTCAGGAAAAATGTCTGAACCTCTCTAAGCAGGGCAAGCTTTGTGACATTTTTACTTGCCCTCTTCCTATCTCCCCCTCCCTAGTACCATAGTAGCCTTGGAAGTATCATGGTGAAAAAGGGCAGCCTGGTAGCCACCAGAGGAGGCAGATAGATCAGAGCCCTTTCAAAGCCCCGTGCCCAAAGAACTGCCATTGTTTGACCATCTGGGTGGTTTCCAAGAAGACGCCACTCACCAGGCTGATTTTATTTGATTCGTCTTAGAGCTATCCCAGTATGAAAAGCTTCTGGGAGAGCTGGGTGGAAAGAAGGGGTGTCAGAAACAACTAGAAGCAATTATTTGAGACTGCAGCTGCCCGAGATAGTGGATAACAGGGCAAACAGTAGGCTTACCAGAATACTTAAAAGGAAAAGCTGGAGAATGAGATTTTGCAGGGGCTTTGAAAAGCTCCAGCATATTCCTGGAAATCTGCAAGGTCACATGTGTGTCCAGGGCTATGCACGTGCTCAGGAAAGATCTAAGAAGGTCCTAAGCTCTTACTGCTTGCTGACTTGGGAGGCTCTGTGGAAGCTGTAAGGGAAGGCTAAGGTGAATTGTAAATGGTGGGCAAGTGTGGAAGGTGTGCCACAATATGCACAGGGAGCCCCCCAGCAAAGAGTGGGAGACTTTTTGGCTTCATGCATTTAGGGAAATCTGTCTAATCATTAGCTGACCACTGAACTAACTATTTAGGGACTTTTATGTCACATAAAACAGAATACACACTTTATAGAATTAGTTCAGGAAAGTATTTAAACAATAGAAGCAGCAATATCAAAAATTGGAGAGGAAAGAGAGGAGAATCCAGTTTCCAGAGTTGCCATATTGTATTATTTTAAATGTCTGGTTTTCAGTACAAAATTACAAGACATGCAAAGAAATAAGAAAGTATGACCCATACACAGGAAAAAAATAGCAACAGAAAATGTCCCTGAGGAAGCCCAGACATGAGACTTACAAAGACTTTAAACCAGCTCTTTCCAGTATGTTCTAGAACTAAAGAAGTTAAAAAAAAAAAAAGAACAATGTCCTACCAAATAGAGACTATCAATAAATTGAAAAAAAAAAAAGAATCACATAGAAATTCTGTAGTTGAAATGTTTAACTGAAATGAAAAGGGCACCAAAGGGCTCAACAGCAGAACTGTGAAGACAGGTCAGTTGTGACTTCCTGGCATGAGGGACAGAAAGAAGAATAAGGAAACATGAAGAGAGACTGAGAGACCTGTTGGATGCCATCAAGTGTATCATCAGAGACATGGGAGTCCCAGGACACCAGGAAGAAACAGGGACAAAAGAATACTTGAAGAGATAAAGCCAAAACTTCCCAGATTTGATAAAAACCAGTAATCCACCCTTCCAAGAAGCTTAACAAACTCCAAGTAGGACTTACTTGAAGAATTCTGTACCTGGACATATCATAATCAGACTATTGAAAGTCAAACACAAGAATGTTAAAAGCATCAAGAGAGAAGTGATTCTTCATTTATAAGAGATCCTCAATAAAAGTAACAGCTGACTTCTCATCAGAAGCCATGGGAGCCAAAGGGTCATGGGTTGTCCTTCAAAGTGCTGAAAGAAAGACTGTCAACTGGGGCGCCTGGGTGGCTCAGTCGGTTAACCGTCCAACTTTGGCTCAGGTCATGATCTCGCGGTTCGTGGGTTTGAGCCCCACGTTGGGCTCTGTGCTGACAGCTAGCTCAGAGCCTGGAGCCTGTCTGCAGATTCTGTGACTCCCTTTCATTGACCCTCCCCTGCTCACGCTAGCTCACTCGCTCTCATTCTCTCACTGACTCTCAGAAGTAAATAAAAAATTAAGTTAAAAAAGAAAGACTTTCAGCTAAGAATTCTATATCCAACAAACCTATCCTTCAGAAAAGGAGAGAAGGAAAATTCTCTATTTACAAATGACACAATCTTGTGTATAAAAAATCCTAAGGAATCCACTAAAAAAAACTATTAGAACTAATAAATTGGTTTAGCAAGCTGTTGGTGAACATTCCAAATATGAAATTAAGAAAAGAATTCCATCTACAATAGGATCAAAAAGAATAAAATATTTAGGGATAAGTTTAACAAAAGTAGCATAAAACTTATAATTTAAAAATATAAAACTTTGTTAAAAGAAATTAAATTGAAGAAAATGGGAAGACATTTATGAATCAGAGCTTTTTTGTTTATTTTTGAGAGGGAGTGTGAGAGGGGGAAGGACAGAGAGAGAGGGAGACACAGAATCCCAAGCAGGCTCCAGGCTCTGAGCTGTCAGCACAGAGCCCAACATGGGGTTCGAATTCATGAACTGTGAAATCATGACCCGAGCAGAAGTCAAGACACTTAACCAACTGAGCCACGCAGGTGCCCCTCAGTCATATCTTAATATTGCTAAGATGACAATGCTCCCCAAATTGGTGTATAGATTCAACTCAGTATATGTCAGATTTCCAATTCGCTGCTTTGCAGAATATTGACAGACTGAGTCTGATACTCATGTAAATTCAAGGCACCCAGAATACCCAAAACAATCTTAAGAAAAATAAAGTTAGAGCACTGACACTTCCCAATTTCAAGTTCTACCACAAAGCTTTAGTAATCAAGACATTGTGGTACTGGCAGAAGGATAGACCTATAGGTGTAACAGAATTGAGAGCTCAGAAATAAACCCTCACATTCCTGGACAGTTAATGTTCAACAAGGGTACCTAAACTATTCAGTAGTCTTTTCAGTAAACAGTGCTGGGACAACTGGATATCCACATGCAAAGCATGAAGTTGGACCCCTACCTCATTCCATATGTAACATAGATGAAGGCTTAAACGGAAGAGCAGAGCTATGAAACTCCTTTTTTTCTTTGTTTGTTTGTTTGTTTTTTGAGAGAGAGAGAGGGTATGGGGGAGGGACAGAGAGAGGGAATGGGAGAGAATCCCAAGGCTTGGAGCTGTCAGCGCTGAGCCTGATGTGGGGGTCAGTCTCATGAACTGAGACATCACCACCTAGCTGAAATCAGGAGTCAGACACTTAACCAACTGAGCCACCCAGGTGCCCCAAAGCTATAAGACTCTTAAATGGCGGCATTAATCTTCATGACCTTAGATTAGGCAATGGTTTCTTAGATGTGACACAAAAAGCACAAGAAACAGCAACAACAACAAAACAGATAAACTGGACTTCATCAAAGATAAAAACTATTGTGCTTCAAAGGCTACCATTGAGAAAGTGAAAAGACAACCCACAGAATGGGAGAGTATTTGTAAATCATGTAGCTGTTAAGGAACTTTTTATAAAGTTGTATTTATTTTATTTTTGAGAGAGAGAACAGGGGAAGGGCTGAGAGAGGTGGGCAGGAGAGAGAGAATATCCCAAGCAGGCTCCACACTGTCAGTCCAGAGCCCGATGTGGGCTCAAACTCATGAACCATGAGATCATGACCTGAGCTAAAATGAAGAGTTGGATCCTTAACCAGCTGAGTCACCCAGGCACTTCCTGTTAAGGGACTTATATATGGAATATATAAAGAGCTCTTAACATCTCAATAATTAAAAGACAGCCCAGTTTTTTAAATGGGCAAAAGATCTGAGTAGACATTTCTCCAAAGAGGGTACATACTGGCCAAAAAAGCATATGAAAGATGTTTGACATTGTTAGTCATTAGGCAAATGTAAATCAAAACCACAATGAGATTCTATTTCACACTAGGATGGTTATCATTTTTTTAATTAATTTTGAGACAGAGCACAAGTTGGGGTGGGGGGGAGAGAATTCACGAACCACAAGATCATGACCTGGGCTGAAGTCAGTTAACCCACTGAGCCACCCGGACGCCCCTGGTTAGGATTTTTTTCAAAGGAAAATAAATGTTGAGAAGGATGAGGAGAAACTGAAACCTTCATATTTTGCTGATGAGAATGTAAAATGACAGCCATTATGGAAACAGCTCGACAGTTCCTCAGAAAATTAACCACAAAAAAAAAAAAAATTAACCACAAAATTAACATATGAACCAGCATTTGCATTCCTAGGTATATACCCAAAGAATATGAAACAAGTATTAAAATAAATACTTGTACATGAGTGTTCATAGCAATGCTATTCATAATGGCCAAAAAGTAGAAACAATCTAAATGTCCATCAACTGATATAAATAAAATATGGTTATGTTCATGAAGTGGAATGTTATTCAGCCATAAAAGAGACCCTCAGAAACACTATGTTAAGTGAAGAAGCCAGATATAAAAGATCATATGTTGTATATTTCCACATGTATCAGACATCCAAGATAGGTAAATCTATAGAGACAGCAGATTTGTGATTGCCAGGGGTTGGGGACAGGGAAAGCGCAGAGTGACTGCTTAACAGGCTTGTGGGTTCCTTTTAGGGTATTGAAAAGCCTTGAAACTAGATGGAGGTGATGGTTACACGGTACAGTGAATGTATTAAATGCCAATAAATTATGTACTTTAAAATGGTTAATATGCCATGTGAATTTTATCTCAATTTTTTAAAAATGAAAAAATATAAACCGTAAAAGGCAAAATTATTGGTAAATAGGACTTCATCAAAACTAAAAACAGACGTCATTAAGGAGGTTAAAAGGCAAGCCATGGAATTGGAGAAAATGTTTGTAATGCATACATCTAACAAAGCATTTGTATCCAGACTACAAAAGAAATATATTCAATATGAAAAATTTTTAAATGTGGCAAAAGAAACGAACAGACCCTTCCCAGAAGATTTACAGTAAGCATGCGAAACTATGCACAGGGTCATTAGGCATCTGGAGAAGGCAAAGTAAACCTCAGCGAGATCCCATCTCACAAGACTGACAGTACCAAATGTTGGTGAGGAGGCGGAGGCACTGAAACCCTGATACACTGCCAGTGGGATATAAAATGGTACCCTTACTTTGGCAGTTTCGTACACCTATCATGTGACCCCGCAGTTTCACTCCTAGGTGTTTACCTAAGAGCACTGAAAACATGTTCATAAAAAGATTGTATAAGAATGGTCACAGCCTGGTTTATTCGTAGTAATCCAAAAACAGCACTTGTGGCCAACAATAGGAAATAGGTAGCGAAGTGTGATACTCCTATAATGGAATATTATCTGGTAATAAAAACAAACCCATCAGTGACGGGATGGGATAGAGACTGACTGCAAAGGCGCACAAGGAAACCTTCTAGGGGATAGAAATGTCCCATTTTGATTGAAGTGTTGGATACTAAAGGTATAGCTTGTCAAAATTTACTTAAGTATACGCTTAAAATCTCTAAAGTATACCTCACAAAGCTGATTTTTTTTTAATGTTTATTTTTGAGAGAGAGAGCGAGCATGTGTGTGAGCGGGGGGGTGGGGCAGAGAGAGAGGGGGACAGAGGATCTGAAGCAGGCCCTATGCTGACAGTGGAGAGCTCGATGCAGGGCTTGGACTCACAGCCTGTGAATCTAAAGTCGGATGCTTAACCAACTGAGCCACCCAGGTGCCAGGATTGTTTGTTTGCTTGTTTGTTTTTAAAGGACAGCAGACTCCACAGGCTGGGGCTCCTTTGACCTGGTGGTTATTCTACTTTATGTGGCTGCCAAGACCCCAAACTTCATTTGAGACACCAGGAAGCCACAACACTTCGTTGTATCCCGTAAATCAGAGTAAAATCAACAGAGGACAGAGTCGACATCATCCTTAATCATTCTCTAATGTGGACCAGACGTTGTGATTGGGTGTAGCTCAGTTGTGTGAAGGCACTGGACTAGACATGGGTTTTCATGGTGTCTGGGTGGGATACTCTGAATAGTGTAACTGCACTTCCTAATGGCAGAAAGGAGTTGTGCAGCTCTCTTGGTAGATTGGATTGGAGAAGGAATGATCAAGAGGTATTGGTCACCATAGATCAGTCTGTGTTTCATAGCATACCCTGGTGGGTTTCTGGGTGCACACCACCAGGGTAACACGTAACAGACATTTCACTTGTTTGTCGCCCTCAGTAGACTGCGAGCTCCTTGGGTATAGTCACTATAGATGTTAAAATTTGTTACCACCAGTCCTGGCACCCAGACGTGTGCTTTTCAAGTTTGTATGTGTGTTTGTTTAATTAATTCAGAGAGGGAGAGAGAACCTTAAGCAAAGGTTAAGAACCTGATAGTGCAGAGCCCAGTGTGGGGCTTGAACTCATGAACTGTGATACGACCTGAGCTGAAATCAAGGAGTCAGACGCTTAACTGAGCCACCCAGGCGCCCCAGATGTGTGCTTTTAAAATGTTTATTGACCTGAATCAGGCCACTGGTCTTGCTTGACACAGGAGTCTGGGTTGGATAGATACCAAAGATCACAACTAAGAAGCAGGCTGGGGTAATGGAAGAGGAAGCAAGTTCCCTAAGTTGATGGATCTGAATTTCATTTTCAGAGAATTGAACAGAGGAATATAAGGAAAGCAAAGCTGAAAGAAAAGAAGGAGCAGAATCAGAATAAGATTTTATTCCAGGCCATCAAGGTGAGTTCTCAAACCTCAGGCGCATACGGTCTTGCTAAATCCCTTAATCCTCAAGCTTATTGGGAACCTTTCTTGGGATGCTTTACCTGAATGAATTTGTTCATTTTCTTTCTGCTTTGGTGAAGCAGTGTGGTGAAGGGGCTCTGGAGTCACATCCCCCGAGTTCAGTCAGCTCTCCTGCCTGTGTACATGTGTTGATCTCAGGTAACCTACGCTGAATAGTTGCTATGGGTTAAGCAGTACTTAATCTTCACAGTAGCCTTCTGAGATACATCTTCCCTCTCCTGTTTTACTGGATGATGATGATGTGGTCTCAGAGAGGTGAAGAAACCTCACACGGCTCATGTGTCTCAGAGCCGGTCCTTGCTCTCAGCCACTGCATCCTGAGAAAGTGGGAATTTTTAGGATGTTGCTCCTTTATAACAAAAGCAGATTTGACCCTGTCCTTTCTTCCCTGCATTTTAAATGGATGTAGTCTGAGCCAAATCTTGTTTTTACCTGGATACCTAGCAAGTCACCTGTAGAGGTTTGGCGTGCTTGGTCTTCACAAGGGAGAGGACGAGAGGACCTCCACCATGAAACTGTGGAGCAGGCTCTTAGTTCCATTTGTTGTTGAGTTACGTTATGCGCCACTGAAGTTACTTACTGATTTTGAGAACCTCATGCTAAGATGCACTCCACTAGTCCCTACTCACGACAAGCAATCTGTTAACACCTGTTAACAGAATGGAATACTCCAGATTCTCCAGTTAACATGCATAGTGAGAGATTTGGTCACATTCTAAAACAAAACGGAGACTGTTGCAGTGCCCAGACATTTGCATACAGCCCTGATTGTGTTTGGTCTGACCCTGCATCTTAAGCTTCAGCATACATAAGAACTGCTTTAACAGTTGTATACACAGAATGGCATTTTACCAATGGTCTAAAACCAGTAGATTTACAACCAGTGGATCACATCCCTGCCTATTTGTTTATGTGTCACATATGGCTGGTTTCACACTACAGTGGCAGAGTTGAGTAGTTAATTTCAACAGAGACCATTTGGCTCACAAAGCCTAAAATATTTCTGTCTGATCCTTCAAGAAAAGTTTGCCAACCCCTGATTTAGGAGATACTAAAAGTAACTTTGATTGCATGTAAGTGTCCCTGTGTGTGCTAGCCTCCACACACATAACATCGAGACACAATCGGAACTTTGATTTATCTTTACTTCCATGAGACAGTCAAGATTAAGTCAGTGTGCATTATTTTTACTATTCCATGTCCTAGCTAAACCAACACACTTACCATTTTTGTATATTCCCACTCTTGATCTTTTCTGTGCCTTTGGATATGCTGTTCCTTGGTGTGGAATGACCTTCTGTTCCACACACCCCCGCCCCCCCCAAACTTCTCTGCCTTTCACAGTCATTGTTCAGCCCCCAGCATTCCTGTCATCTCCAGCCCAGGCTGAATTACTTATTGATGGTCTGCAGTTCTGCAGCTCCACTTCTTACCTCATACTGTACTCATTTCCATAGCTCTGTGCCCACTAGACCATGAGTAGGGGCTTGAGGGCAGGCACCACATCTAGCTTGTCTCTGTGACACGGGGTCCAGCACATGGTGAAGGGGGAGTTCTCCCTGCCGTGCCGGGCCTCAGGGGTAATGAAGCTGTTACTGAAATGGGCTTGCATCCTTCCACACGATATGATGTGTGTGTGTGTGTTTTTCATCCAGGCTAGGAACATCAAGCTAGTCTCTGAAGCTACCAGTGAGGATGAAGATTCAGACTTAGAAGATCTAGGTGAGCTTTTTCTGGATCGGATCAGCTCGGAGAACCGCTATGGAGCCAGGCTGAGTGTAGACGAGCGGGGCAGGTTAAGCTGGCCTGTGCTCTTTCTGTACCCAGAGCACACCCAGTCGGACTTCATCGCTGCTTTTCACGAGGACACCAGGTACGTACTTGCCCAGTTCCTTCTGTCCCTCTGCCCAGAGGGAACCAGCTCCCTCTGTCCGTGCTTGCATGCTCTCCTGCCGCCTCGGCTGAGGACACTGTTGGTGGAGAAGGTCCGAGTATAATTGAGAGGGTTAACAGTCTGGTTTGAAATAATCTCTCTGTCCTGGAGCTGATTTCTCCCTTCACTAACTAGAGCTAGTTTGTAGTGACAGACCCAGGTCTCACTGTCGTCCTGACTGGGCTAAGAAGTAGAGCACCACAGTGTGGTTTGCCAGGCATATCTCAGGGGAGACAGGAAGTCATGGTAGGCAGGATATGCATAGTAACCGAAGTATTTATTAGAGAGAATGGAAGTAGCAGTTTCTATGTGATTTCATAGGGTTAATGCTTAGAATGTGGCTAAATGTAAGGTATGTTGTGAAGCTCGAGTTTAAAGAATATTATGATGTCATATAAGAAGACAAGTGAGGGCTTGCTTGGGTGGCTCAATTGGTTCAGTGGCCAACTCTTGATTTTGGCTCAGGTCATAATCTCACAGTTGGTTTGTGGGTTCGAGCCCCAAGTCAGCCTCTGTGCTGACAGCATGAAGTTTGCTTGGGATTCTCTCTCTCCCTCTTTCCCTCCCTCATTCTTTCTCAAAAATGAACGAATAAACTTAAAAAAAAAAATAGGGCAAGTGATATACATACACATTCTGGCTTAAACCAGATGGCTTTGGCTCAGAATGGCTTAGGCCTGTATTTCATGTTTTATACATCTTTGATATCTCTATGAATGGGTGTCCAGGAACTGTGATGTAGGAAAATAGATTATGTTATATCCTTAGGTTTATTGATCACCTGATGGTGATGTTTGGTGAAATACCCTCTTGGGACTTAGAGGAAAAATACTTCCCTGCTAATTTACAGGTAAGAGATGTTTTACTTTGTTCCTATATGGGATTTATGGGATTTGGGGGGAGGCTCTAATGTTTTTAAAAAAATTATGTCAAATTATACAGAACATAAAAATCATTATTTGAACCAGCACCTACTTCCCGAGGAGTAAGTGCATTTACGTGGTTGTGCAACCATCACCCACCATCTGTTTCCCCATCGTCCCCCCAAACTGCAGACCCTGGACCCACCACACAGTGTATTTCCCCGCCCTCCAGCCCCTGGCAGCTGTGCCTGCTCTAGGCACCTTCTGTTAGTGGAACCATAGACTCTTCTTTTTGTGTCTGGCTCATTTCATTAGCATCATTTCTTCATATTTCAGGGTGAATAACATTCCACTGTTGGGACCTTTTTATTTTTTTACTCACAGCGTACAGTGCAAAGACTTTGTCTTCTATTTGAGAGTAAGATGCCAATGGATGCCCCATTGTCCCTGAACACTTCAGGATCATTACCCTACAAACAAGGATGTTTTCCTTCATAATCCCCACCAACCATCAGTATCAGGACGTTAGCTTTGATACACTAGTTCTGACACCCCATCTCAGCGGTCCCCACACAAGGACACCCTTCTCACCCCACATGGGCTCTGACACCTCATCTTGGACAGCCGTCCTGTAAGGAAGCCCTTCGCACCCGGGTTAGGCTGGCCCATTCCCAGCAAGGCTGCCCTCCACTGGCCTGGCTCTGACACCCCTCACTCCCTACCAGCCCCTCTCCTGTGCAGACACCTTCCTTACCCTGTGTGGGCTTTGACACCTGCACAGCGCCATCCCATATGGACAGCCTTCTCATCCTCCTAGGGCTCTTCTGCTGGGCCACTGTGCCTTTCTTCCCCCACATCTAAGAGGTCTAGGACTGAACTGCTAGGGAAGCGAAAGCTCACAGGCCTGGGCTTGAATCTTGACTTATTTACCAGCTGAGTGTTGTTGGGGAGTTATTTCTCTTCTCTGAGCCCTGGTCCTGTCTTTGGAAAGTGAAGCCACAGGGGAAGACTGCGTGCGCCACATCCCACGTCGCACAGCTCTATGAGGGGTCACTCAGCTAGAACAGTTGTTATGTCTTTAGCTCTTCACCGGACTTGGCCTCAGCTTGTGTAGTGCTGCTGAGGCCCTTTGTGTCTGATTCCTGCTCCTTTATTCTTGCAGATCTACTTCGAGGATGACGGTGGAACAGAACTGTACCGGGTGCCGACCGAGAGCACCCTGCTGCAGGTGCTGCAGCACCCCAGGTGAGCCGCCTTCGTGAGGCTGGGAGGTGGGGAGAGGTGCCCGGGCAGCGCCCCAGGGGTACAGCCAGCTTTGCGTTCTGCTGCCAGCTAGTTGTCTTGTCCTCCCTTCCCTGCCGCCCTGGACACAAAATTGAGACGGCAGCCACAGGGACCAGCCCAGGTCATTGGCCAGATAGCGCTCCCTACCCTGCAGCCGGGACGCCCCCAGACTGGGAAGAGCCTGTGGGGCCGGTCTGAGAAGGGGCCCGCTGCCCGGCTTTTGTACCTGGGAGCAGCAGTGCCAGCGCTTCTGTCGTGACTGTGCCTGCGTCCCCTGGTGCTCTGTACGGAAAGGACGTTGCTGCTTGAAGCCACGATACCATCACTGACTGGCTGTGGGACTGTAAGCACATACTTCCTCCCTGGGGAGGTCTCCTTGTCTTCAGACTGGGAGTAATAATTCTGGCCTGCGTTTTTCTCAGGTATTTTAGAGCCCGTGAGAGAGTAGGAGTCAAAGTGCTTCTGTAAAGAGCAGTCTTGTTCGAAGTGCATCTTTTGAGTAGCTGTGGCAGCCAGGTGGATTTGGCTTCTGTTTGTTCAGCTTTGGGGTGTCCCTGGACTGTGCTGGAATCCCCCAGGCAGATTTGAGAGTTGACTCTTGGACTGTTCTTCCCAGAGCTCCAAGCAAAGCAAATGTCTTGCATTTAGGCGAAAGCAGCCTGCGCTGTTGGACGTGAGGTGGCTGGGTGTGCCGAGAAAGAGGCTAGAGAGCGGAGGTAGGGCCATGCGTGAAGGCCCCGAGTGGCCCCTTCCGGAGCGTACTTTGTTGTGATAGTGGTGTATGGAGCCACAGAGGATGTTGAGGGAAAATTTACAGAGTAGTATACAGATTATGTGTCCTCTTTGATGGTGAGGCGTGAGGTAAGGGAGGACTGCAAAGAGATTAGAGGCAAATTGGGTAAGAATTGACTCAGTAGTGGGGATCCAGCTGTTCTGGATGCTTCTGCTTTGGCTTGGCAGGCAAGAGGTGAAGATTTCTTCAGATAACGATAGGCCTTCTCTTGGCAAGTGTGGGGTTTTTTTTTGGCAGGGACACGGGGGGGGGTGTTAAATCTCTCTTCTAGTTCATAGATAAATTTTTAGCTATTCTTATTTTCCATTATTAGCAAAGTATTACCACAAATTTTTTAAAGTGGGTTTCACACTTAAAATGGAGCACAGTGCAGGGCTTGAACTCACAACCCTGAGACGAAGACCTGAGCTGAGATAGAGAGTCGGATACTTAACTGACTGAGCCACCCAGGTGCCCCATTACCACAATTCTTTAAAGGCCTGAGGTTTGCTCTCTCCCCATCTCCAAAAAAATGGGTGAGAAGTCTAAATAAAGCAGATTTGTGGAGGAAAGCCAATCTCAAAAATATAAATGCTCTTGGAAATGTTTACTTTCTAGATGATTGAGATATGCAAGGGCTACCCAGGATAGGTTTCAGGCAATTTCAGACCTATGTAGATCCCTCTGTCCAGATGAAGCACATTGAGTAATGCTAACACCCGTCAGTCTGGGAGGCCGAGACCTTGCCCGCCTCTCTAACCTGCCCCACTCTGCATGTTTCATGCTCCAACAATGGCAAGTGCTCAGGTGACCCACACCTCCTGACGCTTGCTCCCCCATCACAACTACCCCTTTTCTACATTAGAGTCCACATGCACATAGCATCTTCCAGGAAGCTCTTCCTGAGTCCCCTTTCCTATGGGGGGTGGGGGGAATCATGCCCTTTGGGCTAATGTCGTACCTCACAAATGCTTCTGGGATTGTCTTGCTGTCATTAATTATCTCTCTGTCTCTCCTCAGGACTTGAGAGCAGGGATGGTTTTGTTTGTTTTAAATGTTTATTTTGAGGCAGAGAGAAAATCCCAAGCAGGCTCTGTGCTGTTAGTGCAGAACCTGATGCAGGGCTCGATCCCACGAAGTGTGAGATCAAGACCTCAGCCAAAATCAAGAGTCAGATGCTCAACTGAGCCACACAGGCACCCCCTTGTTTTCAGCACAGAGCCCAGCTGACCCTGGGCATGCATCATTGAGTGAATGAATGTTTGTTCTTACAGTTTTGTGTTTAGCCATGCACACATGGTACTAGAGGACCAGCCCAAAGGTTCTGGCTAGGTTGTAAGAGGGAGCGAGTCATGCTAATTTGCCAAATATGTAAACAGTCAAATAAATGTGCTAAACTTGCATTTTAATGTTGACTCACATCCAGAGGTTCACCTTGAATGTTGGTGGGAAGGTGCATGGATGATTAAGATTGCAGTTCAATTAACCTCCCTCTTCTGTTGTGTTCACTGCAGGTACTTTGTAAAAGCCCTGATACCAGCATTTTTGCTGTGTGTAGGAGCCTCTAGTTTTTGTAAGAATTATCTCCGGGGGAAAAAGCTGCATGAGATAAAGTGGTGACCGAGCTGGGCCCCTGGATCTCGTCCCTCACTCATCTGAACCTTCCTTGCATCATAGTGGGGGAAGAGCTGCTGACTTCCCTGAAGTACATCGTGTCTGGTCAGTGCCAAGTTCCAGCTGGTCACCACTCCCCTCTGTTGATACAAAAACTATACCATGGTCATGACATCCTTGGAGTCCCTGTGAGCTGTGTTACCATCAGCCTCCATCCCTGACTTCCCACAACTGACCTGAGGAAGACTGACATGTGGACACAGGCTCAGGACCCAGTGCTAGGGTTTGGACTTCTTTGGTGGTAGTGGCCTCAGAGAACCTCTGTAGAGAGGCTTGCCTCTATAGGGATAGGAGACCCTTGCAAGTGAGATGGGCTCAGAAAAGCCAGCTCCTGTTTCTGTACCTGTAAAGACGTATAGGTGGGGACCCTCCGGCCCCACTAAAAAACAAAACCCAAAATTGACCACTTTTCCTGATCTGTATGGTAGGGAAAATTGTGACAGACTTGTCCCTCCCCAGTGTTCACATTTTAGGATTTTGTGCCTTTTAAAAATCTTTGCAGTGGAGTCATTGTCCTAGTTTGTATGTATGTCTGCTGCTGTTTGCCTCCTTCCTAGAGGGTAGTACGGGGCCTCACCTGCAGCCATGTGGTGTCTTGCAGTACCTACTCCACCCACCAGGGGGTGTAAAGGGATGTGGGTGGACGTGTCTGGACAGAAGGTTGGTAAGTTCATGCGCTCTTCCTTCTGCCACGAACATACTTCCCAGAGAGGGGCTCTTCCATCAGCCTGGGTGCCAGAATGGCAAGACGCGGAGCAGAAGCAGCTGGCCTGTTGACTGTAACATGGAGAAATAGATGTCATTGTAGTAGTTAAGCACTGAGCTTGTTCCTGTAGCAAAGCTAAATAATACATCATTAAACAGAAACTGGCTGCTGTCCTCAAGATCGACTTGTGCTGTGTACTTCGTCTCTGAAGGGCAGTTTGCTGTGGAATACTTACAAAGAACCATGCAGCTCTCCTCTCAAGCGCTGGTCCCTGCTTGCGCCCGGGGAGGAGAAGTCCAGCCTCCACCAAGGCCTACCTTAGGCCATACTGAGGCCGTCCTCTGTCCTGCCACCTGGCCCTCTAAGAACTCAGCACCAGGTCAGAGGCCTGACAATAGCAACCCTAGCGGGCACTGCAGCATTCTGTGGAGCAGCAGGCCCCGGCACGCGACCTCACTCATCTGTAAAACAGACTGCTTGCCCTACTCCCTCCTGGACACCCCTGAGAAACGAAGTTCGGCTCCTGGTAGGCCCGGTTCTCAGCCAGCTTCTGGCTGCCTTCCCTTTAGGCCCTGCCCCTCCATCCAGCTAGGGTGAGCGGGAGAAGCAGAAAGGGGAGGAAAGCGACTTAGCATGGCAACAGACGGCCATTGGGATCCTGGTGGCTGCTGGCTTGCTGCTCCTGGTNGGGATGGGACTGCTTGGAGCCTCCACCTGTAAAGTGAGTCAGTGCACCACCCCCAGCCTTATCTGTGGCACCTCTGTGGCCAGTGATTATCAACAGGGGTGACCTGCACCCTGGGGGCACCTGCCAATGTCTAGAGACATTTTTGGTTGTCACAACTTGGTGGGCAGCTGCTGAAGCAGTGTACGGTGCATAGGCCGGCCCCCGCAACAAAACGTTAGCTGGCCCAACTGTCAGTAACGCCGAGTCTGAGAAACACTGCACTAAAGCCTCCAGAAGACACGCTCTTAATGGGCAGAGGCCAGATGGGGATTTGTCTTAGTGCCCAGGCCTGACACAGTGAGTGTGACACACTGAGAGCCCCGCGTGTGTCAACTGGATGGATAAATGTTTAAACGAGTGAAAGACATAATAATATAATAAACCAGAGTCCTGTTCCAAAGCCCCATCTATACATACAGAAGCATCAGCGTTTCCAGGCTCAAGCCCATGCAGCCGCCTCACACTCCCTGCCAAGAAGCCTTCTGGCCTTCCCAGCCCGTGGGCTCTGCCCCTTCTGACCTCTGCCATCGTCTTTGGTCCCCAGGGAGTGGAGAGAGCACAAACTTAGGAGCAGACTGAGGCAGCTACGACTAGAGCTTGGCTAGGGTTAGGAGCAGGGGTCCCACTGGCCTGGGCACGTCTCCCCATGGCGGGTGGGGCCCATGGGGCATGTGGGCTGGCCCTCACACTCTCTGCCTCCCCAGCTGCCTGCCCCTACCTGGGACTCCACCAGAACCCAGTCAGAGCTCCCTCAAAGACTCAACCATGGGGCCACCTTATTTTACAGATGAGGACACTGAGGCCCAAAGGGAAGGAGGGGCAAGGCCACGGTATCAGCATTCTTCACATCCCTGATTTGAGGCAGAGCCTTTCCCAACACCCAGGGGCACCTCTGCCTCACAGGACCAGAGTGTAGCCTTCCCAGGGCCAGGGACACAGGTGGGACCACCAGACTTCTGTGTGGTTACCTCTGTAAATCGGGGGTGGCAGCTGGAGAACCACCCCTGAAACAGCAGGGACGCAAGGGCAGGCAGGGAGCGGGGAGAAATCATGGTGGCTGTCAACAACGTTGTGGCGCTGTGCAAACCTCCTTTCACTTCCTTATGGCAGCCACGCTCTCAGGTCCCAATTTCATAAATGATATAAAGACAGTAGGGGCACATAGTCTCACTACTATTGGGTATCAGAGCCAGAATTTGAACCCAAGCATCTCTCCAGAGCCCACCTGCTCTTCTTCCTTGTTCCTTTTATTCTGTTTACAAACTTTGAACATAACTGGCACCAACCAGGGACAGGGCATCAAGGTCCAAGTGCATCAGGCAGCCTCTGCCCTCAAGGTCACCCTGTTGAGTAGATGTCATAAATCTAACCCTGGACTAGAAACTGCTCCAAGGAAGAGAAATACAGCCACACAGGCAAGTCCTCCCCCTGCTCAGAGCCCTCAACGGCTCCCCATTCCCTCATCAACACTCTTGGTATGGCACTCCGTGCCCTTCGGGGTCTGGACCCCAACCACCTCTGTGGCTTCCTCTCTCCAGCTGCCTTAGCCCAACCATCCTGGACACAGTTCAGCTATGGGGCAGGAGGGTGCCGTGGCTTAAGTATCACCTCTGGACCCAGGCTGCCTGCCTTCAATTCCAGCCCTGCAACTCCCTAGCGGATGGCCTCAGGCACCAACACAAACAGCATAACAGCACCTACCTCATGCAGGTGCTGTGAGGATTATATGAATTAATCTATGTGATGCACATGAACAAAGCCTGCCTCAAACTAAGTGCTTAACGTACGACACTTTTTTCTTCTCTAATCGTGCCATGCTTAGCTTTGGACCTTTGCACATTCTGCTCCCTCTGCCTGGAGAATTCTTACTCTCCATTACACCCTTGCCTCCACCCCCAACTGTTCCACCCTTTCCTTTCTAATCTTTAATCAGGTCTGGCTGCCTCCTCCAGGAAGCCCTCCTGCCCCTCCTTCCCCATATGTCCCACGGCTCCTGTATCATTACCACACTTGTCACACACTGCGTTGTAATTGCCTGCTTACTGGGTAGTTCCTTCCACTGCTTTGTAAACTGAGTCCGGGGCCCTGAACCATGCATTTTGGTACTGCCAGCACCTAGCACAGCACATAGCAGGTACACAACAAATAATTACTGATGGCGCAGAGGAAGGGGTGATAAATTCTAAACAGATCAGGGGTGGAAGCCATCGCACAAGACAGGTATGGGCCATGAGGTTGTGGGAGGGACAGGGAAGGATGGGGAGTGTGAATTGGAAGGGCCCCTCGAGCAATCCTTGCATCCTCCAGGGGGAGTGCGCAGGCAGCCTGGCTCACTAACATTGGCCCTCCACTGAGCACTTAGGACGTGCCACAGTGTTCTAGGGTGCTTCCTGGGGACAGGCTCACTCCTGGCACCTCCAGGAGGCAAGTAGTTTACAGAACCATTTTACTACAAAACTGGCACAGAGAGGGAGCTTGCCCAGCATTAACCAGCTGGCGGAAAGCAGAGCCAGAACTTGAATTCAGGACTCCCCTAAGCCCTCCAGGGTATATCAGCAGCAGTAAGACTGGGCTTCTGCCTTCCAGGAGTTGCCATGAGACCCAGCAGCCCTTGCTGCTCGCTCCAATGCTGTCGCAAAGTCTTGGCATTCACTGTTATGCAAAGTCCCCAACCTGTCCGCCTGGGCGAAAAGAGTCCAGTCTGCGTAGCCAGACTACCAGAGCCCACAGCTGACTCCCCACAGCACCCGACACCCCGCCAGGAGGGCTCCTGTCAGCGCCTGAGTCCGGCAGCAAGTTCTTCCCTGGCAAACAGTGTCCTCAGTGACCATTAACAAGAGAGGTGTCCTCCTCGCTCTCCTAGTCCTAGAGTTTTATTTAGCCAAGGGCAACCAGGCTTTAACTATGGAAGCTGCTCACCCTTCAGAGCTGCTGGCTTAATAGGAGTGGGCACCATCCTGGCACCAAAGCGGTGCCCAATCAAGGGGACCCTAAAGGTGCAACCCCACTCTGTTGGCCCACACACACCGTCCACCCGCCTACTACATGCAGAGGGCTAACTGGCCCAGTATAATGGCAGCTGCCACGTAGCCAGCACCTGCGGTGACCTGGGCACTGTGGGCCCTGTTTTACTGTGGAAGCACAGGAAGCACCTTGCACATGGTCATACAGCTGCTATCAAGTGGCCTCAGCGGGCTGACTCCACAGTCCCTAGCGTGGGTTACTATGATGTAAGTCACAATTGATTTTTTTCAAGTATACCCTAAGTTTGCAAAAACTTCAAAAAAAGTTTCCCAGTTTCCACATTATAAAACTTTTCCCAACTTTCAAACAAAGCCTTATATGCCCTTGGATGTATAACAATCCATTCTAAAAAGGATTCTGGCATCTTGGTGTAGAAAGGGATGATGGGAACTCCATGAAGTTCCTTGGCACTCAAGTAGTTAAAGAAATGACAATTTCAACAGATTTCTGCAAAGTGCCTTTATTGATAGCCCAGCAGGTGTTTCTTCCGTGAAAGCACAGAATATTAATGAAGCCCTTGATTTACATTCTAAGCTTGCTTTACACAATGGTTTTGTTACACACCAGCTTTTGTCCCCAAGGGTTAATTCTGCTAAATATTTCCCAGCCAGTTGCTTCTAGATCTCCCCAAGGAGTGAGAGCAATGACAATGCGCCTGTGCCTGCTGCTTTGCCAGCAACTCCATTTCATCAGTCTATGGCAAGAAGTAACACTGACAAGTTCGGAAAGGAGAGAGTAAGGTACACAGTTTGAGAATATGTGTCTTTTCTCTAAGGAGATGGACTCATACCACAGGCGTCACTTAATTCCTGCCCGTGGCACTCCCCAGGAAGGTTGTAAAGCATCACATCAAGAAAACAAGATCCAGGTCTTGAGACAAGTTAACGCGAGCACAACGTGAGCTCCCAATGGTGGCATTTCTTCAGCTGTCTGGGGTGATGGGAGCATTTGCTGAAAGCACAGGACTAAGCATTTCCCGTAAGTAAGCTCAGCCAACCGTGGACCACCCTGGGGGGGTGGGGCATGGACATGAGCACATCTTTGATGAAGCAGCTGAGATGCATGAAGGTCAAGTAATTTGTCTTAAGGTCACATCCCTGGTAAGTGGTAGGCTAGGATTATGTCTCTTCAACGTTCTGATCTCTCCCCCATACCCTACCGTCCCTGGCTTCTCAGAAGACACGCTGGCTTAGTAATCAAGACACCTAGGTGTCAGTCCTCCTTGGCCTTGAGCAAATCACTGTTCTCCTTGTATTCATCTCCCTTGGAAAAGAGAGGACGGTACCTGTTTCCCACCTACAAGGCTTCTAGAGCTCGGGCTGATCCAGCCAGACCGCTCTTGATGCAACAAGATTGACTGGAGGTAGCACGATTTAGGGGCCACAGCACTTGGCCTGCAGGCGGGTGTTCTGCTGTCAGACGGTGTGTGGCAGGTTAATTCCCAGTTGGGGCCTGCTTCCCATCGGTGAAATGAGGGGTGGACCGGGGGGCTCCAAGTCCTCCCGTTCTAAACTTCCATGATTCTGTATTGTCCTCAAATTATTCTGTGATTTCAACATTTATGAAGAATTTAAGTTAACTGATTTCTCTCTTCCTGGACTCTGGTTTTCAAAAGTGCTTACATTAGGCTAGCCTTCCATAGGCCAGCCTACGGAGAACAAATTTAAAATTTAAAAAAGGGGAGTGGGAGGCACAGGCATCTAGTTACAGAGTAAGACCCGGGGATGAAAGGTGCAGCACGGGGAACAGTCGGTGGGGTGCTGTCACAGTGTTGCTTGCTGACAGGCATGGCAACACTTGTGTTGGGCACCTAGAGTTACTGAGTCACTATGCCATACACTTAAAACTAACGAAACATTGTGTATCAACTATACCTCAGTAAGAGTTAACTTTTAAAAAAATTAAACACCAATTCACAAATGCTAATTTCTCATTTTGGGCTAACTTGATTAGAAAAAAATAAACAATTCAGTTTTATTTACTGAAATCACTTTTATCTATGCAGAGGCCATGCAGTTACAGCAGGGAGGGCATAGGCTTTAGTCAATACTCAAATTCTAGCTCTGACCCTTAACAGTTGTGCATCCCTGAGCAAGCTGCTGAGACGAAACTTCAGGTTCGTCATCTGTTAAAGGAGAACAGCATCTACCCTGCACAGTTTTTGTTGTGAAAATGGTACATACAAGTGCCTCACAGCACAGTGGTGCACGGCAGGCCCTTAGCAAATAAATGACCGGACCATTAAAAGCAGAGAGCTCACATCGGGCTGACAATGTACAAAGGAAATGACTCTAAGAAATGCTCAGCTACAAAGTGGCTCAGAGCTGGTGGCTGCCCTTAAGCACACTGGGAGCTCTGAACCGCCTGCGTGCATCAGAATGATCTGTGGAGCTTTAAAACGTAACCCAGACCCTACCCAGAACCTCTGGGTGGGACCCAGGCAGTTCCAGAGTGCAGCCAAGAGTAGAATCCCCTGACTTCTAATCTAGCCTTTCTAAGTTTGCTCTCAGAATGCACATCTCCTGGCCTAGGGGCCATCAGGGCTGGGCGTGAACAGTACTTAGGAAACCTGATGGTGTGTGCTGGGGAGTGGGTTACTTGAGCAGTGACGAGTGGCAGCGGGAACACGCTGCTGGGGGAGCTGTGTGGCAGGTGGGACAACTGGCCAAGACAAGAAGTGAGATACACTGGGAATCAGCCCAGGACCATGACCCTGGGGATCTGACCATCAACCACGAGAGGGAGTGCACAGAACAATGAACAAACAAGAACCAATGTCATCAGTGCTGAATGGGAGAGTGTACGAGAGGCAGAGGGCACAACACTTCCGGAAGTGGTGGCCCTGAGTTTGAATGTGACAGAATCTTGTTAGCTTTGGACGTGTGGAGACCATAATCTGATGAGCAAGAGAAGTGAAACCAGGTGGCACTGCCGTGGTGGCTCAAGCCTGCTCCCAGTTTTCCAAAGATTACAGGCAGAGATCTTAATATGCACTAGGATCCACCTCGACCCAAGACAAGCTCACTGTGGTGCCTGAAGCCTGCTACCCCTACATTTGGGGGGAGAAATGGTTTAAAACATTCCCAGCCTCCGAAGGTGGGTTTTATGTGTTTGTCTGTTTGTGAGTGGACTGTAGAAATAATAGGGAAAAAACGGAAAAAGTGTCAGGTAGGAAGCCGCTGCAGTTAAAATGGCGGCATTACCACTGTTCCAAATAACCATGCAAGGCTCAGCCTGGTGGCCCTACTTTATTCAATCAATAGAACACCATCTCCATGCTAAGCCAGCCCAATAGAGCCAGGTCTCTGGAGGTGGTTCTGGGCCATTAGCTAATTCTATCAACTTTCCGTATAGCTTAGACTCTAGGGGAGCAGAGGACCCAGATTTGCCTGTCATGAACCTCTTATGGAACCACCCACTGACAGCTTACGAATTTTACAGATATAGTTCCATTTTCTCATGTCACAGATGGGGAAACTGAGGCCCCCAGCAAGGGAGGGGATGTGTCCAAGTGGAGGAGGGCTGGTAGGCCCGCTCTCCAAACTAAATGCAGCAAGAGGCACCGGGGTCAGACTGCCAGAGCCAGGAAGGCCTCAGCAACCAGCCGCTCGCATCCTCCACATGGGACTCGGCAGAGAAGGGAAGTGACTCGCCTGAGGGCCAAGCCCAGCGGCTCCTTCTTGCCCCTCTGCCTAACACAAAAGCCTCCACAAAGGAATGTAAGAGGAATGCCTTGGGGCAGCACTGCCAGTCCATAGAATGGAATCACCGCCTTCGAATACGAAAAGTAGGAACAAAGGCCTGGATAAAAAGTCGGTTTCCCTAACACGCTTCCCCCTTCCATGAGCTGCCCTGTATCTGGAGAGGCCGCTGGGGACGGAGTGTGGGAAAAGGCAGCATCAGAATGAACACCAAGGCTGCAGGATGGGGACGTGGGGGTGGGTGGTCAGGGGGGTTCAGATGACCTGCACTTGGCTCAGAAATTCTGTGACTCCTTCTCTGGTGAGGAAGACCACCTCACCGGTGTTCTGGCAGTGGACCTCAAAATGGGCAGGGTCCTCCAGGGCCCTCTTGCCAGCGATGATCACAAAGGGGTACCCAAACTTGTTGGCATCTTTCAGTCTGTTCCCAATGGTCAGATGGGTCCTGTCATCGAGCAGGACCTCCCCGCGGAGCTGTGGCACTGCCTCTGTGAGGAGGTCATACAGTCCACCCGCAAGCTCCGCGGCCGCCGCCTCCTTACTGCCCTTCTTTGGGGGGATGAGGCACACGTGGTAAGGCGCCAGGAGGCCAGGCCAGCGCACGCAGTCTTCCGTGGACATCACCTCAATGGCGGCAGCCAATATCCGTGTCACACCCAGGCCGTAGCAGCCCATCTCGGCCAGGCATGGTTTGCCGTGGGCGTTGGTAAACTGGGCACCAAAAACAGAGGAGTACTTGGTGCCCAGGTAAAACGTATGCCCCACCTCGATGCCTCTGCTTTCGGTCAGTGGGCCCCGGCAAGCAGGGCAGCTGGTCTGGGACGAGCGTAGCGTCTCCACGTTGGCCGAGAAATCGCAGCCGGGGCAGACGGCAAACATGTCCTCCCCGACGTCGGCCGGGAGCTGGAACTCATGAGACGCGGTGCCCCCGATGCTGCCCACGTCCGCCTGGACCCTGACGCACTGCAGCCCCAGCCTGCGGAACAGGCTGCCGTAGGCCCCGCACACCAGGTCGTAGGTCCGCAGCGCAGCCTCTGCAGAGGAGTCAAAAGTGTACATGTCCTTCATGTAAAACTCCCGGCCGCGGAGAAGACCAAAGCGGGGCCTGGGCTCATCCCGAAACTTCCTCGTCACCTGGTACAGCAGGAACGGAAGCTGCTTGTAGGACAGGGTCTTCTGGGAGGCAACCAGGGCTGTGACGGCTTCCTCGTGAGTTGGTCCTAAGCAGTACTCCTTGCCGTGTCTGTCTCGAAGTCGCAGCAGCTCCTTACCCATCAAGTCCCACCGCTTGGTGGCGCGCCAGGGCTCTGCCGGGCTGAGGCTGGGCATGTCGAGCTTCTGCCCCCCGATGGCCTGCATCTCCTGGTCTATCAGCCGCTCGAGCTTCTCCATGGCACGCACCGTATAAGGCAGGAGGTGGTAACAGCCGGGGCTTGCCGGGTGGATCAGGCCCACCTGCAGCATCAGTCGCTGGCTCTTACAGGTCAGGTCGCCAGATCTGCCCTCGGGAGACAGCACCTGGTCTTCCCGAAGGTTCTGGGGCTGGAACATGCGCGACAGCACCAAGCGCTTCCCTCTCTCTGGGTCACAGTGGTAAAAGCTGTGAGGAATGTACCCAGAGAGCTGGTGGCTGCAGGTGGCCAGGGCGGGCAGTGCTCTGCATCTCGACAGCAGCCCTTCCATGATGCCCGGCACAGGGAAGCACTTGTGCCTGGAGAAAAACGAGCCATGCGGAAATAGGTGTTAACTGTGTGCCGATGCCACGATGCGGCCAGCTCAGTCCAGCAAACTTGTAAGACAGCGGCTGCTTTTGCAGATGCAGACCCTTTCCCCTCTAATTTTCTAGCAGGTTCAAGTCCTTCTTCTCTTACCTCTACTGCGATTTAAAACAAACAAACAAACAAACAAACAAACAAACAAACAGTATTTCCCCATTTATAAAAAACCTAACAGTGTACTGTGGAGAGACACTGCTGCGTGGGGAGTGCACAGCCCTGGAATCAGATCCTAGACTCCAGGCAGGCTGCTTGCTGACTGCACCCTGTGTAGCCTGGGACACGTGACTTAACCCCTCTGTGCTCAGTTACTTCATCTGCAAAACGGCAATGCAGTAAGACCTATCTTGTAGATTTCTTGTGGAAATTTAGAAGAGTTATAAAAAGTTATTAGAACAGTATCTAGCACATTCTATGAATGCAATCAATGTTTGCTATTGTTATTATATGAAACTAGGGGAAAAAAAACAGAAACCAAAAAAAAGGAAATCAAGTCTAATCCCTCAGTCTGGAGACCTCTGCTGCGGACAAGCCTTCGTCCCTTTTGCCAGTCCCGTTTTTTTGCCCACGTCCCCACCCGGCTCCTGCCTTAGGTGTCTTGTGCCTCTCCCCACATCCCATAGCACTCCCTCCCTGGTCAGGCCTCAAGCTCATGACTCTGAGTCAACACCTGCGCTCCATCCGTCTCTCTCTCTCTCTCTCTCTCTCTCTCTCACACACACACACACTTCAGACCTCCCTATGCAGTAGTGTCCTGGAGAATGAGCCGTATGAGTACTCTAAACCTAGCACCCCAGAAGGAACTCAGCATCTCCCCCTCAACCCCAAACCCGCTCCCCCTCCAGTGCAGCCTATCACTCACAATGGCACCAAAAGCCACCCTTTGCTGAAACCAGAAACCTGGGTTCATCCACTCTGTTCCCTCAGGGCCCACATGCACCAACCCTCTTGGTGTTGTCATTCCTTCCTCTTCACTTGCTGTTCCATCTGCCCCCTCCCCACCTCCCCAGCTTCCACCCAGGCCACCACCATCTCTCCCCTGGACTACCGCAGCAGCCTCTGCACTGGGCCCCTCTGCTTCCATCTCCGCCTTCCTCCAACTCATGCTCCGCGCTGCAGCTCAGGAACATGTCCCAGCACATACAGTAACAGTCCTTCTTTCTGAAAGCCCTCCAACGACTTCCTGCTGCCCTCAGAATCAGGTCTAAGCTTCTGACCTTCTAGGCACACCTGTGAGCTGACTGCCAGCCCCCTGGGGCTTAGCTTCCCCAATTACCCTCTCCAAGAGTTCCAGCCGCACCACACTCATTCTTAAACACACTGTGCCCTTCACTTACCAACATCTACTCATTCTTCCAGCCTCGGGGCCATCATCCTGTCCTCTAGGATGCCTTCCGTGTCCCATTCCCATGTCCCTAAGGCCAGCGTCTCTCACAGCAGCCCTACTGATCACCAATCGCTCTCAGAGTGACTGCTGTCTTCCTCACAGGCGCTCAGCTCTGTGCAGCCAAGGACCAAATCTAACTGGCTTGCCATTCAGCAGGGACCAGGGTTTTACCAGACACTGTGTACTGAATGAGCACACGTGTTCCTCTATGATTTTACAAAATACTCACATTCCTGATGGCAGTATAACATTCCACTGAGTAGATCAGAAACGATTCTCTTGCTACCAGGTAGCGGTCATCTTCTCTCTTATATACACTCTACAATGGGGGAGGAGCCAAGATGGCAGAACAGCATGGAAGTTTTTTTGTGATCTGAATCCATGAAATACAGCCAGATCAAAACTAAACTATGCTGCATATCTAGAAAATTGATTTGAGTATTAACACAACAATCTGCACAACCTGAACCAGAGAACTCAGCAGAAAGAGAAAAAATTTATTATTTTCAATTTTTGTTAAAAATAATTTTAATTTTTTTCTAATACATTTTTATTTTTTTGTAAATATTTCAAATTCTATTTTATTTATGTCATTTCATTTTATTCTATTTATTGTATTCACTTTTTCAAATTTTCAAATGTTTTCCTTCCCCCACCCCCTTTTTTCCTCTTATCTATCAAGCTCCCTTCAACACCCAGACCAAAACACACCTCGGATCTAGCACCATTTATTTGATTTGCGTGTGTGTGTGTGTGTGTGTGTGTGTGTGTGTTGTTTTTAATTTTTTTATTTTAATTTTCTACCTTATTAATTCCTTTTCTTCTTTCAAAATTACAAACTGAAGGAATTCACCCCAAAAGAAAGCAGGAAAAAACAACAGCCAGGAACTTAACATAGACACAAGGAAAATGTCTGAACCAGAATTTAGAATCACAATAATAAGAATATTAGCTCGGGTTGGAAACAGATTCAAATCCCCTTCTGTGGAGACAAAAAGAAGCAAAAACCTAGTTAGGGTGAAATAAAAAAATGCTATAACTAAGCTGCAATCTCCAACAGATAGCACAGCAGCAAGGATGGATGAAGCAGAGCAGTCAATCAGCGATACAGAGGACAAACTTATGGAGCAGAATAAAAGAGGGAGACTAAGGCAAAAGAGGACGATTTAAGAATTAGAGAAATCAGTTAACTCATTAAAAAGGAAAAACATCAGAATCATAGGGGTCCCAGGAGATGGAGAGAGAGAAAAGGAGGACAAGGGTTAAGCAAGCAGAGCAAATCATACCAGAAAACTTTCCTAACCTGGGAAAAGACACAGACATAAATACCCAGGAAGCACAGACAACTCACATTAGATTCAACAAAAAGCGACCATCAACAAGGCATATCACAGTCAAATTCACAAAAGGAAAGAATTATGAAAGCAGCAAGGGAAAAAAAGTCCTTAACCTACAAGGGAAGACAGATCAGGTTTGTAGCAGACCTATCCAGAGAAAATTGGCAGGCCAGAAAGGGGTGGCAGGATATAGTCAATGTGCTGAATCAAAAAAATATGCAGCCAAGAATTCTTTATCCAGCAAAGCTGTCATTCAAAATAGGACAGATTAAAAGTTTCCCAGACAGGGGCGCCTGGGTGTCTCAGTCGGTTGGGCAGCCGACTTCAGTTCAGGTCATGATCTCACGGTTCGTAGGTTCAAGCCCCATGTCAGGCTCTGTGTTGACAGCTAGCTCAGAGCCTGGAGCCTGTTTCAGAATCTGTGTCTCCCTCTCTCTCTGGCCCTCCCCTGCTCATGCTGTCTCTCTCTCTCAAAAATAAATAAAATGTTAAAAAAGTTAAAAAAAAAAAAAGTTTCCCAGACAAACAAAAATTAAAGGAGTTCATGACTACTAACCCAGCCCTGCAAGAAATTTTAAGGGAGACTCTCTGAGGGGAGAAAAGACGAGGGACAGGGGGAGACCAAAAGCAACAAAGACTATAAAGTACCAGAGAACACCCCACCAGAAACTCTAACTCTGCAAGAAACATAATGGCAATATATTCGTATCTTTCAGTGCTCCCTCTAAACATCAACGGACTAAATGGTCCAATCAAAAGACACAGGGTAACAGAATGGATAAGAAAACAAGATCCATCTATATTCTGTTTGCAAGAGACCCACTTTAGACCTAAAGACATCTTCAGGTTGAAAGTAAGGGGATGGAGACCATCTATCATGCTAATGGTTGACAAAAGAAAGCTGGAGTAGCCATAATTATACCAGACATTCTAGACTTTTTTTTTTTAATGTTTTATTTATTTCTAGCAGAGAGAAAGAGAGAGAGAGAGAGAGACAGCGTGAGCAGGGGAGGGTCAGAGAGAGAGGGAGTCACAGACTGAAACAGGCTCCAGGCTCCGAGCTGGCAGTCAGCACAGAGCCCGATGCGGGGCTCGAACCCACGAACCGCGAGATCCATGACCTGAGCGGAAGTCGGATGCTTAACGGACTAAGCCACCCGGGTGCCCCTCTAGACTTTAAAATAAAGCCTGTAACAAGAGATGAAGAAGGGCATTCTATCATAATTAAGGGGTTTATCCACCAGAAGACCTAACAATTATAAACATTTATGCTCCAAATGTGGCAGCACCCTATATATATAATAAATATATAAATACATATATATAAATATATATATATAAAGCAATTAATCATAAACATAAAGAAACTAAT
>NW_027532591.1:6801372-6807417 GCF_008692635.1 Crocuta crocuta
ATCCTAAACATAAAGAAACTAATTAATAATAATACCACCATAATATTAGGGGACTTCAACACCCCACTTACATCAATGGACAGATCATCTAAACAGAAAATCAACAAGATGACGATGGCTTTGAATGACACACTAGACCAGATGGACTTAACAGATAAATTCACAACACTTCATCCTAAAGCAGAGGAATATACAGTCTTCCCCAGTGCACATGGAACATACCCCAGAATAGATCACATACTGGGACACAAACCAGCCCTAAACAAGTACAAAAAGATCAAGATCATACTGTGCACATTTTCAGACCACATCACTATGAAACTCGAAATCAACCACAAGAAAAAATTTGGAAAGGTAACAAATACTTGGAGACTAAAGAACATCCTACTAAAGAATGAATGGGCTAATCAAGAAATTAAAGAGGAAATTAAAAAGTACATGGAAGCCAACAAAAATGATAACACCACAGCCCTAAACCTCTGGAATGCAGCAGAGGCGGTCATAGGAGGGAAGTATATAGCAATCCAGGCCTTCCTAAAGAAGGAAGAAAAGTCTCAGATACACAACCTAATCTTACACCTCAAAGAGCTGGAAAAATAATGGCAAATAAAACCCCACACCAGCAGAAGACAGGAAATAATAAAGATTAGAGCAGAAATCAATGCTATCTAAACCAACAAAACAGTGGAACAGATCAATGAAACCAGAAGCTGGATCTCTGAAACAATTAATGAAATTGATAAACCACTAGTCAGTCTGATCAAAAAGAAAAAGGAAAGGACCCAAATAAATCAAGAATGAAAGAAGAGAGATCACAACCAACACAGCAGAAAAAAAACAATAATGAGAGAATATTATGAGCAATTATATGCCAATAAAATGGGCAATCTGGAAGAAATGAACAAATTCCTAGAAACATATAAACTATCAAAACTGAAACAGGAAGAAATAGAAATTTTGAACAGACCATAACCAGTAAAGAAATCGAGTTAGTAATCAAAAATCTCCCAAAAAACAAAAGTCCAGGGCTGGATAGCTTTCCAGGGGAATTCTACCAAACATTTAAGGAAGAGTTAACACCTATTCTCTTGAAGCTGTTCCAAAAAACAGAAATGGAAGGAAAGCTTCCAAACTCTTCCTATGAAGCTAGCAGTACCTTCATTCCAAAACCAAAGACCCCACAAAAAAGGAGAACTATAGACCAATTTCCCTGATGAACATGCATGCAAAAATCCTCAACAAGATATTAGGAAACCAGATCCAACACTACATTAAAAAAAGTATTCACCATGACCAAGTGGGATTTATACCTAGGATGCAGGGCTGGTTCAATATCCGCAAAACAATCAATGTGATCCATCACATCAGTAAAAGAAAGGACAAGAACCACATGATCGTCTCAATAGATGCAGAGAAAGCATTTGACAAAATACAGCAACCTTTCTTTTTTTTCTTTTCTTCTTTTTTTTTTTTTACAGCAACCTTTCTTGATAAAAACACTCAAGAAAGTAAGGATGGAAGGATCATACCTCGAAATCATTAAGAGCCATATATGAAAGACCCAACACTAATATCATCCTCAATGGGGAAAAACTGAGAGTTTTCCCCCTACAGTCAGGAACAAGACAGGGATGTCCACTCTCACCACTGTTACTCAGCATAGTATTAGAAGTCTTAGCCTCAGCAATCAGACAACACAAAGAAATAAAAGTCATCCAAATCAGTCAGAAGGATGTCAAATTTCACTCTTCGCAGATGACATGATACTCTATATAGAAAACCCAAAAGATTCCACCAAAAAACTGCTAGAAATGATCCATGAACTCAGCAAAGTTGCAGGATATAAAGTCAATGCACAGAAGTCGGTTGCATTCCTATACACCAACAATGAAGCAACAGAAAGAGAAGGAATCGATTCCGTTTACTTTGCACCAAAAGCCATAAAATACCTAGGAATAAACCTAACCAGAAGTGAAAAAATCTATACACCGAAAACTATAAAAAGCTTATGAAAGAAACTGAAGATGCAAAAAAAAAAAAAGGAAAAATGTCAATACTACCCAAAGCAATCAAGCAATCTACATATTCAATGCAATCCCTATCAAAATAACACCAGCATTCTTCACAGTGCTAGAACAATCCTACAATTTGTATGGAACAGAAAAGACCCCAAATAGCCAAAGGAATATTGAAAAAGAAAACCAAAGGAGGCATCACAATCCGGGACTTCAAGCTGTATTGTAAAGCTGTAATAATCAAAACAACATGGTACTGGCACAAAAACAGTCAGATCAATGGAAAAGAATAGAGAACCCAGAAATGGACCCACAAAAGTATGGCCAACTAATCTTTGACAAAAGCAGGAAAGAATATCCAATGGAATAAAAACAGTCTCTTCAGCAAGTGGTTCTGGGAAAACTGGACAGTGACATGCAGAAAAATGAACCTGGACCACTTTCTTACACCATACACAAAAATAAACACAAAATGGATGAAAGACCTAAATGTAAGACAGGAAGCCATCAAAATCCTTGAGGAGAAAGCAGGCAAAAACCTCTCTGACCTCGGCTGCAGCAACTTTACTCAACGTTTCCACAGGCAAGGGAAACCAAAGCAAAAACGAACTACTGAGACCTCATCAAAATTAAAAGCCTCTGTGCAGCCAAGAAAACAATCAGCAAAACTAAAAGGCAACCGACGGAATGGGAAAAGATATTTGCGAACGACATATCAGACAAAGGGTTAGTATCTAAAATCTACAAAGAACTTATCAAACCCAACACCCAAAAAACAGATTTAATCTAGTGAAGAAATGGGCAAAAGACATGAACACTTTTCCAAAAAAGACACCCAGATGGCCAAATGACACATGAAAAAATGCTCAACATCACTCATCATCAGGGAAATACAAATCAAAACCACAATGAGATACCACCTCACACCTGTCAGAATGGCTAACATTAACAACTCAGGCTACAACAGATGTTGGCGAGGATGCAGAAAAAAAGAGAAGCTCTTTTGCACTGCTGGTGGGAATGCAATCTGTTGCAGCCACTCTGGAAAACAGAGTGGGAGATTCCTCAAAAAACTAAAAATAGAACTACCCTATGACTCAGCAATTGCACTACAAGGTATTTACCCAAGGGATACAGGTATGCTGTTTTGAAGGGGCATACGCACCCCAATGTTTATAGCAGCAATATCAGCAATAGCCAAAGTATAGGAAGGACCCAAATGTCCATCAACAGATAAAGAAGATGTGGTATATATATATATATATATATATATACGATGAAGTACTACTCAGCAGTCAAAAAGAATGAAATCTTGCCATTTGCAACTGTGTGGATGGAACTAGAGGGTATTATGCTGAGCGAAATTAGAGAAAGACAAATATCATCTGACTTCACTCATGAGAACTTTAAGATACAAAACAGATGAACATAAGGGAAGGAAAAATAATATAAAAAACAGGGAGGGGGACAAAACATGAAACTCTTAAATATGGAGAACAAACAGAGGGTTGCTGGAGGGGCTGTGGGTGGGGGGATGGGCTAGATGGGTAAGAGGCATTAAGGAATCTGCTCCTGAAATCACTGTCGCACTATATGCTAACTTGGATGTAAATTAAAAAATAAATTTTAAAAAATAAATAAATACAATCTACAATGAACAGAAGGCTTTTGTTTGTTGTACCTTTGGGAGAGATTCTCTGGAACAGAATTACTGGGTCAACGCATAGGAACTCTTTCAAGATTCTTGATTTCAGTTGCCAAATCCAGGGAGCGCCTCTACCTTTCGCCTCCCATGAAGCAGAGCTGCCCTGCAGCATGCTGACATCGGGGTGCTGACTCCCCTGGGCTCTGGGAGCCTGGAAGCCCTGGGTGGCTCTTTCCAGGTCCTAGTGCCTCAAGTCCTCCAGCTGGTCTCCTACCACCTCAAGCAGCCCCATCCACTTCCCCTGTGCACAGTACAAATGTTATCATCGCCTACATCTCCTGTGGCCTGAGACAGGCTGGCAGGCACTGCCACAGGGCCCTAATGTGACTGAGTGGACAAGTGTGGGCTCTGGAGGCAAGTACACATGGTTCACATCTGGTGAACCATAGGCCAGTGGCCCACACCAGGCACTCCTTCACCTTAACTCCTCCTAAAGCAGATGAGTCTGTCTCTGACCTGCCTCTCAAAACCCCTTGGTCCATTGCAGGAGCCAGGTGGTTGTGAAACTTAAGGTGAGCATCAGAATCACCTGGAGGGCTTGTTGAAACACTGACCTGGGCCTCAGCCCCAGACTTTCTGATTCAGTAGACCTGGTGTGTAGGCAGAGAGACTGCAGTTCCAACACGTTTCCAGGTGATGCTGATGCTGTTAGACCAGGGACCACACTGGGAAAAGCATGATAAACTCCATGTGGGCGGCAACCATGTCTATCTTATTCCAAGTTGTATCTGTAGCATCCAGCACGGTGCCTGGACATACTGGATACTCAATAAATGTCCACCAATGACTGAACTGAACGGCCCTTGACCCCTGTCTGTCTGGTCCCTATATTATAGCTAACAACGTAATTGATCCCATCACACTCCTGTTTATAACTCATTAGTGGCTCCTCATCACCATTTTCTAGGAATGGTACTTCCTTATAAAGCCTCTTCATATTTTGGTCCCAGCACACCTCTTCCGGCTTTTTATCATACCACTCCCCTAACATGCCCCAAACTGGTCATCATTTCTGGAAGAGGCCAGCTTCACCCCAGCAACTCCATCATTCAAGGTTCACTTATTGCAAGAAGCTTCCCCAACCCCTCCAAACAGAGATGACCACTTCCCTCCCTGTGCTCCCACTGCACACAACTCTTTACAGTTTACTGGAATAATTTTCAAAACGATTTCTGAGAAACTGCTGCATGCCAGGCACGAGAGTGAGCAATATTTAAGGTCCCATTCCTCCATTAAAAGAGGAGTTCAAGGCGTTTTCTACATTGTCAGACTTCAGGACCTAGCATCATAACGAATATTTGGGCTAGTATTAATAATGTCTGCTAATCAAATATATTAGTAAATGAAAAGCTAAGGGAAGGCATGCAATAAGGCAATTATCTGGATAGTTTAAATAAGAGCCTTACACCCTCTGCCCTCACCCCCGTTGCGTGCTTGTCCTCAGACTCCTCAGCTTACACTGGCGAGAGAATAATTACTTATTATTTCAAACGTTCAAGATTACGACAATAACTCTGAAGCAGCACATAATTAATGTGTTCTGTCCCTCAGACTCTAGCAGAGAGCCTCTGAGTCCTTCAGTCATTCAACAAATTTTTAGAGCCGCAGCTTAGTCCTTAGAGCACAGGCCTCGTTTAAGGTCAACTCACAACGGCCCTTCAATCCAATGAGGAAAGCTGTGCATAAAGTGCTTCCAACAGTGCCTGGTATATGAGAGTTTTGCCGTTATTATCGTTATACCCAACTCACAGAAGAAGTAAGTCAGAGACGTGAGGCCAACTGACAAGCGACAAAGCCAATGAGTGCAGCCCCCCCGCCCCTCCGCCCCTCCGCCCCTGAAGGCTAGGTTCCCGCCTCCAACTTCCAGTTTCCGTCTCGCACCGTGCTGCATAAGACAGCAATGGAACCCCAGACCTAGTCTGCGAACTGGCTCGCCCTTCACTGGCTGGGTGACCCTGGTCAAACGACTTCACTCTCCGGGCCTCAGTTACCCCATACGTAAAATGGGAAGGTTGGCTGGGCCGCCAGGTGATCCCAGAGGGTCTCTCCAGAGCTGGCAATTCTAGGAACATCACGGCACTCACAAGACCGGAGGCAAACAAGGGAGGAAGTCCTGCCCTCATTTTACAACAGAGGAAACACATTATCCAGGAGTTCAGGTGATGGCGACCCCGCCCCAAACCAAGGACGGGATGCACGTGGAAGCGCGGCCACCAAGGTCCTAGAACCGAGACCGAGCCCTCTCTCCAGCCCGTCCCCGCCCAACCCCAGCCCTCGCTGTCACCCACACTCACCAACGGAAGTCCCAGCCGAGACCAGAACCAG
>NW_027532591.1:6807501-6854286 GCF_008692635.1 Crocuta crocuta
CTCACTGGGCCTTCCCCCCCCCCACACCCTCCCCAGAAGCACGTGGAGGTTTCCCGGAAGTTTAGCCAAGGAGAAAGAACCCGGCTCTCCTCCACAATCATAGATTGGTTTGGGCAGCAAAGAGTAAATTACTGTCCCGGAAGTGCCCTCTAGGATTTAGGGCGGTGTAACTCTATGATAAAACCCTGGGATTAGAGCATGGCATTCCCTCCCACTGTCAGGGGCCGCCCCACTCTGAAAGGCTAGCGAAATTGTAACCATGGCAACAGTGGGACTTGCCGTTAGGGCTCTACTCAGAGATATTACAGGCTCTCAATTTAAATACATTTAAAATTTTTGAAGAGAAAAAAACCCACCTTTATTACAAAGCCCGAGACAGTCTTTAAGACACTAAATCAAACTTTCATTCACGAAATATTTTTTTTGAGAAACTACCATGTACCTGGGTAGGTAGAAATGGGGAATAGCGAACAAAACAAATTTCCCGGCACTCAATGTAGCTTGCATTCCAGTGAAAAGAGTCAATGAGTCAAGACAGTGAAATTTAGAAGGGGAGCAGGAACTCAGTAACCAAAGTAGTGTTTTTATGCAATTAATTAAAAAAATAAGTGCCAAAAAAAAATCCGTGGTGAACAAAATACCAAAGTTAAAAAAGACTGGATTCCCCTGTATCCACCCATAGAGAAAAGAATAATTAACTATGAAAAGGGAATGCTTTGGAGGAAGAGTGGTTGCACTTTAAAATAGAATGATCAAGAAAACCCTCATCTAGAAAATGACATTTTGGCAAAGACCTGAAGGTCTTAGAGCTATCTGGGGGAAGAATGTTCTAGACACGGGGAATAAGTGACATATCCTGAGGAGGGGTCTGTATGTTATGGAACTCCAGCTAACTAATAACAGCTATAGCTTACTGAGTGCCTAAAATGTACCAGACCCAATGCAAGAAGCTCTCAGCCCCCAGCTGCCAGGAACAACATCGTATGATCAGTGGTTTACCAGGGGCTGAAGAAAGTCCTGTGGGACTGCAGGGAAGGAGGGCTTCATTGAGGAGGTGAGCTTTGAGCTGAGCCTGAAGAATGAGTGGGGTTTACCAGGACAAGAATGGTGGTGGGAATGACCAGGCCGAGAGACCAGCAGGACATTCAGGCAGGGAAGCAGGAAATGATGAGCTGGTGTGAGGGAATCATGGAGTGCCATAGGGTTTCCATCTCTATCTCTCTCTGTTCCTAATATAGTGCTTGACACACAGGTCAAAGCAGTGGTTCTCACCTGCACTGCACTGGACTCACCATGTGCCCCAGCCCCTCAACCCTGTAATGCCGGGTATCAATCTGGGGTGGGCCTGAGCATCAGTAGCCCTCCAGATGTTCCTAATGTACAGCCTGGGCTAGATCTGCTGGTCTAGAGGAAAGGCACTGGACAGTCTGTTGGGCCATTGGGTGGCAGGAGGTGATGTCAATGCATGTCATCTCCTTGGTCCTACAGTGGAGGAAAATAAAGCTTGGGTGGATCCCCCGACTGACATCTGCCGCCCAGCCAAGAGACCAGGCAGAGGCGGGCTGGACCTGAGCTCCTGTGCTCTAAGAATGTCACTGGGCCTCTCCAGCCCAGCGCTATAATCCAGGCTTTCCCCAAGGAGTGCAGTCCTAAAGGTTTTACTGAGGCAATATTCCCCACGCCTCCTTTCTGGGAGCAGGAGATGAATCACCTTCAGTATCGGCATCCACAGGAACCTTACATTTCTCCCTGCTCCCATGCACGTTATTACATCCCTTCCAATCCTGGAAAAGCCAGGCATCCGTCCCCTGCACCCTGAGGTGTTAATTATTTCTCAATTAGCAGCTCCCAGGCTGTAGAGCATGGTGGTGTGGAGAGGCCTAATGACTTGCCATGTTTATACACCCCCACATCTTCAGAGCACTTTACCAATGGTAACTAATTAATGTTCACGACCCCCTTGGGAGGCAAGTGGAGAACTGCTGCATTTTACTGTGGGTTTGCAGGAGCCTCTGCAGCCTGGAGCCAGCCATGGACAGAGTAGATGTGCTCCCCACTGAGAAAGCCCAGGAGTGGTGGAGACCCAGAATCTAGCCCTATCGCCACGGCAACTTCCAGTGTGACATTTCAATCCATCACTTGATCAGCTATTTGCTAGGTGTCTTGATTTACAGAATTCATTCATGATTAGAACCCTACAAGTTCCCTAAAACAGAAAAGAAGAACTCACAGAAAGAAATTCATTCATTCATTGTCATCAAAAACAAAAGGAGGGGCATCTGGGTGGCTCAATCGGTTAAGTGTCCGACTTCGGCTCAGGTCATGATCTCACGGTTTGCAGGTTCGAGCCCTGCATCAGGTTCTGTGTTGGCAGCTCAGAGCTTGGAACTTGTTTCAGATTCTGTGTGTCCCTCTCTCTCTGCCCCTCCCCCGCTCATTTTCTGTCTCTCTCTGTCTCAAAAATAAATAAACTATAAACATTTTTTTTTAAAAAACAAAACAAAAGGAGAGCTAAAGGACTCCATACCCCACGCCTGCCTTGGTGCCCCCACAGACCTGAGGACACACTTAGAAGTCTGTTTCTACTGGCCAGTGGTCAGACATGCTCTTTTCGTATCCTTTATTTTTTTTTAAAGTTTATTTATTTTTGAGGAGAGAGAGAGGGGGAGACACAGAATCCGAAGCAGGCTCCAGGCTCTGAGGTGTCAGCACAGAGCCCAACACGGGGCTTGAACTCATGAACCACGAGATCACGACCTGAGCCAAAGTTGGATGGTTAACCAACTGAGCCACCCAGGTGCCGCTGCATCCTCATCCTTAACCAGAGAGCCTGCCCAAGTTGGGGATTGGCAAAGTGTTTTCTTTTTGTCTGTTGTTTTAATATATGAATGAATGAATGAATGAATGAATGAATAGTTTGTCTTTCCCTAAGGTTGGAGTTCTTCCAAGGACACACTGAGTCATTCCTTCATCCAGAGCCCATGGCCCTGGTACAGAGGGGCTCTAAGTATGTGTTGAATAAACAAGTGAAGTCAGAGCTCCTAGTAGGCTCCCTGACCTCAAGTTGCTCATAATCTCTGGAAGAGACTGCCTCTCAAAGTATTGGTCCTCGCATCCTGTAGTCAGAAGTTGTGAGGAGGGGAGCTCAAGACCTGTACTGCAAGGGGACAGAAGTGGGATCAGGGAGGGCTTCTTGGAAGAGGAGACACAAAAATAGATCTTGAAGGATAATTAGGCGTTTCCCAAGCTGACAGGGTGAGGATAGAAAGATATCGTAGTCAGAGGGCAAGCAAGTGACTGCTGGCTATGAGGAAGAGTGCTGAAATAGTCTGGCAGGAGCCCAGAGAACCCCCAGGCACCACAGAGCACAACCAAAAAGGCAGTGGGTGCCAGTGTACCAGTGCCTGCTGCAACAGGTTGCGAGTTTCTGGTCATCTTTGAGGCTGGTGGAATTTTTTTCCTGAAGAGTGATATTCTTTGGCCCAACACACATACACCTATTTGAGGCTCAGTGCCGACGACTCCTCCTCTGAGAAAGTCCCTGGGCATTTTATGTTCCACTCTATGGCATGTATTTGTTATAATTTAAAAACAAGTATGATTGTCACTCCAGGAAGACGGTTGTTTCCTTTGCTGAAGACGCTGGCCAGCGTGAGGACCGGCCTATGGGAAATGGGCTTGAACTCAAAAACAGTGAGATCATGACCTGAGCTGAAACCAAGAATCAGACGTTCAACCAACTGAGCTGCTCAGGGGCCCCAGTGGCAACGCATTCCTATCAAATGCATCTTGACCCATAACCATTTTGTGGGAGTGATCACCCAAACAGACCATTTCTGGTTGGCCCGGTCCTCTCTGTCTGGAGGCTCACTCTTCAGGGCCTGGGTCAAGGGCATGCTGTTAGGAACTCTGCCTTCAAGTCCCCAATGGCAAGGACTCTCCCTCTCTTGAAACCCCTCAAAATTGTGTCTGTGTCTCTCAGCTCGCCTGTCCCCTCTTGAGGTGACAGCTGAGTGTGCCACGTGCAGTGGGACAAACAGACCTGAGTGCAAATCCTCACTTTCTTGCCCACTTACCATGTGCCCTTAGGGGATACGCTACCTTCCTGAGCCTCCCATGCCGCAGCCTTAAAATAGCAGTGACATCTTTCCTGTGGAGCTGCAATGAAGATGTGCAGGGCTCAGCATAGCATCTGGTAGAGACTCAGGGTTCCGTCGCGCTTGCTATTATTATTCTTATTGATGATGAAAGTGGCTGACGCGATGGCTGGCACACAGTAGGTCAGCAGCCCCTACAAAAACTCCATCTCTCCGCCCAGGCTAGACTGTGGGCTCCTGGAGGGGAAGGGCACACATCCTGTTCGTTTCCAGCCTTGCCACGGGAAATCTGTTCACGATGTAAAAAGGTTTTGTTCTTTTCTGCACATAGTCAATCTCAATACGTATTTGCCAAATCAATGTCTTTCTTTTTTTTTTCCAAATAGTTTATTGTCAAATTAGTTTCCACATAACACCCAGTGTTCATCCCCACAAGTGCCCTCCTCCATGCCCATCCCTCCTCCCCCCCACATCCATCAGTCCTCAGTTTTTGTCAGCATTCAAGAGTCTCTCATGGTTTGCCTCTCTCCCTTTCCCCCACCATTTCCGCCCTTCTTCTCCCCCTTGGTCCTCTGTTAAGTTCCTCCTAATCCTCCTATACGTGCACACATATGATATTTGTCCATCAATGTCTTTCTGAATAATTCCCTCAATTCCTAGGAACGCCTTGTTAAAGATGCAACAAAACAAAATCGCAGCAATAGTTCCTCTGGCAACCAGTTAAGTCATTTCCGAGCACCTGCTTCCGATGGGCTCTGTAGCGCACCGGGCGCGGCTGCAAGCGTGGGCATGATTTCAGCGGTATATCCGGTCACTGTCATCTGGGAGGATGAGGGAATTGGGTTCCTTTCAACAGGCCTTTGCCGAATCTCTCTGGCGCACTGTTTGGGTTAAGGGTGAGTGGGATGAGGTAGAGCGCGTGTGCCTTCCGAAGCTGACGGTTTAGAGGGAAGGAGGCGGCATCCGGATCCGAACAGACCTGGGTTTGCTTTCTAGCTCCCACACTTGCCGGCTATGTGACCTGGGGCAAAAGACTCGACCTTTCTGGTCTTTGGCTGTAAGGCCCTGGGGTCAGTAACCTCTTCAAAATGCTGTGTTAGAGCAAGCAGACAACATTGCAAAACAACTTAGCAAACTGAAAGTACTGTATGAATACGAGCAATAGAAATATATTCAGACCATTCTTTTGTAAGATTAACTGTGTAATGAGATGATGGCTTTCAGGTAATTAAATGAGATTATGTATGCAAAGCACTGGAAGGGTGTCTGGTACATGGTATTCAATTCAGGATTAACTATCGTTAATCCCTCAGTGTGGGCCTCACGTCTGCCAGTCCTCCAGCCCTGCAGCTCTTTCTCTGCCACGTCCACGTGGCTCACTCCTTCACCTCCTCCAGGGCTTTGCTCCAATGTCACGCTCACAGCCAGGACTTCCTGACACCCTGAATTTTCAGTGCAATCCCCACCCCTTCCCCCATCACTCCTGATACTCTCTCTCCCTGCTTTTTTCTTCATAGCATTTATCACCATTTAACACAGTAAATATCTTACCTAGTTTTTGTATTTGCCTAGACCAGTGGACACCAAACTTCTTCGGGAAAGGCCCAGACGGTAAATATTGTATGCTTTGCAGGCCATATGGTCTCTGTCACAACCATTCAACTCTGTTGTAACACGAAAACAGCCTTATATACTTGTGAACAAATGAACGTGGCTGTGTTGCAATAAAACTTTATTTACAAAAACAGGCAGTAGCCTGAATCTGGCCTGTGGACCATATTTTGCCAAGCTCGGGCCTAGATCATTGGTTAGCACACTGCAGATGCTTAATAAATATTTGTTGCATGAACTAATTAGTGAATAAATGAATGAATGGAGGAGCACAAGACACCTGGTCCAGTGGCTGGTACACAGATGGTACTCCCTATTTTATACTTAATAAATACAAGATGGCCTATGATATATTATATTAGAGGTACAAAATAGTGCCCTGAGAGAATTGAGGTGGCAGAATCTTCCTCTCAGGATGAGGGAGGACTTCGAAAGTATCTAAAGCTGGGCTCCCTTGACCTTGAGTCAAGGATGCTAGAGCAAGTGATCCCAGGAAACACTGGAAGGGAGGTGGGGCGGTGAGAGCAGGAAGGGCCGGAAGTGAACACGGGATAGGGTAATGGACTAGCAGTTTCCTGCTGTGGGCTATGGGGCATCGATCCCAACAAGGCCACAGGGAGACTGTGGAACATGCTTCAGAATTATCCTGTCGCCCCCATCCCACTCCTGCTCATGAGGCTGGGTATTTACCCTCCAGTTTCCAGTGCCCACTGGTTGAAGGCTGTTCCCAGAGGCACCGAGTCCCCAGTGCTTCCAGTCAGGTGGGGAGTGGCGGGTGCATACAATGGGAAAACCTTAGCAGGTGCCTGGTGGGTGAGGGGAGAAGGGAGCATGCGCGGGCCTGGCAAGGTAAATATGTGCCATCTTGCTTAGGACATGGTTTCAGGTCTTTGATGCCCATGGCTAAGCCTCATGGGGACCCTTGCTAAAAGCTGTTCCAGCAGACAGAGAATGTCTTCTGTCCCTTGCACGGAGATGAAAAACGCTGTGGGAAGGACTCTGATTAGCCCAACTTGGGTCAAGTCAGCGTTTGTGGTCCGGGGGGCAGGATATGATGACTGGCAGCCCTCTGCCTCTGCTCAGAGTGGGAAAGGAGCCCAGGAAGAAGAGGTGTGATGTCCCCAGCAGGGCAGGGTGCTGGGCAGAGGAAACAATAGCTCTATCTCAACCACAGTAGGGATGCTCCTATTTCTTTTCCTTCATGGTTGACAAATAAAACCCACAGAGGAGCTGCCCTTTAATGAAACAATTTACACGCCAAAAGAGAACCAGCCCCATCACAGAGCTATTGACTGTTTTGGAAACGTAAACCGGAAAAAATGTCTTCAGATTCCGTAAGTGGTCTGTTTATAGAACAACATATGTGAAAGAGGAGAAAGTCCTCTGAGGCCCAAATAGTTAAAAAGCCATTCACCTGTCATTCCAGGTAATGCGGAAGGATCTCAGGAAAGTTATCGAACCTCTCGGAGCCTCAGTTTCCTCATCTGTAAAATGGCGACCCTGCTGATGGGCTTGCGTGGATTAAATGGGGAGGAGGTGTGTGAGATGTCCTCCAGAGCGACTGGGCCATGGCAGGTTCTCAATAAGTAGTTTCAATGGTGATGAGGCTGACAATGACCTTCTTTGACTTCCTGGGGGAACTTCCCTGCCCACCCCCAGCCTCCCATCAAATTGTTCCTCTGTGGCCACTTAGGTGGAGACTTTCCCTATCTCCACAGGAGTTTTGTCTCACAGAGGACATCCTCCTCCTCATCACAACCCTAGGGAGGTAGGAAAGGTGCTCCGGGGAAGTGGACATAGGGGGGGTGGCAGCAGACTCGCCCCTGTGCAGCCTGGGGTGGCTGCCTGTGGGGGAGGGGCTGGGGCAGGAAGGAGCTGGCCATTAGGGTGCCCGCTAACTAACTCGGCCAGCAAGGCTTGCCAGTGACTTGGCCCCACGGAGCACAGCTGGAGCTGGAGTGGGGAGGGTTTCTCCCTGGAAGCATGCCTGCAGTACCAGGGATCTGTTTCCATCTGCTCACTTTACTGCTGAGTTGTAAAGTGCTCATGTCATTATCCTCCCCTTCCTTAAACAAGAAAAAAAGTTAACCGCCTGAGAAAAGGAGATATTTCACTTCATTTGGCATCCAGCCACCATCCACGGCACAGGGTGCTCCCTTGGGGCCTGATTAGGGCTGAGGAGGAGTCTTGTTCTGTTCTGCTTTCAGCTGCGAGCACCCACTCGGTGCAGGCTTGAGGCTGGGTGCCAGCAGCCAGAGGCTGGGTCAGGGCTCGGCCTGCCCACTGGCAGGGTCGCCATTCACCCTCTGAGCATCTCAAACACGCTCATGGGTGCCACAATAGGGAGAATGGGGGCCAGGGGAAAGTGGCTTGTTCAAGTTCACCTGTGTGGCCTCTGATGGTGAACTTGATAGTAATACAGAAAAGAAGATTTCAACTCAACAGCAGGATGGACTCTGATGAAAAATGGAATGATTCCTTCAAGGTAGTCAGCCGCCTGTCCACCAGAGGCATGCACGTGGTTCAGACACCGCTTTCAGAACACTCTGTTGAGAGGAGTTCTGATCTCAAAGGAGAGGCTGGAAGAGGTGATGGCTGATGTTCTTTCCAACAGCGAGATTCTAGGAACCCATAGCTGAAAAGTCTCACCCGTTGTCACAATCTTTAATATGCCTTGCTCACATGGGCTGAACGGGAGTTTCTGGCTGCCTGATGTTGGCTGCTAGACCCAGAGGAAGGAGTGGGCAGGCAGCACGGTGTGTGATTCATCTTCATTATTCCGATTATGGGGTCGTTAAGGCTTTTACTCTGCAATGCTCCCTCAAGGAACTCCTGCTGCTTCAGCTCTATGACTGTGGTCCTCCCAGCCACGGAGTGGACAGAGGTATTCTGCAGGGCTCAAAGGTGTAATTAAATAAAGATCACCCACCCCCTAGACTCCTCCTGGGGGACTTCCTTACCTGGCCTTAGCAGTGACTTACCGAACAGGCGTAGCCAAGGGCCAGGTTCCAAGCCCCAGGGACTGCCATCTCGGGGAAAGGCCACTAATGCAGGATGAGTATGACTGCTGTGGAGGGGGAGGGGTGGGCCAGCAGTGCCAGCTAAAACCATCGAGAACTTTCCATTGATCCTCCAAAGTCCCCAGTGGCCCACAAGGTGCTCCATAGCCTGCTCTGCCTGGCCTAGGCTGGGAGCTTCCTGAAGGCAAAGGCAGGGTCTATTTTGGTCTCCATTGTAGCCCCAGAGCTTGGCACTATGCTTGGCATTTGGCCAGTGCTTGGTAAGTATTTGTTGAGTGAATGAATGGAGAGCCTATCGTCTTCCTGGGCTTACCAGAAATAAACTTGGCAGAAGAGGCAGCTAGCTCTGAAAGGGCAGAGAGAGCTGGCCAGTGAGTCTGGAGGTGGGGCTTGGGTGTGTATCTGTCATCAATTTGTTGCTTGACCATGGTCAAGTCCTGCTCTCTTGCCTCAGTTTCCCAGTCGCAGAATTGGGGAATTGACAGAAGGTGGCGAGGAGGTGGCAAGAAAGCCCATGCTTTCTACTTCAGCTCTAGGCCTCAACGTTCTTTGGGCTGCAAATCTGGCCCTAACATCAGCCCTCAAGGACATGGTGACAGAGTCACCTGTTTGGGACTGAGGTAGCCATGTCACTGCTGTGACTTTCCTCAGGTAGGCGACTAACCTGAGCCTATCATGTGTGCTAAGCTCTGTGCAGGGCCATGGGGTGGAATCCAAGGTGGTTACTAATGTAAAGATTCCAGAGTTGAGTATGGAGCAACAGACATGTTGAGATACTTAGGACCCAAGGAGAGAGGAATAAAGGTAATGCAGTGGGGGACGCAACACCCTGAAAGCAATCTGTGCATAAAAGAGAGTGATTGATGAGAACTGGGAGGCTTTGACAAGACTCCCTGGAGGAGGCACCTTTGAGCCAAGGACTTGGGATAGAAATCACAGGGAAAAAAAGCCAGCAGTGGAATAGTACATACAAGGGCGCAGAGGTAAGGCAGTTTGGGCAGGGAGACCGGTACCTGGCAGGGAGGGGGCAGGGCTAAAGTGATAGTATGTGCTGACGATTACAGGGCCAGCTCTAGACCACCGAGGACACATCTTCCAGGGAGGGCTTTGTCCCAGGAGGCAGCAAACAACAGGGCAGATCTGGTCCCAATCCTGGCTCTTCCCATTTTTATCTGTGACCTTGTTCAGTGGCTGAGTGTCCTCATCTGTAAAATGAGGATTATAGTGCCTACTCCTCAGGGCTCGCGAGGAAGTCGATGGGGTTGCATGTATGAACTTGCACCTAGGAGGCAAACCCCAGAAATGGGGTGTCCTTTCTCTTTTTGGCTTCTGGCCAGTAGGCGGATACCCCTGCAGGAAGCTCTAGTGTGTGTATGTCAGTCATTTACAGAGTTAGCTATGAATGAGATCAGCAGAAAGGAAGTTTATGGAAAAGGCTTGACAGGAGTAGAAGGCGATGGAGGAAGGTGCCTAGGTGGCTCAGTCAGTTAAGCATCCAACTTTTGATTTCAGCTCAGGTCATGATCTCATGCTTTGCAAGTTCAAGCCCTGTGTCTGGTTCGGCGTCTGCCTGAGATTCTCTCTCCCTCTTTCTCTGCCCCTCCCTCACTTGCACATAGTCTCTCTCGCAAAATAAATAAACTTTAAAAAAAGAACATTATCCTAATGGATATCAGAGTGCCCCATGTGACAGGTGACACATAAACCCTTAACACAGAAACACATAATGCTTTTGGTGTGAATCAGTTTATTGGTATTTTCCCATACCTGAAACATGCTGCCAGTAAGTTTAAAGTACGGGGGGTGGGGAGGCTAGGAGGTGTGACTTTGGGCAAGCCACCTCCCTCCCAGGGCTGTCAGTATTGCCATCTACACACGGGACTGGAATGTGTGATCTCTAAGGACAGAACTTCCCAGTCAGTCCTCCATCGGTCACTGAAAACATGAGAAGCAGTGCAGGGGTGGCTGGCCTACCCCTGGTAAAGTTTGAGGATCAGGGATATGAACAAAGCAATGAGTATCGCTCACTCTAAAGAAAGGAGAAAAAATGCAAAATAAATCACAAACCATTATGGGGCCCCATAATGGGGTCTTGCCATTGCCTTTGTGAATAACGAGCATTTGCGGAGTCTGGAACTTCAGGTGCAACTGGCTCTTGTACTTGGGGCCACAAGAATCCAGCATGGCCATTCTAAGATTTACTGGCAATTAGAGCCTACGTCTTTGACAATACAATTCTGCATCTAAGATTCTATGACTCCAAGTCCAATAGTGTAAAATCCCAAGACTTTTTTCACTCTCTTGTGGAAGGTTCAAGACTCGGTGCAGGGTGGCGCTTCCTGACGGGCGGGGACGCTAGGTTCTAAGAACAGGGAAGCCGAGCAAAGATTGCATTTGATGGGCTCTATTTCAGGGGTTTAGGGGCCTTTCGGACCAAGCTCACAAAGGATGAGGCCTGCTGGAAGACTGCGAGGCAGGTAGGAAAAAGTCCCGAGCAGTCAGAGGTGTAGAGTTGCTCTTATCTGCCCCTCGTCTGCTCACCGCGCAGCTCTGCCCTCTGCTCTAACACGGTTTTTTCTGGCTGCAGGACCTGAGACCCACCCCAGTCAATGTATGTGAAGGGGCATTATTACAAGGGTAGAGCGTGGCTCACGGCAATCCAGAGACAGGAACTCAGGCCTCAAGGACTGTGCACGGGGACTTAATAGCCGCCAAAATGGAGGGCATTACCTTCTGTATCTTGCATGCATCTTGCTTTTTCTGCATATTTGCACCATTCAGTGCCTCATTAGGCAGTTCCAGGTGGCCTCTCGCGTCTGCCCCGGCCTCCCCGGCGGTCCATAACCGGCCCTCTGTGCCGGGCTAGGTAGGCTGGACCACCCTGGTTGCTCAACGCCCCCAATTCCCGGAAGAGAATCTAATTGGCTCTGCTCAGCAGCCAGCCTATGGCAGGGCGGGCTCGTTTTGAGCGCCCAGATCCGGCCCAATCAGCTGGAGGTGGGCCCTCGGCGGGGCGGGGCCTCGACGCCGCCTAGAGGGACAAGGCGCGGCGGCGCCGCAGCACCNGTCGCACCAGTGCCGGCCGGCCCTGCGCCACCAAGGCCCGGGCCAGCCCCAGCACCTCGCCCGTGTGGCCGCGCCACACGCGCTGCAGCTCCAGGCGCAGGCGCGCCGCGGGGTACTTGCTCTGGGCGCGGCGCAGCCACGCGTCCACCTCGCGGCCCAGCTCGGCGTCGCTCAGCTGCGCCTGGCTCCACTGCGACAGCAGCGCCTCGAGCAGGCAGCCGAAGCCCTCGGTGTGGCTGGAGCCCGCGTCGTCCAGCTCCACGGCGCGCTTGAAGCAGGCCGCCGCGTTGGCGTCCTCGCCCTTGATGCGCAGGCACTTGCCGCGCAGCAGCTGCAGCTCGGGCAGCGTGGCGCCCAGCTCCGACTCGCCGGCCAAGGCCAAGAAGACCAGCGCCTGGTTCAGCGCCGCCTCGTCCACCGCCAGCAGCTCCTGCATGGCGTCCACGCCCATGTAGTAGTAGACCTGGGTGGGGGGCGGGGCCAGGATGAGCCTTTCTCTCTGCTCATCCCGTGCCCCTGCTTGCTTTTCTAAAAAACAATTCCATCCGTTCATTCCCACCCTCCGATGATTCTTTGGCAAATTTAGGCCCCGCCCCTGGGAAAGGAGAGGAAACCCTCGTATTGTATCCAGCCCACAACTCTTGGTCCTATAATCTTGAGCAAGGCAATCTCTGGGCCTCAGTTATCTCATAGGTAAAATTATGATACTGTCACCTCTTAGAAATCATTCGTTGTGCCCAGAAGGCATTTCTGGATAGAGCAATGGCCGGCACTTCCTGAGTGCTTTAGAAAGAGATTGGTCTTGTTCTAAATGCCGGGTGTGCATTTTCTCATATAATCCTCACCATGACTATAGGAGGTGGGTAGGTTATCAGGCTGGGGGTTAGCTGTGTTTCTCCCCATGGCCTCAGTGCTCAAGGCTGCCTTGGCAGAGAGCAAATAGGTGTTGTTGTTTTTTTTAATTATGTTTATCTTTTATTTTTGAGAGAGAGAGTGCGAGCAGGGGAAGGGCAGAGAGAGAGGGGGGGAGACACAGAAATCTGAAACAGGCTCCAGGCTCCGAGCTGTCAGCACAGAGCCCCACGCGGGGCCGAACCCACAGACCATGAGATCATGACCTGAGCTGAAGTCCAACACCTACCCGACTGAGCCACCCAGGTGCCCCCATAGGTTTTTAGTAAGCAATTGGCTACTCGAGTCAAGAGGCTGCCTTACCTGGCCAATGTCCAGGTAGGTCTTGAGGCCTGGGCACACCCTGACCACTTCCTCCAGGTCGGCCTTGGCGCAGGCCAGGTGGTTCCGGTCAGGCATGCCCCCGAGCCCCAACTTGGCTCGTTCCAGGTCGTGCAGGTAGGCCCTGAGGTGGATCTACCCACAGAGAGTCGGCTCAGCAATGATGCTCTAAGCAAGGACCTCTGCCCTCCTTTCTGCCCTTTTTCTCAGCAACAACTCAGGGGAGCTCAGTGGTTCAGTAGAAGGTCCCTGAGACTGGGAGCCCAGAGTCCTACGTCCTAGTTCTGTGCCAGGGGTGCTAATCACACCCTTTCTGGGCCTTAGTTTCCCTGTCTGTACAACAAGGGGGTTGGATGAAGTTAAGAGTCCAGACCCTTACTTTCATCCCCACTTCCCCCCCGCCCCCCCTTGGAACATTAAAAAAAATCTGGAGGTTCTGAAGGGGAGGCATGAGGAGGAGGAAGTAGGGAAAAGAGGTCATCATTGCTGAAGGTATTAGTGTTCTGGTTCTAGAAAGCACCATAAGGGGGGGGAGGAGGGAGCTCTGGCTTTGCAGCAGGTTAGACTGAGCTGAATTCCAGCCCCTTCTCCCCCTTATTAGCATGTGAGCTGGGGAGGAAGTTGTTCAACTTCTGTGAGCCTTATTTCCCACATCTGAAAAATTAGTACACTAATATCTTCCCTTGGAGATTTCCTAGGATGGTTGAGAGAACATATTCTAGCCAAGATCTGGCATATGGTAGGCGGTCAGTTCATTCATTCATTCATTTCTCATTCATTCATTCAACAAATATCCAGCAAGAGCCTGTTATGTGCCAAGTACTGTTTGAGGCACCCAGGATAGTAAAGAGCAACATAACAAAATTCCCTGCCCCCTACAGGGCATGTATTTTAGTGCGAGGGAGAGACAATATACACGATAAGTAAATAGTATGTCTGGGAGTAGTAAGTGCTAAGAAGAAACAGTAAACTAAGAAGAGAGGACATCAAATGTTGGTAAGAGGTTGGCAATTTCAGTAAGATGGTGCTAGAAGCTTCCTTTTCGTCAAGACCTCCAGGAGGTGAGGAAGGAAGCCAATCAGGGAGAAAAGCGTTCTAGGCAGAGGGCATTATCCACACCTTCCAGTTTGGGGAATGGAGTTTTAGAGAAGTGGCTGGTCCCCAGTTCCAGCATGATGGGTGGACAGGCCAGATTTCAACCCAGCTCAGTCAGACTATACTGAGTGCTAATCAAGAAGAGGCTGGAGGTCATTGACAAGGTCATTGTAGAGGGATGCCCGCAGTGGATAGGAGTCCTCCTTCGTTCTGTCACTCAACGACCTTACAGACCCAAACCTGTGTCTTGAGGATTCTTCAGCTCCTCTCTACCATGAGGGCTCTGTGACCCTAGGGCTCTGTCCACACAGTCTTAACCCCTGGCCCTGCCTCTGATTCCTGATGGCAGAGGCTGAGGTGAAGCTTGCAGGCTGACTCACCTTGGCCCTTGTGCAGTATGCCTGCCAGTTGAGCTCGGGATCCCGTAGGACATCGAGAGCCATGTTGCAGGTTCCAATGGCCATATCCTGCTTGCCTAGGAAGTGGAAGATTTTGGCCAGGCGGTTCAGGATCGGGGGCTGGTCCTTGGCTAGCTCAATGGCCTAGGAAGGGGAGAAGGGTAAGAGCAAACTACCTGTCTGGTTATTTGCCTGACGCACTGGAACCCCGTCTCTGCGCAGAGCCACATCACTTCAATGCTCTTATTCCCTAAATCCACCTGCCAGTAAATTTGGTCATATGGAACCTAACACTTTAGGGTATGACTGACCTCCTGGCACCCAACTCCCAGGAGTCAGACTCTCATGCCCCCCCACCACGTTCCTGTGTCCTGCCTGGTGAATCCCTCCATACCCTCAGTGAACCTCTCTTCCTCAGACACATCCAGCCCAAGCTCTCCAATTTACCAGGGCAGATGGGAGGAGGTGCCAGAATCAGCCTCTACCTCCCCCATACGGACACAGTGCAGCGTTCCTTCTGGGCCACAGCACCTACCTCCTCCAACCCCCCCATTGTTACTGACCGCTGCCTGTCCCGTGTGGGTTGCTATCTCTAAGATAGCGGACCCTGCAGGGACTTCATCACTGTGCCCGGGCACAGAGTAGGTCCTCAAGGAGGGGTGAAGGCAGTGTGTTAAGTCTGATACAAGTCGCAGAATCCTCATGAACCAGCACTTATGTGCTGTTCTAAGATCAGTCAAGGACTTGCTCATTAACCCGCCTACCAGCAAACATTAGGGATGTGCCCCAGGCAGGGCACTGTGCTAGTGCACAGGTCAATGAGTACTATCTCAGGGTCTCGGGCCACCAGGAAAGACTTCAAAACTGAACTAAGTGTGGACACGCCCATGTAAACAAGGTGCCCAGGAACAAGGCTTGAGCAGCACTTTATGGTGAACAGTGAACAGCTTTACCTGCTACCGCCTTTGAGTCTCTCAATAACCGAGAAGGTAGAAAGATGACATAATTAACACATCATGAGGCTCTGAGATGGAAGTGACTTGCCTTAGGGTCACATGGGCCATGGGCCGAGCTGGCACAAGACCCCAGCTTCTTTCCACTATGTCGCTGGGTGTGGGGAAGGACAGTGAGAACCACAGCCTGACGGGGAGAAGTCTGAGGGGATGTCTGAGACTGTGGGGAATAGCTTAGAAGATAAGGCTGGAGAAGTGGACTTGGGGACTGGGTATGAGGAGGGTCTGATGCTTAAGCAAAGAGGAAGGATGATAAAGATGACTTTTGTTTTGCACAAGAAGAGGCACTTCCTGGGTGGGCCACAAAGTGGGGGATGGAGATGGGACAGCACCCCCAGAGAAGCAGTGGATTCCAGGAGAGGAGTCCGTCGGGGGGGGGGGTGGTGGTCAGGGTCCATCCCAGTTTGGAGAGTGGGTGTGGCCAGGGGGCCGTACCTTGCCAAAGCAGTCCAGGGGGTCGGTTCCCGAGTACCCGCAGTCGTGGACGCCCATGGGGGTGGTGGAGAAGGTGTCCTTCCTCTCCAGCAACATCCCAAGGTAGCACCAGGCCAGAGCTGGGGGTGAAGTGTGGGAGAGGGGTGTCTAGGAAGCAGCAGGGTGGGGACAGGGTGGGGACAGGGAGGGGGCCCAGGATGAGGGAGGGGGTCAGCTCCACGCAAGGTGTCAGCCCCGAGGAAGATGAAGGGAGCGTCTGGGGCATGAAATCCTTGAGCAAGGTGCAAGGTACATGAGTTCTGTGAGATGAATGATCAAGTATATGGGACGGAGGGGCTAGAGAAAGGGAAACAGGATCCCAAAAGCAGATGATGCTAGAAGTGGGGACAGTGATGGCAACAGGCAGGGCTAGTGACAGGTAAAGGGAGAGCCAGGCAGAGGCTGCTGTCACACCTGTCCCTGTGGGCCCTACCTTGATGGTGGGGGTCCGAGGACTTGAGCACTTGCCGGAGCAGGGCCAGCGTGCGGTTGAAGGCAGGCAGCCTCTTCTGCTCCTCGCTGCCCAGCTCCAGGAGGACGCCATCTAGCCTATGGCGAAGAAGGGACATGGGTGGCTGCCCCCCCGCCCCCCGCCAGCTGTCCCTGGGGTGCTGCGAGCACTCCCCAGGCCAGTGGCAGGAAGGGGAACTGGGGAACCATTGCCACAGAAATGGGCGCAGCCCCCTCTTCCCCAGGTTCCAGGCCATGCCCCCCCCCCCACCATCCAGTCCCCTGCTCCCCAGCCTGACCTGATGAAGAGCGTGGCCATGGTGAAGTACCAGCCCCTTTTCTCCTCCGCTGGGATCTAGGAAAGCAGAGAATGGCCCGGGGTGCTGTTATTGAGGTACTCAGGCCACTGTCGTTCATAGGGTCCCACACTTGCCCTGAACCCTGAAAACAGGAGATGACACCTTTGATTGTGGTCCTGGGTCTGCCACTGGTGGCTGAGTGACCTCGGGCCAATCACTTCCCTCCTCTGACTACAGAGGGTCTGACAAGACAACCCGTGTGAACGTCCTGAGCACGGTGTCCATCCCAGAGCAGGAGTGGGATACATTTCTCCCCCTCCGTCTTGCTTTCCAAGCTAAGCTTCCCTCTCCCGGACTCCCCCACTGGTGCTCTGGAGCCCCCCATTCCAGGGCAGTCACCTTCTTACTCCATCCCCACCCCCCACCTCATCCACTCGCTTCTCCCCTTTCGTGCCTTCCCTCAGCTTCCCCCTTTGGGCTCGTCGATGGAGTTCAGCTGACGCCCAGGACCCCCGCCCTGAACTGTTTTCCCATTGTTATTCTCGCCAACCTTGCCACGCATTTAGACTGACTTGGGCACCAGATAAAATATTTATGCTGTTATTTATGGGAGTAGCTCCTGCTGCCTCGGGAAGGAATTTTAATGAAAACCAATAAAACCCCTAGTGCATATCAGCAGCTCTGCTGCGGGCTTGGGTCCCTCCCTCCACACTAGTCTCCTAGTGTGGATCTCGGGCTGGATTCTGGACTCGCCTCCCCCCATCCACCATGGCCTCCTCGGCTCAGGAGCCCGGCACCCCTCCACCCCCGGACTCCCAGCAGCAGGGAATGCATTCAGTCCAGCAAACATTTCTGAGCATCTGCATTGACCTGCACCCTGGCTGAAACCGGTTCACAATGAGCTAGGAAAACAGACCTGGGCATAAATAATAGGGCTGGACTGAGCGCCTGCAATGTGCCAGGCTTCTGACCCCCAACCTCTCAATCTCACAACAACTCATCATCTAGGTAGCATCTGCCTTTTACAGAGGAATGTATTGAGGCCCACAGAAGTCAAGTGACTTGCCCGAGGTCACACAGCATAGGAGTGTCAGAGCTGGACCTTGAACTCCCTTTGTTAGGCTCCAATGCCCATGCTCCCCTTACATACCAGGTTGCCAATGACCTAGCATGAGGCAGAGTTTGAGCAAGGCCATGAAAATGATGTGGACAAATGCACCAGGATGAGGAGGCCACTTTCAGCTGAAAGGCTCTGAGAAGGTCTTGCAGAAGGACGGACCGTACGCTGAGTACTGAGTAGCAGTGGGCATTTCAGATGGAGGGCTCAGCATGGAGACATGTGGCATGACTGGTGAGCACGGTGTGTGTGAATGGGGGGCAGAGGGAGCAAAGGTTGGCAAGCCATGTCGCGGCTGCTCTGGGGAGGCTGTGGATGAACTTAGCGGGAGAAGGGAGACGGGGGTCCTGTGAGTCAGATCCCACCGAGTGGTGTGACTGCCCGTTGAGGAAGGCTCTTGACCCAGGGCCAGAGCCAGATGACCCAGAGGAGGCCCCACTAACCACATTGCTTGGCCGCTATTCACCACGTATCTTCTCTGTTTGGCCCAGGCTGGGTGATGCCGACGGGAGAGGAAAGGCAGGTCCCACTGTTAGGAGCTCCCAGTGTGGCCTGAAAGCCAGACGACCTCACAGAGTGGCAGGAACACCAGGGGTTACGAGCAGAAGAATCCTACATGATGCAGGAGTGCCCACATAGCCCGCAGAGGGCTTGCCGGGGCACGGTTCCCCAGGACAGGTAGGACCCACCCAATCGGACACCATCAGATGGAGGGGCTGTGGTGTGCGAAAGCTNAGGGGCAGGAGGACGAGCCAGCAGGGGCACATCAGGAGGCACCCCGAATGCCCGGCTCAGGACCTGGAGTTCATGTGCAGAGCAGTGGGGAGCCAGAGAAAGGGGAGGGCCAAGATCCAATATGCTTTACAGCCATATCACCTAGGAGAGTAATCCTGCCACGTAGGTGGGAATGCGTGTACGGGGCTTTGGCCAGGAACAGGGCCATCCAGAGGGGACAGCGGCAATCACCAAGGGTTAAAGGGGATCCTCGAGGGCTTAGTGGGGAAACATTTGCCAAAGCAAAAGGCCTTAAGCCTTTGGCCTAGGACTGAAGGTGTAAGTGCTCTGGGCTTCCTGGCTGTCTAAAGTATGGTCTCATGACAGCTGGCCCCAGGCCCAATTTGAGGTTGGCCAAACTGAGTCATGGTGGGAAGAAACAGAATCTGCTCCCTTGTTCAGGCTTCTGACAAGGAGGTCTGGCCACAAGCGAGAGCAGAGGCTCAGGTGGCCAACGGGCCTGGCCGCATAGGTGGGTGACCCTGGACAGATGAGTTGCCTCTCAGATGCTGTGTCCTTGTGTGCAGAAGAGGATAATACTATAGGTCCCACAGGCATTGCGAGGCCAGTGTCCAGCCCAGAATACGTGCTCCATAAATGTTTGACCCCTTTTCTTTTGGCGAGGGTTAGAGCTGAGCAGGTTAGGGGCATCTAGGAGGTTGCTCTGTTCATGGGACCTATTTCAGTTCCCTGTGTGGCAACGAGGTCTCAGGCTCTGGAGGCCAGGGGGTCCTGGCTCACCCTGCTGTCTGCCACCCTGCCCCAGCCCATCACTGTGCTGCTGGGGCCTCAGATCCCCTGTGGGGTCCCAAGCACCTTTCTCCCCAGCATTGCAGAATGATGTGGTATCCTCAGGGCTCTCTCTGGTTCCTCGTTTGGCATTCAAGGCCACAAGAAAGTAAGATATGTGCCCAAACCACAGTTCGTACCTGACAGAAGGCACCTAATTCATGCCTTCATAATCCTAGCCTGAAGCATTGTTCACAGCACTGTTACCTTGATTACTCTTTTCTCTCTGAGGATACCGAAACCACAGAGGTGAAGCAACATAACCACGGTCACACACTAGTTAGCGTCCAGGCTTAAAACCCATTGGTTTCACCACTACTCTTGATATCCTTGAGTTATTCAAGGGGCTGGTCATGGTTTGCACTATGCAGGCAATACCACCACCTGGTGGCGGTATGCCTGAATTGCAGGGCTAACTCCCCATTCCCTTCCACTTGAAGGTTAAAACAGATTTTCAGACAAGTAACTAGTCGAGTGACACTCTATGACAAATCCTAAATGTGGTCCCTCCTCAAATTCCATCGAAGAGTGACATTTTCAGGAGAGCCTATGGGGTTGCAGATTCGGAATGGAGTTAATGGCATAAACAGATCTAGTTTGAGGTCTCCTCTGTCCTGAGCTTTCATCTTCTATCCCCGTGATGGAAGCTAGCTGACTCCATTCCCCTGCTATGCAATCCTGGTCCGAAAATGGGCTGTCTCTTTAAAAATCCTTCTGGTTGTAACTGAAGCAGCAGCTGAGGCCGTTACCAGGGGCAACCTGGCAAGCCACAGTGCGTTAAATTAAATTAAACAGGCCTCTGGCTGCCTCCCTCCACTCCTGGAGAAGGGAGGGGCTCTTCCACCTCTCTCCTGGAGAATAAAATTGCTGTAAAACCTCTGAGGGCTGCAAGGCATTCACTTCCAGAGTTGATGGCTCCTAGGGGCAAGGTGTTTGGAGGCAGCCTGGGCGTCCCCAAAAGGGCTTCTGCCAGAGGAGGGATGTTCATTGGGGGTCTGCCCGGCATGGGCTCTGGGCAACACAGCACCCTTTCTCTTGTTTGGTCCTCATCAATCGCTGGGAGCTTGGGGCTCCTGGGTCTGTAGCCCAGGCTGCACACTAGAGGGGGTCTCACATTAGGCTGCCCTTCATGGCAGATCTGTGGGAGGGTATTGGGTAAGGCCCAGGCACCAGCGCTGACCCTAACGTGAAATCCTTAGATCCTAGGACTCAGTGAGGCACAGCTCTCAGTCAAGGGGTCCTCAGGACATTTCCCTGCTCCCAAGAGACCCGCACTGTTATTTCCCTTATTTTAGAGGAGAGAAGCAAAGGTTCAAAGAGGCAGAGGCTTGCCTACTTCACCTGTCAGTTCAGGCCAGGTTTCTCCGACTTCAAGTTCATGTTCTTCCCACAACATCTACCTGCGAGTGTTTGCGTGGTGCTTACCACTTACAGAGTGGACTCACATGGAATCCATCTGATCCTCAGACCCTCCTGTGTGGAATGTAAAGTGTGTCACCATTAATCTCTTAGCACAGATGGGAAAACTGAGACGGGACCATGTCCTCGAGGTCACACACTGGCTGTGTAAAAGCCCAGACTGAAACCTGGAAAGAGTGCTTTGTCTCTATACTGATAATAGCAAATTTATGGAGCACTTGGTATGCACGGGGCACATAGTTTACGTGTGTTTAACTCGTTCAACCCCCAGGGTTACCTACGAGGTGGTGACAATGATTATCCCGATTTTATGGGAGAGGCCAACTGTGGCCCAGAGTGGCACAGCTAGAAGGCAGCAGAGCTGGGAACCCAGCAGCCCGGCCCCACCACCCCTGCACCTAATGACTCCAGACTAGTGGTTCTCAAGGTGGGTCCCCCCCCTCCCCCGCCAGCAGTGGCAGCAGCACCTGGCAATTGGATAGAACTGGGAGTTCTTGACTCACTGAATCAGGAACCCTGGGACCAGGGGGTCGGGGTGGGGTGGGCTGGGGAACAACCTGGGTTTTAGTCGGCCCTCTGATGCACAAGGTCCTCCCTGTACTGCACCACAGGGAACTGGGTGGTTGGTGGATCCTTGAGCCCAAGGATCAGAATTGTGATCCTCAGGGATGCCTGAGGATCCAAGTTCTGACAGTGACACTGTCACGGACAGCATGGATCAGTGACTAAGGTAGGTGATTTGGCCGAACCGGCAAAGAATAGGGTTGGGACAAGCAGTTACAGAGCAGGTATGTGTTAACTCAGCTGGTACAAGGATGGAGCCTGGCCATTCCATTTACCCCTGAAGAAGGAAATGTTGGGGGGGGGGGCTTTGCTTTTTTAAAGGATTTCAGTAGAAGATCTTTTATTATACGAAAGACCTATAAATCTATATGTATCTGAACAGGCTCTCCAGAGACTTGTTGGCTCAGGAAAATAATTGCCTTGCAATTTGAACTTTGCATGACATTGTACTCCACATTTCTGATTCCTTTCAGACTAGTTCTCCATCAGGAGAGGGGGAGTGTGAAGGACCAAAAGGAAGGAGCATTTCTGAGCATCAGCTCTCCACTGAGCAATTCAGGGGACCCATGCACTGGACCCTCACAGCAACCCAAGAAGGTGGAATGAAGCCTCCACCTTTTCTGAGTGAGGAGACAGAGGCTAATAAAAAAAAGCCACTGCCCAGCCCCACAGCCTGGGGCGGAAGTGCCAAGATTCAAGTTCAGATCTGCTTCCCTCCAACGCCCCTGTTCTTTCCACCTCATCACGCCAACCCTGTGAAGGCTGACACAGCAGAAATAAAAGTCGCAAGGTGGCAGGCTTCAGGGATGTGTTCTTCTTGCACAACTGGAATGTCCTCTGTGAGGGCACGGAGCAGCCTCCCTGCTCTGCACACGGAGCCCTGCCCCCACCTGTGGCGCGTGCTCCAGAAAGGCAAGGGCAGGGGTTTTTCCTCCCCTCCCCTAGCTCCTGCTGCAGGGGGGTGTGGAGAATAGACAGAGGGATGGGGTTGGAGTCCCATTCCTGCCTCTGCCTCCCGCAGGGGTCCTGGAAAGGCCCTGGGCTCACCTGGGCCTCAGCTTTTGCATCCACAAATGGGATGATCCCACTCGGCCTGACCATGTCACAGGCCTGCTGGTTGGGGTCCATGTGACAGGTGGAGGGGATTTGAGGGAGGGGGGCTACGCCATGGGGGTAAGTCACCTATGCCTCCCTGGGCTGGCTTCCCTGGACGGTCTTCCTGGATTTTAAGATTCGGGCAGACCGACCTCAGTTTCCCACCATCACCCCTCTTCTGGTCTTAGGTCTGTCATGTCATCCAGGTGGGTCACCCCTGCCTTGAACTGGTTCCCTAGACTTGCAGGACTATGTGAAGCCACTTCTCTGTCCCACTATTTAGAGAAAAGGGCCCCTGTCTAGTCCTGGGTCCACACCCAGCTCTAGCACCCAGAGAGGCTGGGTGGGTTTGAAGAAGTCTCCTGCTTTCTTGATAATAACAGTGATGCCCAAATGTTCTCAGCTCCTGCCATGGGTCTGTGCTGTGTAACCTTCTTCTCCCCTGTAAGAGAGGTAGCTGGGCCAGACAATGCTCATGGCAAGGTTGATTGTGGGGTCCTGTATCAATGGGGAGGGGAAAGCCAGTTCCCAAACTTGCTAGGCATGAAGGGAGATAAGCCCGCAGCAAACTCAGAAGGCTCTGGATAGGCAAATTTGAATGATGCCAAGGCCAGCAGAGGGCTGCAGCCAGAGACCAAGAAAGCTGTCCCTCAGCCTGGGCTTTAAGTCCAAGAGACCTGGGTTCAGTTTCTGCCAGACACTCATGGCTGTGTGCCCTTGGGCAAGGCACTACATCTCTCTAGCCTCAGTTTGCTCATCTGTAGAACAGAATAATACCAATTCTGGTTTCCCAGCATTTCTGTAAGCACCAAATGAGATAATCTATGAAAAGTAAACGAATGCACAGTACCTAGCTCACTGTCCAGTGTTAGTTATTCATCTCTTTTTCTAGCCGAACCTGATTAAACCCAAACCACTGAGATTTGTGGAAGTGTGTGTGTGTGTGTGTGTGTACGCGCGCGCATGTGCACATGTATATTTGCAAGTACCATGGAAGGAGAAACCCTGCCTTGATCTCCAACACTGAAGTCCTCAAGATACTGTCCCCTGCACTCCCAAGTTGTGGTTTCCCACATGTGCTTATGCATCTTCTGCCAGGAAGTTCATTCCTTCGCCCACTTCTCCACTCCTCAGTCCTTCCTGTCCCTGAATCACTCCGGCCACCACCTTAGTCCAATCCTCTCACTTGACGGAGGAGGAAACGGAGGCCCGGGNACCCTGCCTTGATCTCCAACACTGAAGTCCTCAAGATACTGTCCCCTGCACCCCCAAGTTGTGGTTTCCCACATGTGCTTATGCATCTTCTTCTGCCAGGAAGTTCATTCCTTCGCCCACTTCTCCACTCCTCAGTCCTTCCTGTCCCTGAATCACTCCGGCCACCACCTTAGTCCAATCCTCTCACTTGACGGAGGAGGAAACGGAGGCCCGGGCGGGGGAGGTGACTTGCCCACTAACCCACAGCGAGTCGCGGCGGGGCTGGGGCAGGAGCCCAGTCCCGGCCCCTGACCTGGAGTGGGGTCCTCCCCATTGCCATTGCTCTTTTCCCAAGACCGGCTGGGGCCTGGGCGAGGGAGACCGCAGGAAGGGCAGGAGGAAGGAGAGACTCGGGGGCTCCCTTGTGTCCTGGGTCCTAGCAGCCCCGTCAGGGGAGGAGGATGTCGCTGGGGCTGGGGCTGGGCCCTCTCTCTCTGAGCACAGTTACACTTCCCAAACACGGTCAGGCAGGCACCACTGTCCCCCATGTCAAAGATGCGGATACTCGGAGCAGTTAAACGGCTGGCCCAGGTCACCCAGGACATGGCAGGCAGAGCAGGGATCCCTGTCGCCCGTGGACTCTCATACTGACACCCTGACCAGAGTCACACACACATCTGCCCTGACCAGAGCACCCACGCAAGGCCCCCGAGGAGAAGGGGAGGGTAAGAAAGGAAGGTTGAGGGAGAGGGGGACCGCATGGGATGCCAAAAACCACGGTCAGGAGGGCAGTTCTTTACTCCTAGGCCTGGAGCCGGCTTTACTCCTAGGTGGCTGCAGAGGTAGGGAGGGGTGTGTGTGTGTGTGCGTGCACGAGCGCCCATGTGTGCAAGGGACCCTGGAGCTACTGACCCCTTGGGCCTCCCAGCTGTGCCCTCTTGGCCCTTCCTACCAGGTCCCCACCCCTCTGGGTGTGCGGACTGATTGGAATGTCCACACCTTTGTTTGCCAGGCTGTCTGCCAGGCCTCTAAGCTCTGCCTCCCTCCCTTCCCGCCCCAGCCGGCAGGTGCAGTCCAGGCAGCCGGGTGCACCAGGTCACGCTGGGCGAGCCGCTTCCCTCCCTGACCCTCCTATGTCCTTGGTGTGAAGGGGGGTCACAATACTCAACTGGCAGGGTGTCTGTGAAGTCTGAATAAAAATCAAATGCGCTAATGGGGGCGCCTGGGTGGCTCCGTTGGTTGAGCGTCCCACGCTTGAGTGGCTCAGGTCATGATCCCAGGGTTTGGGATTGAGCCCTACGTTGGGCCCCTCCCCTGCTCATGACTGCACATTCCGTCTCTAAATAGTTAAATAAACCATATTAAAAAAGATTCTCTTTTTGCCTCTGCCCCTCTCCCTCATTTGCGCAAACTCGCTCTCTAAAAAATAATACAAAATAGAAAATAAATCCAGTGTACTAATGAATGTTAAACTCTGTGCTGGGTGCCTGGTGCCCATTGTGGTGACGGCCCTCACTGTCACCCTGGGGCCACGAGCAGGGGTGAAGGACCTGCATGTGTGGGGGTGGGGCGTATGTGTATTAAGCCACTGGTATTTGGGTAAAGGGGAAGAACATCAAATAACTGAGCTAGCTTGGAACAGGGATATTTCTTAGAGAAAGGTTTGAATTACCGTATTTTTAAAAAGTTAGAGGTGTTTAGGCTTAAAATCATTGCTTCTTCAACTGCTCTCAACTATAATGAAAGCTGCAGTGATACCCTGTTGTGGCCATTGTTGTCATGGACTCTGAGCCAGGCACCTTATAGACACCATCTTTTTGAATTCTCAGATGACAAGATGGGAACTCCAAATCCCCAACCCTCTCCTGCGATGGGGGGCTGACCACAGCCATCCTGTCCAGACCCAATGACACAGCACAGAGCCTGGTGCCTGGCCACTGCCCACCTGAAGCAGTTCCCTTCCTGAAGCACTGGGCAGTGCCCTGCCTGACACCCCATCCTCTGGGAAGTCACTCTCTGTGTGTGGGGGGTACTACCATGGCTAGGCTGATCAGTGGGAGGGAGGTGACCCAAACCTCTGCCTCCATGCTCACCTCCTCGAGGAAGCCTTCCCAGGCTCTCAGGAAGGGGCCTTATAGAACATCCAATCCCCCCTCTTTGCTCCCATTTCACAGAGGGGGAAACCACAGCCCGGAAGGGAAGACCCAACCGGGCCCCCTGGCTCCTAGCTCAAGGCCATTTAGGTCCTGTCCTGATGCTTGGACCACACTGAATACACACTACACTAGCCATGCCTCCCGCTGGGGGCAGCTGGTATTCAGGACCTGGGGCTCAGGCTTTAAAACGGAAAACCTGGGTCCCTGTGGACCCCCCCCACGATGGCCACAGCTACCCCCAACCTGGGGCAGAAGAGGCTTTTCTGGGACGTCCTGAGGAGTCTCTCAGCCCAGGAGAGGCAGAGGTCATCAGCAATCTCACATCTCTGTGCCGGCTCTATTCTAAGTGCTTGCCAAATATCAGGTCTTCATGATGACATCAACCAAATGGGAGTGCCCTCATCTCACAGCTGAGGGAGCCTAGGACGTAAGTACCATTATTAGCCCCATTTTACAGGGAGGGAAATAGAAGCTAGGTGATGCTAAGGATGGACTGGAGGTGAAACAGTGTCAGGGCTTGGGATTTGGACCTGAACTATCTGACCCAGAGCCCACCATCTTGACCTCTAGCCTGTGCTGTTCTCTTTAACCCAAGTCTGTGCCCTCTAAGCGGCATTCCCTGAGGTCTGGACCCCACGTTTCCTCTCTAAAGCTAGACAAGGCTTTGGGTGGAAAAGGCTCCGAGGGAAAAGTGCCCCGGGTGTGTGAAGGCTCACTGTTATGTAAACATCACAAATCTAAGCCACATACAACATCATCATTATCAGCTAAACCTTGGCTTGGTGGAAAAGCCATGGTACCTCTCTGAACTGTGGTTTCCTTTTCTGTAACAGGAGGATAGTGCCCTTACATCATTCATCTGTCATCAGTGCAGGCTGCTTTTGAGATGGTTCCTGGCGATCCCCATCTCCTGGTATTCGTGCCTTTTCGTAGTCCCCTCCGAGTGTAAGTTAGACTTAGTGACTCGCTTCCCATAAATAGGATGTAGCAAAAGTGATGGGATGTCCATGTGGCAAGGACCAGAGGGGGACTTCTGGCCAACAGCCAGTGAGGAGCTGAAGCCTGCCTCCAACCACGTGAGTGAGCTGGGAAGCGGGGCCTCCCACCAGCGGGCAAGCCTTCACGTGAGACCACAGCCCGGAGGTACCCAGCTAAGTCATGCCTAGATTCCCGACCCACAAAACTATAAGGTAATGGATGCTTAGTGCTTTAAGCTGCTGAGGCTTGGAGGGTATCTGTCATGCGGCAATAGGTAACTAATACACCTAGAATTTTTCTACTTGGTGCCGGGCCCTGTTCTGCCCATACAAGATACATTTACTGAGTGCCACCGTGAGCCAGGCACTTGTCCCTGCTATAGGGCTTGCAGTGCTGACCCAGCCAGATGTGGTCCCCCCTCTAAGACCTCAAGGCGAACCCGAGGAGACAGATTTGTGAACGGACAGTGTGAGCGGTGCTGCGGGAGCCCAGGGCAGGCATCTGACCCAGCCTGCAGAAGCCAGAGGAGGCTTCCTAGAGGAGGGGGGTGCCTGAGACAAACCCAAGATGGGAGCGAACCTTCCAGTCAAAGGTGGATCAGAAGGGCATCTTAGGAAGGGGTTGCGGGAGAGGTAAGGTGAGCTTAAGGAGACCTGGCCCAGTGAGGGGGGACGCAGGGAGGCAAGCAGGCTGTGGCAAAAGTCTGACTGCAAGGGAGAGCAGGGCAGAGGGCCAGCAGAGAGGAAGAGCGTGGATGGTCCCAGATGTCCACTGGAGAGCCTCAGGCTTCTCTGCTAGGTAGTGGGGAGTCCCTGGGGGTGTAAGCAGCTCAGGGACACGGCCAGTGAGGCTGAGCAACACGATGGTGGCAGCAGGGTGAAAGATGAGGCAAAGGGTCACGCAGGAGGGCAGGAACCCAGGCGGGGTGATGGCAAAGGTAGTGGCCGGGCAGGAAATGGTGGAGGCCCGAGCAGAGGGAGGCTGCAGGGGAGTGGCTATGCAGAATGCACGGTGCTGGGGTCCCAGTGGATAGGGATGGCGTCGTGAAGGGGGGAGAGAAGGGAAGAATGCTGCCCACGCCTCTGGCGGGTTGGCAGATGGGTTGTGCCATTACCTAGGTGGGTGTGCACAGGAGCACGGACAGGTACTTGCTGGGAGGAGCAAGACGCGAAGGATGGGTTGGCCAGGCTGATTTTGCAGCGTTGCCAAAAGAGAAACTGAGGCAGACCTTCCCGCCAGGAAGCCCGTCCCCGCCCTAGCCCGGCAGAGAAAAGCCACAAGCTGGGTCTGGGCCCCAGGGCCTGAGAGATGGTGGAGAGGAGAGGTGCGCCGAAAGGGTATCCCAGACGCCAGCGACGCCAGCGACGCCAGCGGGCCAGGGTTCGGGGAGAGTCTGGGGTGCGGGGGCGTCCCTGCAGACTCTGAGGGCCACGAGCCCAGCCTTCCCGGCCTGGGGAGGGTCACCCACCTGCTGCGCGTAGCCCAGCGCCTTGTCGTAGAGCGCGATGCCGGCGGCCAGCACCCGCGCTCGCTCCTGCGCGCTGGCGCAGCCCACGTCGAAGCCGTGCGCGTAGCCCTGCTCGGCCAGGCAGCGCGCGGCGCGGAGCTGGGGGTCCCCGGCCGCCGGGCGCTCGGCCTCCAGGCCCAGGAGGCCGGCCAGCCGCCCGGCGCACGCCTCCTCCTCCTCCTCCTGGCCCAGCCGCGCGTACACGTGCACCAGGTTGGCCCAGGCGTTGAGGTTGCCCGGGTCCTCGCGGGCCACCTCGAGGAAGCGCTCGCGGGCCTCGTCCAGCTCCTCCAGGTAGAAGGCGAAGGCGCCCAGGAGGTGGCGCACGGCGGGGCGCTGCGGGGCGGCCGCCAGTTCGAGCTCCTGCCGCAGGCCGTCGCGCCGCAGCTTCAGGTCCCGGGCGCGGAACGAGGCCGGCGAGCGCGGCTCGAAGTTCAGCTGCATCTCCAGGTGGAAGTGGCCGGGCAGGTAGTCCAGGTTGTCGATGAGGGCGTCCAGGTCCTCGGCCGCGGCCTCCGGCTCCGCCATGGCAGCCCCGATGCTTCCTGGGCCTCGCCGCTGCCCCGGAGGCTGCGGGGGCCGTGGCTTCCGCGAGCCCGGCGCGGGAGGCGAGGGGCCACACGGGAAGGCCCAGGGCACTGCCGGGTCCCGGTGCCTGGCCGCCTCCCGCTTGTGGGAGGGTCTGAGCTTGGGCTCCGGGCGCGCCCTGTGGGTGTGTCGGCTTTCGCTGCTCAGCGCCTCTTCGACGCCCGCATTGCACAACCAGGTGTGCCAGAAAAACAGGTGCATTGCCAAATGCGGGGCGCGCAAATCCCGGTGCGCGGCAAAGGGCCTGGTTTTACTCTCTGCTCAGCAGACGGTAAACAGGCTCAGGAGGAAAGGCCCTGCCCGGGTCACAGAAGGGAGCTGTGCGCAAGCATCCTGGAACCCAGTTGCGGAACCCCAGCCAGGCCCTTTCTCCGTGGGCACTGCCCCACTCTCTCTGCCCGAGCTCACCGACTCGGAGGGCCAGGACTGGCCCTTCCAGCTGCCTCTGGGAGCCCTCCCCCCCACCCCCCCGCCTCCGGCTCTCCTCTCCTCTCCAAAGTGCCCGTGTTTTCCTTCCTCCGAAGGGGGGCTGCCACTCCTCCCTGCTCCTCCTTAGGCCACTAATAAATAATGGCCTCCCCACTTAGGATCTCCCTGCCTCCTCTCTGCCGCGCCGTTGGCCGCTGAGGAAAGGCTCTGGGGTTCCATGTGCTGCTTCTAACCCTGGTTCTCCATCCCTAAGAATCTGTGACCTTTGTCATTATGAGTCGCGTCATAATTTCACACTTCACACGTTCCGCATCTGTGACATGAGGGTGGCATTCTGTCCCCTAGAGGTAGGGTGGCTATCAAGGGTAAACCTGGTGAATGCCAGTCTCGATAGCTAGCAGCTCCCACTACCCCACTTGGTTACCATGGCATCCTGTCTGCCCCCTGCGGCCCAGTGTTCTTTTCCTTGCCAGTCTTCCCCCAGGATGCACACTGGCTCCCTGCCCTCTAGAAGGCTGGGCTCCACTCCCTCCTGCAAGGCGGCTGGCCTTGGGCTTTGTAGCAGAGCTGAGCTGCTGAGACCCTCCGCCCCTCCTTCCACCAGGGTGGGGCTCCTGACACCCTGTCCCTTCAGCCTCTTGGAAAAAGACACCAGCATTTCCAAAAGAGGAACTAGACCCGATTAGTACACTTGGAAAAACTTGGGGGAAAGTATGACTTGTGCGATAAAAAGGTAAATGAAAACCTCATTCGGGTGCGACTTCTCACCCGTGATTTTAGAATATAAAATTTAATGAGTTTTTGTAAACAGGCATTGCTGTAAATTGCTGGCGTTCATGAGAGGGCACTTGGAGGCATCAGGGAGGGTTCCCAGAGTGCTTGGCCTCCCCCCAACCCCCTTTTATTGTGGTGACATGAACTTAACCTGAAGCTGACCATTTTAACCATGCTTAGGTGTACAGTCAGGAGCCCTAAGTACATCCCTGTTGCACAGCCATCCCTGCCATCCTCCCCCAAAACCTTTTCATCTTCCCAAAGTGAAACTGTATCCATGAAGCAATAACCCCCAGAACCTTCCTTCCCCAAGCCACGGGTAAGCACCATCCACTTTCTGTCTCTCTGAATTTGAATACTTTCATTACCTCATAGAAATAGAATAATATAATATTTGTCTTTTTGCGACTGGCTCATTTCACTTAGCCTAATGTCTTCAAGGTTCATCCATGTTGTTCCATGTGTCAGAATTTCCTTCCTTTTTAGGTGTGACTAATATTTCATTGTATGTATGTATGTATATACCTCATTTTGTTTAGCCATTCATCCATCGGTGGACCCATCCAAGGTGGGTCGTTTCCCCTTGGCTGTAGGGAACAATGTTGCTCTGTACAAGAATCTACAAATTACCTGTTTCCATCCCTGCTTTCAGTTCTTTTGCCTATATACCCAGAAGTGAAACGGCTTGGCCATACCAATGTTTAATTTGTTTTGAAGAACTGTTATACTGTTTTCCATCAGAGCGACATCATTTCGTATTCCCACCGACAATGCACAAAGGTTCCAATTTCTCTACATCTTTGCAGCACTTGGTATTTTCTGTTTTGTGTTTGTTCTTTCTTTATTTTGATAGAGCACGCACGCGTGAGTAGGGGAGGGGCAGAGAGAGAGGGAGAGAATGACAAGCAGGCTCCGCGCTCTCAGCGCAGAGCCCGACTCGGGGTTCAAAGTCACGAACTGGGAGATCACGACCTGAGCTGAAACTAAGAGTTGGACACTTAACCGACTGAACCAGCCAGGCACCGCTGTTTTTGATAACGGCCATCCTAATGGGTGGATTTGGATTCGATCTGACTCTGAGAAGATGAGTAGCAATTGGGTGGGAAGGAAGAGAGGTTGCAGTGCATTTCAGCAGCAGGAAAGCCGTACAAAAGGGCCAGGGGTTTGTGGGGCAGGGGGTGCCTAGGGACAGAGAGGTCCATATGACTGAAACTTAGAGCGAGGGCAGGGGGTGAGGAGTGAAGGCAGCGGCCACAGCACCATCTCAGAGACCTGAATCCTGACTGAGGATCTTTACTCTGCTGACAAAACAGATGTCCCCAGAGTCTGGATGGTTAGAACCTCTCCCAGCCGGGAGCTCCCAAGCCTAATTATGGGTCCCATATTCACTGCATGACCTCCACACCTCACTAGATGTGACCAGGGCAAGTTACTCTCCCTCTCTGAGCCTTGGTTTTGTCTTCCATGTAACGGGATGGGAGGGGGGGTTAAGAGAGAATGAGTTGGTTGCTAGGATTAGCGGGTTGCTACGACGGGAGGCTTTGGGCTGACTTGGGCGGCGGCCTTGTACACAGCTGACTCCCCTGCTCTGGGCCTGCTCTGGCCTGTCTGGCTGCTGGGGTTCCCAGCCCAACAGACCTTGGCCTATGTCCTGTGATCATTCTTCCAGGAGCCGTGGAGCCCAGGGCTCAGGTTGGGAAAGAAGGAGCGAAGCAGCCTCAGGCAGGTGTGGGCCGTGCTGAGAACACCTGGGCAGACCCAGGGCTGGTCACTGGGCCTGCCCAGCGCCCACGACTCGGGGGTGGACACAACCACATTGCACTGACACCTCCAAAGAGCTCCTCCACAAGGCGGCCGTCGGTGTCCCTGTCACAGAGGAGGAAATTGAACTTTGGTCAGGGTAACGTGTGCAAGGCCAGACGGCGGCAGCGCCAGGATTCAAACGACTCTCTTTGAGGATATATGCGTGACTGGGCAGCTGTTCTAGATTAATTCCTTTCTTTGTTCACTCGTCATTCAACAAATATTTACTGAGCGTTTGCTATGTGCCGGGTACTGCGCCAGGAGTGGGTGAGACCCAGTCTCCACCTCTGACCTTTCCAAGGGCCAGGAACGGCCCCTTATTGATTCTGCTCTGTGCCAGGGCACACCTAAATTAGCTCATTTCATCCTCAGAGCAGTCTGGAGAGACAGAGGTTACCAGCTTCATTTTCCAGGGAAGGAAGTCAGGAATCAGAAAAGGAAATGGATTGCCCAGGGCTGCACAGCTGGGAAAGGGTAGCGCCTGTGCTTAGATGACCTGGGTGGCGAGGGGGGGCTGTTCTGCGTGTGCTCCCCGGACCTGACACCTCTGACCATCAGGGGTGCAGGGTGGACGTTCCGCCGGCCATGGCCATGTTGCCTGCCTGGCCTGGGGCCTGAGCACCCAGCTCAGAGCTATGCTAGGGGTCTGAACTTCCTATTTAAATTTTTTCTTGGAATGTCAGTAGGGTACTGGGTGGACACTGAATGGAGACACAGGGTCCCGGTACCCCAGCGCCACGCCAGACTGGATGCAGGACCCCAGGCAAGTCCTGTTTCTCTCTGGCTTCTGTCCCGTCATTATCAACCTGGAGGTGGCTTTCTGCTGTGCCTCAGCCGAAGACCACTGGGGAGATCAAAGGGAATCGTGAGAGATGATATTAGATATAGCATGATCAAGGGGCACTGGTGGGGCATAAAGGAAGGGGGTGGGGGGGAAGAGCTGACCGTGCCCTGATGAGGAAAAATACTCTCGACTCCTTTCCTCACCTAGCACTTCATACACACACTTCAATAATGAGTTTGGAATTCTCCTCCTCCAGGAAGCCTTCCCTGACCTATGCACCTATGGCTGGGACAGTCAGAGGCCTCCTTCTCTCACAGGCCTGGCCACACTGTGTGGTCATTGTTTCCTCCCGCTGGACTCCCAGGGCCAGGACTAGGCATCCTACAGAGTGTCTGCCCAGAGCGGGTGTCTGGGGTATGTGGGGGACAGATGAGCCCGGCCTCCATCCCTGCGAGCCTTCCCTCCACCCGCGGGCTCTCCTTGCCGGTTCCCACTGACTCCTTCCCTCCCCAAAGTGGAGAAGGATGCACTCTTTGCCCAAGCTGAGCCCTCCCTGTGGGCCTCGGTGCTGTTGCATTTCAGAGCCTCTTTCTACCAGGCTCTGTGCCGCAGGCGCTGCGATAAAGCAAGGAATCCGAAATGGTTCCTCAATAAATGACTCGAAGTCCCCATCAAAAGACATCCACATTAGGGGCGCCCGGGTGGCTCAGTCGGTTAAGCGTCCGACTTCAGCTCAGGTCACGATCTCACGGTTGGTGGGTTTGAGCCCCGTGTCGGGCTCTGTGCTGACAGCTCAGAGCCTGGAGCCTCCTTCAGATTCTGTACCTCCCTCTCTCTCGGACCCTCCCCTGCTCACGCTGTCTCTCTCTCTCTCCCTCTCTCTCTCGCTCTCTCTCTCTCTCTCTCTCAGAAATAAATAAAAAACATTTAAAAAATTTTTTTCAAAAAGGCATCCATATTAAGCACCGTGGAGGGCCTTCAGCTCTGCAGGGCTCATTGAAGGATATCCCGCAGGTGGTGGAGGAAACGTGCGGAGCGGAAGGAGACAGGCAGGGGGCGCCACTGGGGCGCGGGCACGCCTCAGGTCTCCGGGGACTCACAGGTCACAAGGCGGGGTTGCCGTGGCAGCGGTGGCCGCAGGCGTCAGCGGGAGGAGTCCCTCGGCGGGCCCGCCAAGCACCTCGCCTGGGGGCGCCCGAGCCATGGGCACCAAGTGGTTCAGCGGGGCGCCCTTCGGGGTGCAGAGCCACAGGTGGGGCCACGGAGGCGTGGCTGGAGCCTGGGAGAGGAGGGAGCGTCGGGAGGGAGCCTGGCTGCGCGGGGAGGGGGCGGGCGGGGAGAGGAGGGGATGGCGACCTTCAGTGCCCTCACACCTGCCGTCACACCTGCCGCACTTCTCTGCCCAAAGCTCTTTCAGCATCTTTAAGTGATTTGAAGGCGTTTCAAGAACAGCTCCTGTGGGCCGGGCTCAGAGAGGCCAGGCGGAGGGTAGGAGGCCGCTCAGCGTCAGGTGGAGGGCAGGGTCTCAGCCCAGCTGTCCTTCATTCACACCTTTACGTGACTTCACACGTGCGGGGCACAGGTCTAGCATCTGGGCACACAACAGTGAGCAAACAGCAAACTCTGAACTCAGGAGTGCGCATTCTTGTGGGGAGGGGTGGTTGGAGCGGGTCATAAACCAAAAAGAAAACTATAGAAAATGTTGGAGAGTGGGAAGGGCTATGCAGAAGTAGCAAGATGCGAGGAGGGCCCGGCAAGGGCCGGAGGGGGGACAGAGGGGGGACAGAGGGGAGAGAGGGGGACTGAGACGATCAGGTGACTTTTGAGTAAAGGCTTCCAGCAGAAGGGAGGGGACCAGGCAAGGGTGGAGGGAGAAGCAGGAAGCACAGAGACCCTGAGGTGGCAGCAGCACCGCTCANTGTCAGCACAGAACCCCACATAGGGCTCCATCCCACAAATTGTGAGATCATAACCTGAGCTGAAATCAAGAATCGGAGGCTTAACCGACTGAGTCCCTTCCCACCCCCCCCCAAGGTTTGACGTCTCTGCCGTTTACCCCAATAAGAAGAAACTCAGCACCTTCACGGAGGCCCCCTACTCCAAGCTTCATTCTGTGGAAATGGTGAGTCTCCCTCTGCCCCTCCAGGTCCCTCGCCACGGAGGAGGAGCTGAGCTGTGTCAGGGCCCTGCTGACACCTCTCCAGGCCCTCAGTCTGGAGCACAGAGCTTGGTTCAGAGCTGGGGCCTCAGCTGTGTTGATAAACGCCGGACTGTGGTGAGAACAGTGTGGGTCGGGGCAATGGAGACCTGGGTGCCATCTCTTCTCAACTAGCCGTGGGCTCTGGAGGAGGGGCTGCCCCTAAGTGTAAGGGGAGAGCACTGACAGAGGATGTTGTGATTGTACCTTGAGCGCCACGCCCCTCGGTGCCAGGTTCGGGACCGCGGGTGGGGGGGCCCCAGCCTGCCCAGCCCCCGGTGGGAGAGAGGACTCGCTGTGCGGGTGGACTGGTGTGCCTGTCCTCTGACTCAGTCCCACATAGGCCCAGGAACCTACGGCTACCAGGAGACCTGCTTCAGCAAGAAGAAGCTCAAGCAGGAGGTGGGCACAGGCTGGGCCCGGGCCCAGGAAGCCACCCGGCTGACCCGGCTGCCCCACTTCCAGTACGAGGCCATCATGCGAGAGAAGCAGTCTCAGGTGAGTCCCCCCAGGCAGTGCCCATCCTGGACGGGGTGCCGCCCCTCCTCCAGACTCCCTCCCACGTGGACGTCCCCTGGGTTCAAGCTGTCACCGTCTGCTTTCTTCTCTCGGGGCAGAAGGAGAAGCTGGGGCCCGGCTCCTACAACCTCAAAGACTTCTTAGAGGAGCTGCAGAAGAGACCGTGCAGCACCCGGGGGCTGCTCAGCTCAGGGGAGACTCGCTTCCGAGGGCTCATTGGGGTAGGTGTCCTCCCGCCCTGCGCCCTGGCTGCAAAGCGTGTCGCCTGGTTGGTGCTGGATGCGCCCCTCCTGCACGCCCCCTCGCCAGCCTTGGCCAGCCTCTCCTTGGGGGCCCCCAAGCCCCTCTGCTTTCTGGTACCGCAGCGGCGAGCCCAGGGCTGTCCTATATTCCGGGTCTGTCTCCCCTGCTAGGACCAGGAGCTCCCTGCTGGCGGCGATGGGTCTGGTTCGTCTCTGAGTCCCCAGAACAGAGCCCAGCATACATTAGGTGCTCAGCAAACTCATCCATCTATATATCCATCCGTCTAGCCAGCAAATGATGACTGAGCCCCCGCTAAGCACCCTGCACTGTTCTCAGGCCTGGGGATCCAGCAGCCGGAAGCCCCGGCCCTCCTGGAGCTGGTGCCCTAGTGGAAGAAACGACAGTACAGAGAAGCAGCTCATACATGATCAGGGCCGTGGGGGGAAACGAGACAAGGAAGGGATACAGACAGAGTGATGGAGGTGTAATTTGTAGGGTGGTCCGGGAAGACCTCTGGGTGGAGGTGACGTTTGAGCAATACCTGCAGGAAGTGAGCGACTGAGGCTCACAGTAGCTGCAGGAGAGCGTGCCAGGGGGCAGCAGGCTTAGGCCCTGAGCTGGGCCCCTGGGGGTGGGGCCGGGGGTGGGGGTGGGNTACATTTTCAGAGGAGCGCCCTGCTTGTAGGGGGGAGGGGTGGAGGCATCCGGATGGGAGGCGATGGCGCTGAGGGGTAGAGTGGCGTCTGCGTGGGTCTGGATGATCATCCCATGTGGGGAGAACACTGAGCGGGGTTCAAGCTCAGCAAGGGCATGAGGGAGAAGGCAGAAGTCATCCGGTCTGCCCGGAGTGCGCACTGTGGTTGGAGCACCCCTCCTCCCTGGCCTGGCGCTCTCTGCCCTGGATGTTCTTGTCCTTCTTCCAGCCCCTCAGCTGGGGCTTTCCTCCCGCCATTCCCTCTGCCAGAAATGCCCTTCCCCCCCTCCCCTCCCCCAGCTGCCCCTGGGTCTAGGGAATGCCCACTCAGCCCTCAGCTGTCAGCTCCAAGGTCACTTCCTCCGGGAAGCCTACCTGACCCCCACCAGGTGACAGACATCTCCCTTTCACAGGAGTCCTGATGGTGCGTTGTGTTTCATGTTTCTTCCCCACTGGACGTCAGCCCCTGAGGGCGGACCACATCTGCGGGGCTGGCTCACCGCAGGATTCCCGGTTCTTAGCAGGGCCTGGCACGTAGTGGGCACACAGCCAGCATCTGTGGACTCAATAAGTGCACACATGCTTACTAAGTACTTGGTGTTCCCAAAGAGTCTAAGTATTTACAGCCACTCCAGATGAGGCCCCGGAGGCTCAGAGAGGATAAATATTTTGCCTCAAGCCTCACGACTGGCAAGCAGGCAATGTCCAACCCTTTTTCCTACCCCTTACGGCTGCAAAGCTGACTCTTTGCCTCTTTAGGTGCAGAAGCTATAACTGCAGTATAGGGTGAGGGGATGCCTGGAGGCGTTGAACACTGAGTCATTACCTAAGGTCATAATAGCTGACGCTTAACACAGTACTTGCCACGTGCTGGGTGCGTCCTAAGCACTTGCGTGTACTAATTAATTTAATCCTCACAACCATCCCCCCCACCTCCCCGAAGTAGGCACTATTCATTATCTCACTTTACAGATGAGAAAACTGGACAACAGAGAGGTTACGTAACTGCCCAAGGTCACAGAGCTGCGGAGTGGCACAAGCAGGATTTGAATCTAAGGTGTCCACACATAGTCCCTGCAGTTTACACATAGGTCGGCTCCCTTGGTCTTTCTTCCTTGGCTGTCCCTGGAGGACGGAGTCTAATGTTAGAACCCAGCCCAGATGGCAGCAGAGGAATAAGTCTGATGCTTCCTTCCTGTGCCACCCCCCCCCCCCCCCCCACTGGGGCATCTGTGAGTGCTGGCTGAGCAGGGGAACGGTCCCGCAGCCTGGGCCTTGCTTCCAGCTGGATCTTCGTGCACTTTGGCCCCGTAGCTGCTCCAGCGGGCCCTGCAGGATTTCTCTGAGACACTGTCCTGGGCTCAGGGCTAGACAGTGAGCACAAGGGGTGACACTGCTCCAGGGGCTGCAGAAGGCAGTCCGGGCAGCTTCTGTCCCAGACTTGCTTCTTCAGCCACCTTCTTGCTGTGAGACCTGGGCTGGGATCCTGATGGCCTCCTCTGTCCTCTGGTCCCTCTAGCTATCCGCCCCCCCCCCACTTGTGCAGGGTGCTGACCCCTCCAGTGTCATTGCCAAAGCTGTGGGTGCCTGCTTTGGGGCCCCGTGAATCTTTCCCCAGAGAGGATGGAGCTGTCAAACCCCAACCCTGCAAAGGCAAGGCCTCCTCTGGTTTCTGAATCCCATCCACCTCTGGCACTGGGTGATGCCACCGCCCCCTCCCTTGGTGCACTGTCCCCTCCCTTGGCTCTGGGGACGCTAGGTCTGCAGTTCTGGAGTTCTTCTGCCAGCCTCCCTCCTGGCTCTTCTCCCCTCGCTGCCCCCCCCACATCAGCATCTCCCCCAGCCCCACTCTTCTCCAGTAATGGCCCCATCAGCTGCCAGAGTCAGAAACCCAGCGACTCCTTTTCCCCACAGTCCCTGGGGTCTGTGCTTTTGCCTCCTGTCTGCCTCCTGTCCCCCACTGCCTCTGCCCTGGCCCAGGCCACTGCCCCTTCCCCACCCAGGGGTGGCCTCTTGCCAATTTCCTGGTCTCCTACTATTGCCAGAATGGTCTCCCTAGGGGCCATCATGCGTCAGAATCAGGTCTGAACATCTTCAAGCTCCTCCTCACCCTCTTCACAGAGGCTGCTCTCTGTCGGAACTGGCACTTCTAGGTTCCCTTCTGAGGTGTACCCCAGGCTCATGGCCCTCCCGCCCCTGGTGCCTATGCAGGGCTGGGGAAATAGCTCAGAAAAGAGCATGGATTTTGCAGTTGGAGCCCTGGAGGCTGTTCCTTTCCAGAGGTAGGACCTTGGACTTGAGATGTGACTCTCCAAAACTCTGTTTCCCCATCGGTTAGCTGCAGATGGTGCTGACCGGATCTCACTGGGTCACCTCCAGAACCAAATGCTGAGGCTTCTGAAGCACCTAACACACTGTGCAGGGCCCTGGCTCCCTACCTTGGGGGCCTTCTGAATACACCTGGAAACCCTGGGCCCTGGAAGGAGGAAACATGCAGTCCTGTCCTCTGAGGGCAAACAGATCTGATGCCGCAGCGGGCTGCTTCCTCTCGGGTGGAGCTCCCTGCCCCCCTCCAGCCTACCAGGTAGGGCTGCTTCTCTAGGGCTGCTTCCTGGCGGAGATGGGCAGGGCGGAGCCATCTGTGGGACTGCAGCGACCTCGGGTGGCCACAAGACGCATTGCGGCAGCAAACGTTCCAGGTCTCTCTCCAAGGACCAGCTCCCCTCACCAACCCACCCATCCACCTACATTGCAGGGTGGCTCTGCTCACTCCACCCACAGAAACCATACTTTCAACCCTGGCAGTGGGGCCCCCAGATTCTCATTCTATCCCCAATTCTCAGCCTCTCCTACCTCCTTCTCCAGACCCCCAAGATAGGCACCCCACCCTGACTCACATGTCGGTGCCCACTATGGGCTGAGCACTGTGCTAGAGGTTTTATAGACTTTTACTTTCATCCTAATTACCCTGGAAGAAATGTATTGCTATCTCCAAGTTACAAATGTGGACTGTGAGACTCAGAAGGACTGAGTGGTATGCCCAAGGTCACTCTGCTATGAGGCAGCAGAGCCAGGACTCGAACCCGGGACTCCAGATCCTTCCAGGTTACAGCACTGTTCATAGCACAGTGAGAACCCCATTAATGCAAATGCAGGGCTATAAAGCAGGCGCCACAGATGGCATTTCCGAGATCACCAAAGCCAGCAACTGTCTGGGGTGATGGGGAAGGAAGGCTTCATTCCTGGGAGAGATGACATTTGAGCTGGCATTGCAGAGTTAGAATTTTCCAAGGCAAAGAGGGCAGGAAGGGCCTTTTGGGTGGTGGTAACAATACGTGCAAGAAAGGCAAGGAGGATGGCAGAATGGCTTGTGTTTGGTGAACAGCAAGGAGCCCGGCTCAGCTGGAGTATGGGACGTAGGAGCGGAGTAGTATGAAATAAGTGGGACAGGCTGGCGGCACTCTGGGGAAGAGTGTGAGCTTGAAACTGAAGGTCTGAGCCGTGGAGTTGTGTCGAGATCCACCATGTTGTGTGTTGGGGGGCAGTTAACACACAGGGGCCCTGAACATCCTGTTCCCCTCCCAGGGCTTCTCTTCTTCAAACTCAGCATAAGGAGTGGGATCGATGACCTTTATTTCCCTCCCTCCCTCCCTGCCCCCACAGAACTACTATCCAGGCCCTGGAAATTACGGGGTGAAGGGTAACCCATACACCACGCTGGAGGAGAAGGCCCAGAGCCGTTCCCAGGGCCTCATGTGCAGGATGACCAACAAGCCACCCCCCTCGGTTCATCAGGTACTCTCCCCACCCAACCTGGCCAGGCCTTGCCCAGCTTCCTGCACAGTCCTAGTGGGGAGGGGAGACTCCCAGGGCAGATGGGGAACTGAGACCCTGGGAGGCGATGGGCCTCCTTCAGCACTTCAGGGACTGCCACCTGGGTTCTGTTCTAGGGGAGTGGCCTGGCGCCAGGCACCTACTCCTTAAAAAGTGGCATTGAGACCTACCTGGCACAATCCACGGGCACCCGCGGCCCCTACGACATTTTTTCCGGTGACCGAAGCAAGCCCCAGCCTTATGGACATTACTCTGTGCAGGTATGCACCCGGGCGAGGCACGGAGCATGCGCTCGCCCACAAGGTGGCAGACCTCACTATCGGCCCCTGGAGCACCGCCACCCTGCGTGCCCTGCCCCCACACTGCTCACTTCACCCCCACAGCCTGTGTTAGATGGGGACGTGAGGAGTCACAATGCCAGGACTGCGTGGGAGACTGGCCACAAGGCCTGCAGGGACCTTGACCGCACAGGTCTGGGCGCCCTGTTATTTTGGAAGCACTTCCCACGCATCACGGGCCCATTGTAGTTGGCTTTGCTAGCGGCAGCTAACAAGCCAGAGGCTGGGAGGATGGGGAAACTGAGGTAGAATTTTAACTTGACACCCCCTTCCTTTCCCATCATGCTCCTGTCGTGTGATCCATAGCACACCGGGCTTTGCTTTCTTCCAGTTTCATAGCAATTGGAATTAACTATTTGTCTGATTACCTGTTCGTTTCGTCACCCCTGTGCATTCACCTGGTGTGTACTTTTGGGCCAGGTGGTAGTCATGGGGGTGACTGCCCCCTGTGGCACTTATTCTCCGGTGGAAAAGGACACACGATCATGGGTAAAATCAACAGAACGTGCCGGCAGGTGGGTAACACTCAGGCGCTAGGATGGGACGGTGGAGGGAAAATGGTGACATACTTTGGACCAGGCTTATAGCTGGGGAATGAGCCCTCCAGCCTTCCCAATGTCCCCATGACCAGGCACTGAAGCGGGCCTGTCCAGCACAGCAGGGGCCTTGGGACCCTCCACAGGTCCTATGGCCAATTCCTGATTGGCCCAATGCCCAGGCCACATACTAATATTTTCTACTATCTACAAGTAATAGATTTCATCTTTAAGAGCATTTTTAGGCTTACAGCAAAACTGAGCGGGAAGTACAGAGTTCCTACACACCCTCTGTTCCCCCTCAGTTCCCCCTCCATGCACAGCCTCCCCCACTGGCAACACCCCACCCCTGGAGTGGCAATCGATGAACCCGGACTGACGTCATTATCAGCCAAAGTCCACAGTTAGGGGTCACTCTTGGCCTTGTGTATTCTTCAGGTTTGGGCAAACGTACCCACCATTCTGGTATCACACAGAGTAGTTTTGCAGCCCTAACCGTCCTCTGTGGTGTCCGGTCACAGTGGTTTTTAAATACTTGGACGATCGCTCCTGCGGAGAACAGTGCGCCTGCTGCAGTAAATGCCCTTGAAATGAGGAGATGAAGGAATGGCAAACAGCGCAAGCTAAGGGGTGGGCGTGGCTTGGAGGCGAGGTTGCCGGGGACCCTCAGAGTCCCAGTCCCGGGAGGCAGAGGGGAGAGAGTACTGCCTCCTGGTGTGGCCACCTGCTATTCTCTGCTGCTGAGGGTTTTCCTGGCATAACAGACACCATTTGTTTGTTTGTTTGTTTTCTTTTCTGTTTCTCAGAAAAAAAAGCCCAGGGAGCTGATGAACTTCACGAGCTTCGTGGAAGAACTTAACTCACGTCACAACAAGAAGCGTGGGTTTTTCTCGAAAATTGCTCGCAACCCCGAAACCCCTACAGAGAGGATTTACTGGGCCACCCTTAGCCAGTGCCCCCGAAAACTGGTCAGTGTTCCCCCTGGGCTGCCTGCCGTCTTCTCTGGGGAGGCGACTCTCCATGGGGCGGGCATGGGGTGGGGCTGGCTCTTTGAGGGCAGAGCTCAGCCTGGGGGTGTCGGACCCACCCGGTTGCCAGTCCCCAGTCCTGGTCTTGCAAGTACCTGTCATGCTGAGTTAAGTCCCTCCCACTCTCCAAGGCTCAGTTTACTTGCTTGACCTCTGGACATAACTTGAGAGTCAGAGATTAAGGATCAGAGCTGGCAGCGTGAAGCCTAGAACCTGAGAAGTGCACTCTCTCCCCTGCACTCTCTCCCCGGGAGAGAGGCCAAGAGGACGTGGGGCAGGGCGGAGCCCGAATAAGGGGTCCGCCCCAACAGAGACTGCATACCTGCTCCCCCTGAGGGAATGGTGGGCTCCTCTCTGGGGGTGTGGCAGCCGGTGACCTGCATAAGCCTCCACCTCCCACATTCAGGGCCAGCCCTGTCCGCCCCCCCCCCTCCCCCCNTGAAACAGGCTGCTACCGTTTCCTGCATGCCTGCTCTGGGCCAGGCAGCTTCCAGCACCCCAAAGTAGGAGTTATCATTTGCACTTCACAAGAGGAAACTGAGGCCCAGAGATGGGAAGGGATTTGCCCAGGCCCCCGGCAAGTGTGAGAAGGAAGCCATCCCATGTGGCTCCAAAGTCTGGGTGGCTTCAGCTTTCCAGGCTGGAAGAGCCTCTATGGACCTGTCAGACCGTGTGTCCCCTTGGGAACCTGGAAAGAGGTGTCAGGCTGATGGGTGGGCTTAGAGTGGGTGACATGTGTTTTGAGGGCCCCTCCACCTCCCGAGGATGGGCTCCTGGTGAGTTGGAAGGTGGCTGGGTAACCCCCTCGCTATTTTTGGCTCAAGGTCCAGGGCTGTGTGGGAAGATGGGGTCGGTCGTCGGGAGCCCTCACCTGTCCTGGCCCCAGGCTGACCACTGCCAGACCCCCTCCAGCTTTCAGCCTTCATTTCTAACCCCTAGGCCACGTCTGGTCCTGGTTCGTGGCTTCCTCCAAAGAAGGAATGCAGGCAGGTCAACCAGCCACCATTCCTGCTGTCTTCCAAGCGTCTGGGAATAAAGGCCTACCAGATGATTCTGGGAAGCTGGGTGAGTAGGCAGGGGGCTGGGGAGGGGGGGTGGTTTAGATGGTGATGGCCATGGAACCTTCTCCTGCCTCTATGGGCCATGCCCAGGCCTCCTTGCTTCCAGGAAGCCATGCTCTTCGGGAGCCTGAGCCCGCATCCTTCTCCCCAGGGGCAAACACCTGTTCCTACAGTCTTATTTCTCTAAGGCAATGGCTTCCAAACTTGAGGGGGCATGAGCAACCCCTTGGAGGGCTTGTCAAAGCCAGACTGCTGGACTCCGTGTCAGACCTGGTAACCTGTAGGGGGGCCTAGGTATTCGCATTTCTAGCAAGTTCCCAGGTGCTGCTGCTGCTCTGGGGACCACACTTTGAGAACCACATCACCCCAGAGCCAGCTCACGCGCTTATTTTCCCAGGGAAATGCTCCCTCCATCCTCTCGGGGCCTCAGGGGCAGCTTGTGGACTTGGTTGAGCAAAGACCCCTTCTGTCACCAGCCCCTTCCCTCTGTGGTGGCCGTCCCCGACGTGTGGGATAGAACTCGTAGTGTTCTTGTAAAATAGCCACTAAGTTCTTGGGTTTTGTGCACATGCCTTCTTAAGGCATATCCATTGGATATGGACCTCGTTCCGTTTCTTACTCCTCCTGCCCTTCAGTTTTCAAGTGTACTTTTTTTCGGGTTCTAATAATCAGACAGAAAAGTTCATGAATCCAAGTGGACAGCCCCAAGGATTGTCACCAAATGGATGCATCCACGTAACCAGCCCCCAGAGTGTTGAAGAGCACATTTCCAGTGCCCCCAAGCCCCCTTGACCCACACCTCCCTCCCCACCAGGTGGCCCCATATTCACTTCCAGTAGCAAGGGGTAGTTGTGCCTGGTTTTGAACCACTGTTTTAAGTATGTCCTGGGTTCTCCGGGGAGAACATTTAGCTTGTAACTTACCTGCCTTCCCACGATGCCCCCATCACCTCCTCCCGCACCCCCACACCTGGGCTCTCCCTCCTCCACCCCACCTGCTCACTCCCAGCACAACAGCGTGGCCTCCACTGTGCCCACACCTTGTCAACCTGCCCAATTCCTTCTGGGGAGGACCGGCAGGTCCGCCCTCCGCAAGCCTCTTTTCCTCGCCCCATGCCTGCACTTCCCACAGGAGAGAGGTCTTCACTTGGGGACCCCGGCTAAGGTGTCACGGACGTCATTGTCATAGGGCTGTCTTTTCCTGTGTGTCTCTTCTGGAAGGACACTGGTGTCATTGGGTTCAGGGCCCATCACATGGTGCCTCATCCTTACCAATGACAGCAGCAGCCGTTTCCAGATAAGGTCGCACGCTGAGGTCCTGGGGGCTGGACTTCTGCCTGTCTCTTTGGAAGATGCAGTTCAGCCCCTAGCAGATGGAGTGGGGAGCGGCGTGGGGAGAGCCGGGAGGCCTGAGTTCACGCCGCCCTCTCCCCCTGCAGAACCCCGTAGGTGTGGGCCGCTACCTCAACACCTGGCTGATGGAGACGAAGGACCGACGACAGCGGTACCGGTCCCTGTACCTGGGTGGATCCAAGCGCTACCCCTCAGATCCGGCCCGGGACAGGCTCATGCAGTGAGTGCCCCTGCAGCTCCCGCAGAGGGCCAAGGGCTTCCTCTGGGGTGGGCTGGGGTTCCCTCCTCCCCCACCCTCCCCGCCCACCACCTTGTGCTTGCTTCCCTTGGGAACACAGCTGCTGCCCCTAGAGCCGTTCAAACAGCGAGGCAGCGGAGCACGTTCAGACCCTGGCCCTGCCCGGCTGCCCGGCTGTGTGCAGCGGGGCCCGGGCCTTAACTGTGCTGAGCCTTGGTTCCTTCAATGGTCCGAGGAGCAGAGGACAGTGGAGCCCCACCTGAGGTACTCTCTAATGCTCCTGGTCAGGAAAAGGGACGCAGCGCTAACTCCTCCACTCACGACCTGCACCATCTAGGCACTGCCTTGGGTGGCTTCGCCACACGGAATCTCAGTTTCTTGATGTCCACGATGGGCTTGGTAAAACTGGTCTTAGGAAGCTTGTGAAGTTGAAGATAAAAAGGTGCTGCAAGTGTCGTGGCTGACAGTAAGCAGTTTGCAAATGCTAGCTGCTGCCATATTTTATTAACCGGAGAGGCCATTGGTTGCCACGATGCTCAGAAATGTCAGAATGTGAATAAACACACGCTCTAGATGATTTTGTTGTGGGTGAGGGCACGAGGACCCGACGGCTTGGGGAAAATGAGCTTTTAAATGCTCATTTTTTTAAAAATTTTTTTTAATGTTTTTATTTATTTCTAGGAGAGAGAGAGAGACAGCGTGAGCAGGGGAGGGTCAGAGAGAGGGAGACACAGACTCTGAAACAGGCTCCAGGCTCTGAGCTGGCAGTCAGCACAGAGTCCGACGCGGGGCTCGAACCCACGAACCGCGAGATCATGACCCAAGCGAAAGTCGGACGCTCAACCGACTAAGCCACCCAGGCGCCCCTTAAATGCTCATTTTTATCAACATAGTCCTGTTGTGTCTTCCTCCTTGACTTGTGCCCTTGTTTTGGGGTGGGGGCGCTTTCTAAGAGAAGGGAATGAAAGGTAACATTTCTGATAGACTGCATGCCTGAAAAAAACCTTTCTTCCTACCTGCATAACCCATCAGATAGTTTGGTTGGAGGTAAGATTTGAGGTTGGAAACATTTTGCCCTCGGAATTTTGAAGGCTTTGCTCTGTTGCCTTTGAGCTTCAGGTGTGATTGAGGATTCCTGTGCCGTCTGGTTTTGTCTTTTGCATGCAAAGTCTAGAAGCTTCCAGGGTCTTTCCTTTGTCCTTTGCGTGCTGACATTTCATGGTGAAATTTTTGTCTTAAATTGTCCTAATGTGAGTCTATTTTCACCCATGGTTTGGGGTACTTACCAGGGTCTTTCCATCTGGGACAATTACGTGGTGAACATTACTTGCATTTGTGTGTTTGGTAATTTCCTCCCCTCTCTTAGATGAAGGTTGGACATCCTGGTTTGGCACTCTGGTTTGGCTTGTTTTTTTTTGTTTTTTTTTTTTTTTAAATTTCCCATCTCTGCCTTTTCCATCCTGCTCTTTGGTAAATTTTCCCTGTCCTTATTTTTGATCCCTACTACTACCTTTTGAAATTTTGGCTCCGTCTTCTTTAGTTTGCAAGAGTTCCTAAATGTTGGGCGCCTGGGNCATTACTTGCATTTGTGTGTTTGGTAATTTCCTCCCCTCTCTTAGATGAAGGTTGGACATCCTGGTTTGGTACTCTGGTTTGGCTTGTTTTTTTTTTGTTGTTTTTTTTTAAATTTCCCATCTCTGCCTTTTCCATCCTGCTCTTTGGTAAATTTTCCCTGTCCTTATTTTTGATCCCTACTACTACCTTTTGAAATTTTGGCTCCGTCTTCTTTAGTTTGCAAGAGTTCCTAAATGTTGGGCGCCTGGGGGGCTCACTTGTGAAGCATCTGACTTCAGCTCAGGTCATGATCACATGATTCGTGACCTCCAGCTCCACTTGGGGTGAGCTCTACTTCTCTCTCTCTCTGTCTCTTTCTGCCCCTCCTGGAATTCTCTCTCTTTGAGCCTTGCTCACTTGCATCCTCTCTCTCTCTCTCTAAAAAAAAAAAAAAAAAAAAAAAA
>NW_027532591.1:6854536-6876567 GCF_008692635.1 Crocuta crocuta
CTGAGTATTGTGTAGAGCGCTTCTTCCTTTCCCCTCCCTTCCCCTCCCTTCCCTTCCCTCCTCCTTGCACCCAGTTCAGTGTCTTGTATGCAGTGTGTTCTTTAATCTAAAGGTAACAAGGACAGTGTCCCTTTGGTGTCCTTTTGCTCACAGCGTGCCCTGTGCTTCTTCCAAGTTCCTTATTTCTTTTACTTGTATTGCTGGCATTTAAGAGGAAAGCACTGAACACTGCTGGGAGTGTGGGTGGGGCCTGTCAGTTGGCGGCTTCGCGGGAGGGATTAGATGGAGGTCTAGGCATCTTTTGGAGGGCCCTCACTGTCAGTGTTTCTAGATGCTGTGGGACCATTTGGCTTCTCTAGAAAAGGATCCTGCATCCTGGGCTGGGGGAGTGGTTGCTTGTGTTTAGGGGGAGGAGGCAGCGGGATCTCAAGCAGTTATGGATTTCTACTCCCTCTACTCTGACTTGGGTGCCTGTCTGTGCATCTTGCACTGTGCCGGGTGGGCGAGGAGTGAGGTGTATGTCTGTGTGTGTATGTAATTTTCCCTCTGTTTTCAACCATCAGACCTGTGCCTCTGATGAGATACGGGCGTCGCCAATTCCTGGGTCTCTCTGGGGTCTGTGGTAGGAGCCGTCAGGTGTCTCATTGGCTCCCCCTATTGCAAGTGGCTTGCTCCATTTCCCCAAAATAAAACCACGTTACACCTCTTGTCCCCTGATACCGGCCTCTCCCTTTCTTGTTTGTCTATCTTTAAGAAACATTCTGTATAGTCCTTTTAGCAGATTGCAGAAGAGAGTAGAGAGAAATGCATGGATTCATCGCTTTGTTTAATTGAAAATCAAGTGCAACACTTCAGGGGCACCTGGGTGGCTCAGTCGGTTGAGCGTCTGACTCTCAATTCCAGCTCAGGTCATGATCTCATGATTTGTGGGTTTGAGCCCCGCATCATGCTCTGTGCTGAGAGCATGGAGCTTGGGATTCTCTCTCTCTCTCTTTCTCTCTCTCTCTCTCTCTCACTCTCTCCCTCCCTTTCTACCCCTCCCTAGCTCATGCTGAGTCTCTCTCTCAAAATAAATAAATAAAATAAAAATTAATTAGAAAATCAAATGGAACACTTTGAGTGTGCAAAAGCATTTTCTTGCTCTTTCTAGTCCAGGTGGTTGGGTATTTTATAGGTGTTCAACCAGGACCAGAGAGGGGAGCAACTTGTCCAGGGTCACACAGCGGGTGAGTGATAGAGCTGGGACTCATCTCCATCTTTGTTCCCAAGGCAGGGCCCCTCCCTTAAAGCGATGCCCACATGAGGATTTGAAGGTTCTCATGGTTCCTGCCACTCCTCTCTGGCCACCCTGTCAGCAAAGCCCCATTCTATAAACTGCTTGCTCAGCAAAGGCCTACAGGGAAGGGAAGGATGTCCCATCCCCGTTAGACTCTCTCCCTGGAACATCTGCCGTCCCCTTGCGTCCAGACTTTCCCTTGACCACTGTAATCACATCCATCACTCAGGTTTGTGAGGTTGTAGGATTTCCCTTCGAATTGTCTGCTCCTTAGCTGTGTGACCTGGGACAAGTTACTTGGAGGGAGACCTTCCTTTGAACAGTGAGAGTGAACTAAAGAATCCACCTTGGGGCGCCTGGGTGGCTCAGTCGGTTGAGCGTCCCGCTTCGGCTCAGGTCATGATCTCATGGTTCGTGGGTTTGAGCCCCACGTCGGTCTCTGTGCTGACAGCTAGCTACCAAGTCTGGAGCCTGTCTTTGGATTCTGTGTCTCCCTCTCTCTCTGACCCTCCCCTACTCATGCTGTCTCTCTCTCTCTCTCAAAAATAAAGAAAACATTAAAAAAATTAAAAAAAAAAAAAATCTGTGACCTTGTAGAGTGCACACTCAGGACTAGAGAAGAGGATGTGTGTCTGCAGGTGTTGCTTGGTGGGTAGGCGGCAAGTTCCTTGTCTCTTAGCAGCTGCTGTGCCTTGGCAGAATTCTGCGTTTTAGTTATAGAAGGGGCACGTTCTTTGCAGAGCCTGGGAATGCATGTCATCCAGGAAAAGGAACTATGGTAGTTTAACCGACCCTCTGCTATCAAAAGCCTAAGGAAAAGCCTCTATGAATAGGGCAATTTGACAAGGATGGGGGAGAAATAGGAGGGCACTTGAGTCCTGAGGGAGGGTGGGGGCTTTTAAAGAAGAGGCCAAGATACTGAATGTGACAGTAAAATTTCCAAGACTTCTCATGAAATCAAGGACAGGACAAGGATGTTTGTGTCACTGGCCCTATTTAGCATTGTTGTAGAGGTTGCAGCAAATGCAACAAGAGAAGAAAAACAAATAATACATATAAATATTGGTAAGGAAGGGCAAATTATCACAATTTATAATGCATTTACCTAAGTCCAAGGGAGTTCATTTTACTTAAGTTTATTTTATTTATTTTGAGAGAGAGCAAGCATGAGCAGGGGAGGGGCATAGAGAGAGAGGAGAGAGAGAATCTCAAGCAAGCTCTGAGCTGTCAGTATGGAGATTGACACCAGGCTCAGTCTCACTAACTGTGAGATCATGACCTGAGCTGAAATCAAGAGTTGGGCACTCAACCAACTGAGCCACTCAGGCACTCCCAACAGAGTTCATTTTAAAACTGTAAAGATGCAGGGCACCTGGGTGGCTCAGTCAGTCAAGCGTCCGACTTCAGCTCCGGTCATGTTCTCATGGTTCATGAGTTGGAGCCCTGCGTCATGCTCTGTGCTGACAGCTTAGAGCCTGGAGCCTGCTTTGGATTCTGTGTCTCCCTCTCTCTCTGCCCCTCCCCTGTTTGTGCTCTGTCTCTGTCTCTCTCTCTCTCAAACATTAAAAAATTTAAAAAAAAAAACTGTAAAGATGAAGAGTTTCCTCTGGTACTGCAGCCACAATTAATAGAAACCAGGAGAGAAAGAAAAGGATCTCATTCTTAGTAGCAATACCAATGATAAAATGCCTCGGGATAAACTTAATAAGGTATAGTTAAGGCATACATGAAGAAAAATACAAACCTTTACTAAAAGATGTCAAAAAAGGCTTGAAAGACTGGAGAGAATACCATGTTCATTGATGGAGGAACTCAATATTGGAAAAACAGCAATTCCTCCCCATTGATGTACACACTTAATGCCATTTTACCAAATTTCAGGGGGCTGGTAGGGAGAACTGGCTACATTTATTATAAACTTCATCTGGAAAGTAAATATATATGAATATTAAAAACAGGAGAATAATCATACTATTAAAAGTATATTTCTGTATGTGTAGACAACACACTCTGGAGAACTAGGCGCCATACTGTTGCTCATGGTTACCTGTGTAGGGCTACCATGGTTTTGCATTACCTTGTTTTATTTCTGAGATGTTTAGATTTGTGAAAATAAACATGTAACATTTTTATAATCAGGGGGGAAAAAAGGCACCTAGGGGACAAGTGCTCTTGAAACAGACTACACAGAAGATAGGTTCTCCACGTAGACCCACCTCCAGCCAAGAGTCACTCTTTGCTTTTCGGACCTCAGTTTTCTCATCTGTAAAAGGGTAATGATATATACCCTACAGGAACATAGTCAGGTTTAATTAAGGCCAATGAATGCTGCTGAATGGAAGCCAACCAGCAGGTCGCTGTGGGTGTCTAATTGTGAGGCTGGTGCATGATTCTCCCTAGGGCTCTGGTTTGGCATTGCCCATGTAAACCTGCTGCTGGGCTCTTTGTTGGGTCAGGAAGACTGTGTCACAAGGCACAGTAGGGAGGTCATAAGGTGAGATAAAGGATTCCCTTATAACCTCTTTCTTTTTCTCCTTTTGACACAGAGAGTGCGCATGTGCACAAATTGGGGGAGGGAAATTGGGGGAGGGACAGAGAGAGAAGGGGACAGAGAATTTGAAGTGAGTTCTGCACTGAGAGGGGAGAGCCCTACATGGGGCTCAGGGCTTGAACTCACGAACTGTGAGATCATGACTCGAGCTGAGCTGAAGTCAGACATTCAATCAACTGAGCCACCCAGGTGCTCCACTTTTTTTTTTTAATGTTTATTTATTTTTGAGAGAGAGAGAGAGAGTGGGGGGGGAAGTGCCTGAGAGAGGGGGAGACACAGGATCTGAAGCAGGTTCCAGGCTGTGAGCTGTCAGCACAGAGCCCAATGTGGGGCTCGAACTCATAAAACAGGAGGTCATGACCCGAGCCAAAGTCGGATGCTTAACCCACTGAACCACCCAGGAGCCCCTATCAGTTCTTTCACTGATTCATTTGAAAAGCCTGCTCTGTGCTTGACTCTATCCTGGGCACGTCTGAGCTGCTGATTGTTTTCAGGTGATCAGAAATAGTCTCTCATCCACTCACTGAGTTTTTCACTTTCTGATTTCCTATTTTAACATATAAGCATTCTTTTTTGATTTCTAAAATGTTCCTTTTAGCAACACCATTTTCTTATTTCATGGACACAATGTTTGCTCCTACTTTGAAGGTATTATTGATTAAGACAAGTTTGCCTGACATCGTCTCCTTTGTTCAAATCCTTTTATTTTTCTGTGAGTTTGTTTTGGCCTCATATTCCATATCAGAGATTTTTCTGAAAATTTTCTGGTATTTCTTGGCTGTGCATTCGTATCTAACTAAAAATCCTACTGAAGGCTCTGGGGCACTTGTGAATTATGGACTTCTCCATAGGCTGGCCAAGCTGGGTATTTTCACGGGGGGGAACTTCAAGGTTAGGGTTGTGAGGTCTTTTGTCTTTTACCTTGGCTGGGGGAAAAAATACTCTTCTGGAGGACCTAAGTGTGGCTGCTAGAGCTCTAAGTGGAAGAGAAGAGCTTTGAGGTCTCGATACTTAGTGGTTGAACTTCCACTTGGTTCTGTTTTATTTTTTTTAATTTTTTAATTTTTAAAAAATTTTTAATGTTTTTTATTTATTTCTAGGAGAGAGAGAGAGAGAGACAGCATGAGCAGGGGAGGGTCAGAGAGAGAGGGAGTGACAGACTCTGAAACAGGCTCCAGGCTCTGAGCTGGCAGTCAGCACAGAGCCCGACGCAGGGCTTGAACCCACGAACCGCGAGATCATGACCTAAGTGAAAGTCGGACGCTTAACCGACTAAGCCACCCAGGCGCCCCTACTTGATTCTGTTTTAAATGTGGTACTCATGACATCACGTGTGCCTGTGTCACCTTGTACAGAGAACCTCTCTGTTTCCAGAGAATAAATTCCCCAGTCTTCATTCATGAAGGACACTCATCTGGCTGCAGAGAGTGGGGAGGGAAACATATTACATAGACTGTCAATCAATAGCCTTATTTTTGGTCTCACCTTCATTCCCATTCCAGAGGGACGTGGTGCTGCTAATTCTCCTGCCTCTAGAGTGAGAGAATTCCTGAATTTATCTCCTACTGGCTTAGGGTTCAGGCTTCTTGGGTCTGCTAAGTTAGTGACTGTTTTTCCATCTGCTTCTTTACTTCCAAAACATCTGTTTCTTTACTGCTGCCACTTCTATTCTTTTTTGTCACTGCGAGGAATATGCTTTTAAATTTTTATTCCTTTACTCTTGTTTTAGTGGGATTTCCGAAGGGAGAAAAATTAATGTATGCATTCAGTTCCCCTTTAAGCATGGGGAAATTTCTGAGTTTCAAAGGTAAAAGTAAAAATCTTGTAAGTTTCATATTGGAGAAGACCACCTGCAACTTAAATAAAAGACAATCAGACAGGTTTGAAGCTTCTCTTCTGAAACAGGGATAGAAAACGGTGTTTAGTGAATTCTCTATCTAGCCAAACTGTCATTCATGTGCAAGGCAAATAGAGGTGCATAAGGATTCAGGATGTATACCAAATGCACCCTTTCTGAAAATATTACTGGGGAAAACACTGTAATCAAGTGAAAAATGGGTTAGCATAGAGAGCTCAAGAAAGGGGAAGACATATGTGAGACTGTATCTGATATATCTGGCTATGACATACCAGATAAATGTAACCAAGAACCAAAAGAAAAAGTGGTAATACAAATATGAAGCAAAGTAGAATTCAAGGCCAGCATAGGAAATGGGACAAAGCTGAGTGACCATGGTTAAACAATAAAATCCATAAAGAAGCTATAATAACTTTGAACCTTTACACCCAAAGCAACAATGATGAGTTCCCGCAATCATAATGGGAATTCTAAAGAGACTTATTTAAGAATTTGACAGAGAAGTCTATGTAAATAATTCTTTGGGGGATTTGAGTAGGAATATTTTACTCCACATTATTTTGAGATACTCATGGAAGACTTGTAAGAGTTGATCCTTGGGGCGCTTAACCATCCGACTCTTGATTTCAGCTTGGGTCATGATCTCATGGTTCAGACTCTAAACCCTGCTTAGGATTCTCTCTCTCTCTCTCTCTCTCTCTGTGCTCCACCCCTGCTTGCATGCACTTCTCTCTCTCTCTCAAAATCAAAGTAAACAACAACAAAAAAACTGATCCTCTAAGAAAGCCTCATTAAAAATGTCTAAATGTAGGGCCACCTGCGTGGCTCAGTCGGTTAAGTGTCCGACGTCGGCTCAGGTCATGATCTCGCGATTCGAGGGTTCTAGCCCCGCATCGGGCTCTGTGCTGACAGCCAGCTCAGAGCCTGGAGCCTGCTTCAGATTCTGTGTCTCCCTCTCTCTGACCCTCCCCTGCTCACGCTGTCTCTCTCTGTCTCTCTCTCTGTCTCTCAAAAAAAAACAACCCCCCCCCAAAAAAACCCAAAAACAATTTTAAAAAAGTCTAAATTTAAAACATCCTACATAGAAAATTTGAGGTCACTTTTTCTAAACATAGTGTGATGAAAAAAAACATTAACAATAATAGTCCCCAAAACCAAGTACTTGGACTTAAGCAGCACACTTCTAAATAGCTCCTGGGTTTAAGAGGAAGTCACGTTGAAAATTACACACTCTTTACAAATTATTTACAATAGAAACTCTATATCAAAATCTATGTGATGTTGTCAAAACATCAGTTGGAGTGGGGCACCTGGGTGGCTCAGTTGGTGAAGCATCGGACTCTTGATTTCAGCTCAGGTCATGATCTCATGGTTCATAGGTTCAAGCCCTGCATCAGGCTCCCGTACTGACAGTGCAGAGCTTGCTTGGGATTCTCTCTCTCTCTCTCTCTCTCTCTCTCTCCTCCCCCCACCCCCCGGGCCTCCCCTGCTCACTCTTACTCTCTCTCAAAATAAACAAAAATTAAAAAACATCAGCGGGCGTAAAACTTATAACTTCAGTTTTTAATATTCACCAAGAAAGATTGAAACCCAAAGAAGCAATCATTTGACCCTAGAGGTTTTTTTAAAAAAATCAAGACACATAAAAATAAAGCAGGAGTCAGGAATTAATGAAGACGATGGAAACTGGGCGTCTGGGGACGCTCTCACTGGCTCCCCTCCCACCCCCGCCCCCGCCCCAGGGCTGATGGCCTCTTCTTAATCCCTGCCTGCGGCTGGGGGGCACTGGTTGTGATCCTGGGGGTGGAAACGCCCACAAGTCCACAGACGGTGCCTGCTATAGAAGGCAAAGATCAAGGCCGGTGCCATCTTCCCATCTTATACAGGAGTACGTGAGGCTTGGAGGCGTGGAAGTGACCGCCAAGTAAATGCAGGGCTGAAAGCTCCCCTCTGACTCTGGCCATTTGCTTCAGCCTCTCCTCCTGGGTCAGGTGTTGAGAGCAGAACACAGTGGGTCCTCAAAGCAAGGGCCGGCCAGGCGAGGAAGGGGGAGTGTGGGAGAGTTGTGAAGTCTGTTTCGAGGATGACAACTAATTCAGTTCACCCTTCACTCCCTAGGCTCACCTGCTTCCTCCCACCAAACCACGGGGTTCTGGGCTTTCAGCCTGGCAGCCTGGGATTTAACTCCCTTGTGGGAAAGGTAGACTTGGTTTTGATTCTTTAGATCTGTGTAGGCAGTAGGTGTTTCATAAGTACGCCTGACTGACCTGACCAATGGATCATATCTTGCCTCTGGCCGCCTTTCTGGTGCTTACAATCAGGTCTTTTTTTTTTTTTAAACAGATGTCAGATTTTAACGTTCCTTTCTTCCTTCCCTCCTTCCTTCTTCCCTTCCTTCCTTCTTTCTTCCTTCTCTCCTTCGTTCCTTCCCTCCCTCCCTTCCTTCCTTCTTAGAGAGAGGAAGAAAGCAAATGCACAAAGCAGGGGAGAGAGACAGAGAATCTTAAGCACACTGCATGCTCAGTGCAGACCCCAACTGGGGGCTCAGTCCCACAACCCTTGAATCATGACCTGAGCTGAAATCAAGAGTCAGACGCTCAACTGACCAAGCCACCCAGGTGCCCCTCTTCCTTCCTTCCTTCCTTCCTTCCTTCCTTCCTTCCTTCCTTCCTTTCCTTCCTTCCTTCCTTCCTTCCTTCCTTCCTTTCCTTCCTTCCTTCCTTCCTTCCTTCCTCCCTCCCTCCCTGCCTTCCCTTCCTTTCCTTCCTCCTTTCCTTCCTAGGCTCCACACCCAATGTGGGGCTTCAGCTCACCACCCTGAGATTCAGAGTCGCACCCTGTACCGACGGAGCCAGCCGGGCCCCCCGCAGCCAGGTCTAGTTACATCTAGCCCACCCTCTGGCTGTGTGGCCATGAGCTGTGCTCCAGCCAGGCCATACTTTGCCCCACCCTCCATGCTGTGGCCACACTGTGACCAGCTCCTGGAACAGCCTTCCACTAGTTCCTGTCTGGAAAACTCCTATTTATCCTCCACAACTCTGCTTAAATGGGAAGCCTTTCCCGATTTTTCCAGATAGTGTCTCTTTATTCTCAATCTCTTGTGACCCCCAGGGTTGAGGCCCTTTCCTCCTTGTGCTATTTATTCGCATGCTGTGGTCCCTGTAGACACACTTCTTGTTTCTGGAGCTCTGGTGTCTCCCTGGCATGCATGGAAGGAGCTCGATGAATATGTGCTCAGTGGTACAGTACCCGGTGAAGCAGGTGGGTCTGGAGGACTCCATGGAAGGAACACATGGAAACTTCCAGTTTGATTTGGTAGAGGTTTACTTTTCCTTTTAAGCTTGCCTGATATTTGTTTATTATAAAAAATTTCAAATATACAGAAAATTGAAAGGATTTTTACCATGTACACCCATGTATCCACCACTTAGACTGTATCATTCATGCTTTACTCTTCTTGCTTTACAACACCTCTTTCTATCTATCTGCCCCTCTATCCATCTATTGATCATCTTATAATTGAATACATTTCAGATAAATGGCAGACCTCAGTACACTTCCTCCTGAATACTTCTGCATGCATACTACCTTTTATAGCATTTTATTCTTTTTTAAAATTTATTTTTGATTAAAAACTTTTTAAATGCTTATTTATTTATTTATTTGAGAGAGAGACACACACAGAGCATGAGCAGGGGAGGTGCAGAGAGAGAGGGAGACACAGAATCCAAAAAAGGCTCCAGGCTCTGAGCTGTCAGCACAGAGCCCGACGCAGGGCTTGAACTTACAAACCAAGAGATCATGCCCTGACCCGAAGTCGGACGCTTAACCGACTGAGCCACCCAGGGGCCCCTGTACAATGACTTTAAAAGGTAGATATTATTCTCGATGTTTTCCAGTTAAGACAACTGGAATCTGGAGAGAGAGCAGTTTCCTGAAAAGTCGCTGCCAGTCAATGGTGTACGTGCATTCAGGCTTCAAAGATTCACTGGGCAGTTGCTAAGTGCCAGGCACATCTTGGCCGCTGGAACACTGCAGAAGAGAGCCAGGCAGCAGTTCTGCCCCAAGACGGCTCCCAGCTTCACGCAGAAGGCACTCCCTCTTTCTACAGACACAGGGCAGCAGAGAAGGAGAATCAGGACAAGAGGGCCCCAGGACTTTCCAGAATGCTTTCCTCCCTCCTTCCCCATGGCCTCCTGGTGGATGAGACCAGGAGGGAAGGCTAAGGCAGAGGAAGTCTTCACTGTGACTTGTCTCCCTGGCCTCACTCCACCTGCCCTCCCCTGATCCATTTTCTTTGACCTCCTTGGCCTTTGTATATGCCACTTTGGTGGGAGATTTGGGAGTTTGGCCTGGAAGAGGGGACTCAGGAGGCTCAGTGTGAAGTCCCCTCCTTCTGCATCCCCACTACACATTTACTGTGCACCATGGAGGTCTGGTGACTGCCATAGAGACAACATGGCACCAGGGAAAGATAGGGCCTTCAGCTCCAAAGGCAGGCAGTGGGGAGAGGAGGCCATATTTTAAATTTTCCTTTCTTCCTCCTTTTTCCTCGATCTCCCTTTATTCTAGGTAGGGATGGGGAGGGATAGAGGCTGGAGCATATTTCTGAGCTGACGGGCAAGGTAGAAGCAGGTAATTCAGTTGTGAGGTGGTGGAACCCACTCCTTGTACAGGCTGGTGGGGGGGGTCACCCTAGCACAGAAAGAGATTGACCTTGGATGAGGGCAGGAGGTGGGGAAGACCTAGAGATTGAAGAGCCAATCCCATTTTTTGCTAGGGGCCAGAGTTTTTTTTCTCAGAAGAGTCACAGGCAAATGGGGCAAGGGAGAGGGGTTGACCTGGAATCAGGTACATGACAGAGGGCTCAGTAAGATGCTATGGGACCATGGTATGCAGAGGGAGGAGCCAGAGTCTTCCCCGGGAAGGTGGTGCAGAGATGCATTGCGTCCCAGGCTGCCAGCAGTTGCCAGCCTGGGCACGGAGGGTTGGACAAGCCTGGCCTGTTTGGGGGTGGCTGGGTGGCTGGAGGGCAGGACACAGGAGAGGATCTGACAGGTGATGAAGCAAGACCAACTGGTGCAATGGGATTGCGGTGTCTTAATGTAGGCACCTGGCCTTTTTGCAGACAAATACCTGTAATTCAGGTAATCGGTAAGTTTTCCTCAGAGGTCTTTGGAAAGGGCCTCTTGGAAGATGTAATATTGGGGTGGGACTTGGCTTTGCCTCCTCCTTGGCTTCTGCCTCCTCCATATCTCTTCTTTGGCGCCTTAAAAAATGGGTTGCCTGTTTTCTTCTATTAAGTTTCAAGAGTTCTTTATATATTCTAAGCATCCATCTTTTTTCAGATATGTGTTTTGCAGATATTTTCTCCCAGACACTCAGAAGGGTTTTAATGGGAAGTAACTCTTGTGTTTAAAAGATTTTTTAAATGTTTGTTTATTTATTTTTGAGAGAGAGAGCAAGAGAGCCCAAGTAGCTTTGTGTTTTAAAGATGTGTTCTGTGGCATTGTGGGGTGGGGCAGTGGGAAGGAGATGGAGATAAGTCCATCTTAATGGTCAGGGAAGAGTTGAGGCTCTGAGCCAGGCCAGGGACAGTGGGATGGGGAGGAGTGAAGAGTAAAGACCTCTTTTACCCTGCTGAGCCCTCCCTCCCACCTTCCTTTGACAGATATTTGTGCAGCACCTACCAAGCACCAGGTAACAGTCAAAGCATAGGGGAAATATCCATAAAGAAATCAAAGTCCTGGGGCACCTGAGTGGCTCGGTCATTTAAGCATCTAACTTTTAATTTCAGCTCAGGTCATGATCTCATGGTTCATGAAATTGAGCTCTGTGCTGATAGCCTGAAGCCTGTTTGGGATTCTCTCTCTCTCTCTCTCTCTCTCTCTCTCTCTCTCTCTCTCTCTCCCTCACTCTGCTGCTTGTGTGCTCCCCCTCAAAATAAATAAATAAACTTAAAAAGAAAAATAAAAGTCCCACCCTTGTGAAGTTTACATGTTGGTATGGAAGACAGAGAATAAACACATAAGTGTAACATAATGGCTGATAGATGCTGTTTGAAACACAAAGCAAAGTGTTTTTATTGAAATGCCATCTTCCAAATGGCTCTGGGAGTGGAACTAGAGTTCCATGAATGAGAGTCTTCAGGGGTTCCCTTCAGAGGAAAGAATCAGAACAATGCAAGGGTCACTANCTGTGCTGATAGTCTGAAGCCTGTTTGGGATTCTCAATCTCTCTCTCTCTCTCTCTCTCCCCCTCACTCTGCTGCTTGTGTGCTCTCCCTCAAAATAAATAAATAAACTTAAAAAGAAAAATAAAAGTCCCACCCTTGTGAAGTTTACATGTTGGTATGGAAGACAGAGAATAAACACATAAGTGTAACATAATGGCTGATAGATGCTGTTTGAAACACAAAGCAAAGTGTTTTTATTGAAATGCCATCTTCCAAATGGCTCTGGGAGTGGAACTAGAGTTCCATGAATGAGAGTCTTCAGGGGTTCCCTTCAGAGGAAAGAATCAGAACAATGCAAGGGTCACTAGACGGAAGTCAGGGGCTCTGGGCTGGAATTCTGGCCCTGACTCTGGCCACCAGGGTAACCTCAGGCAAGTTCTCTCCTCCCTCTGGCCCTCAGTCTCTCTCTCCCTCTCAGGGGTGGGTTAGATGATCTTTCAAACGCTAAGATTTCATATTTGGAGTTCTTAAAAAACCAACTTGGGGGCTCTGATGATCCAAACTGGTTCACAAAACCAGGCTGTTTTGTTTCTGGGGGTCATCAATTTTGCTCTCCTACTCAATACAGGAACCCTTGGGAAGCACAACCAGCGGGTACCTTTTCATCCCCACGGGTGCCCCTCCCAAGGATGGGGGCTCACTTCCTTCCAAAGAACAAGTGTCATTTTCTCTTTCTGTCTTTTTAAAGGGAAAGGATCACACCTTTTACTAAGGGGAGGTGCCTTCCAACGGTGGATTACAATTCAGATCCTACTCCTTAAAGGTGGATATGAAGGACAGCCTGTGATGACCAGAGGACCCAAAAGCCTGAAGACAAATTTGGGGATGGGAGTGTAGGAGTGGGAATCTGGGTTGGGGGGGTGGTTCTTGGAGAAAGGACACCTGGGAATGCCTGGAGGGGAAGGATATGGTGGGAACGCTTTTGCTGGAGACATCTACCTGGAGGTCACGTGGTCCCCTGGACAGCTGGGGCCAAATATCTGTTGCTATGAAAGATCAGTTATCCTGAGAATTCAAACTAGCCAGTGACATGAACATGGGAGCTAGGTAGCAGATGGACTAATGGGTGGAATGTGGTTGACACTCTTGGAACCTCTTCTAAACTCAAATTGCTTGACTCTCTGATTATTAAAATCCAAAAAGAGGTGGGCAAGTGTCACATATGTCATAAGACAGCTGTAGGCCCCCTTCTTGTGCTCTCCATCTCCATCCCTGGATGCTTCTAGAAGCTCTGCAGGGCCTAATGCTATATATGAGGAGGCCGCTGGCCTCCAGGAAATGTGTAGCCATTGGGAACAATCAGTTTCACCCCTAGAGTTCAGCCCTGTGGGCACACCAGTCTAGCCCAAAAATGGGTCTGTGGGGCTGTTCACAATGTCCTCATCTGCTTCCATCAGTGTTTTCTGTCAGTAGAGGATTGTGTAAGGTGGCAGGAGCATGTTGTCCCTAGAAAAAAAGGAGGCTGGGACACCACAGCCTCAGCCACAAAACTCTAATAATGATAAAAAATATTTCACTCTTCAGAGTGTGAGTACGTTATAAAAAGCAGTTACTTTCTCACTCATGTCAAAATGACTGTTTTAGAAGTAAAACTGTGTTTATTCACAGACATGTTGCCTATGTGAAAAAAAATTCTATGGGTCCTCAAAAAAGCTGATGAGCCAAAATAGGTGCAGACCAGATCTAATACATTAGCTTTGCAAGTTTTCCAGAAATAAGATCAATATATCAAAACTAAGTATTTCTATATATTAGTGACCATCAAAAATTGAAAATCTAAAATGCCATTTATAATGGTCTCAAAACTATGAAATATCTAGGTATAAATTTGACAAAAGATATAGAAGATGTTTACACTGAAAACTACAAAATACTGCCAAGATAAATGAAAGAAGACCTCAATAAAGAAGAGATATACCATGCTCATGGAGTAAAAGGCTCAAAATGGCTATCAATTCCTCCCAGATTGATCTGTCGATTCAAGGCAACAATCAAAATCTCAGTAATTGTTTTTAAATTGACAAACTGATCCTAAGACATATGGAAATGCAAAAGACATAAAATAGTCAAAACAACTTTGAAAAAGTGGAACAAATCTGGAAGAATAAAAATACCTTATTCCATTGTGTGAAGTTGGTATCAAGATAGACAGATGAAAGGAACAGAATAGAGAATGTAGAAACATACCCACACACCAACGGATGACTGATTTTCAACAAAGGTGCAAAGACAACTCAGTGGAAAAAGAATAATTTCAACAGATGGTGCTGGAACTGTTGACTATCAATATGCAAAAAATGAACTGTGATCAATGACTCAAATCACATACAAAAATTAACTCAAAATGAATCAAAACCCTACACGTAAAGCCTAAACTAATGAAACTTCTAGAAGAAAGTATAGGAAGAAAATCTGGACTTTGGGTTAGGCAGAAATATCTTAGATGCAAATTTAACTGTTTGTTATTCTATAGATCATACTTTGGTATGGTATGAACAAATTGTTAAATTGTGAAATGGGACTTAATTAAAATAAATTGTTTTTCAAAGACACTATTAAGAGAATGGAAAGACAAATCATAGGCTGGGAGAAAATATTTGCAAATCATAGCTCTGATAAAGGACTTATATTTGGAATATGTATATTAGTCATTAAGGAAATGCAAATTAAAGCCACAATGAGATACTACTACCCACCTATGAAATAAGGTAAAATTAAGAAAGACTGACCATACCCAGTATTGGTGAGGATGTGGAGCAATTGGAACTCTCATACTGCTGGTGGAAAATGTAAAGAGGTACAACCATTTTGGAAGACAATTTGGCAAAAAGTTAACGATACACCTCACCTACTGTATAGTCCAGTCTTTCCTTTCCTGGGTGTTTACCCAAGAGAAATGAGACCCTAAATCCACACAAAGACTGTAATGCTCCTAGCCACTTTATTTGTGGGAGCCTCAAACTGGAAAGAGCCTACATGTCCATTCATCAACAGATGAATGAACAAACAATGGTGGTATCTCCAGACAATATCAAGCCTAACCAAATTGTACACTTTAGGTATGTGCAGCTTATCCTATGTAATTACACCTCAATAAATTATTACAGTTTGGAAGAAAATAAGAAGTAACAACTCAATGCAATGTAGAATCCTAGAAGGGATTCTGGAAAGGATAGGAAGATTAGTGTAAAAGTGGGTGAAATACAAATAACATCTGCGGCTTAGTTAATAATAGGATGTAGATGTTACTTTCTTGGTTTGGATCATTCTGTGGTGATGTAGAAGATGGTAACTTCTAGAGGAAGTTGGGGGAGGAGGACATGGGAACTCTGAACCACCATTGCAACTGTTCCATAAGTCTACAATTAATTCAAAATAAAAAGTTAAAAATATATGCAGTTACACTTTTCTTTTAAAGATGGGTTAACCTTATAGAATAAGTGCATTGTTTTCAAGTTTATTTGTCAGCTGTGATATTACGGATAATCACTGTCAGCACAGAGTAGTTCAGCGACTTTGGAATGCTTGCCTTTTTGTAAGAGAAACCGACATAACAACTTTAAATCAGGCAGTTCTTTGAAGTACTTTCCCTTGAAATACCAATGAACTTCTATGTGTTAACAAAAGTCGCATGTGCTAAGAAGGGACATCCAGCCATAATGGCGTGATGGGTTCTCTGGCCGCCATCACAAGCTTCCTTCCACGGAAGGCTGGAAGCGCCACAGGAATTAATGCCCCTCGGGAGCTGCCCCTCAGATTTGACTGATGGGATTGGAAGGCAAGCACCCAGCTCCCTCACCCCCCTTGTGGGATCTAAGTAACTCTGAGGTGCAGGGTTTATTCTGGCTGTGAGAGTTTTCCCAGCATGATTCATCTCCAGTTGCCCACAGCGGTAACCTGTTGGCGATGCACCTTTCACTGGCTGGCACCTCTTCTTCGTCCACCTACTGGTGTTTTCTTCACCTCCCAAATGAACTGCCTACACTCAAATCCCGGTCTCAAGACCTGCTTCTGACCCAGACCAACCCAAGCACCAATATTTTTTTCTAGCATTGCATTGTGTCACTTTGCCACAGCGCTGGGCTGGGCATCTCGCGTTGACATTACTGCTTCATTTCACAACAGTAACTCTCCACCCAGCTTCTTACAAACCCCGGAGACAAGTCCTTCCAGGGCAGGCAGGCAGGGCTGTAAAAGTGTCCTCTGGATGTTGAGCTGAAATCTGGCTCCCGTGACCTTTGACTTTTTGCCTGGGCGGAGCTGTAAGAGACTGGGAGAGCTGAGGTTGGTTACCTAGGTTTTGCTGAAGCCTCCAGCGACCTCTGGGGAAGGAAGGCTGGAGGGCTCTGTGGGGGTTGGGCTCTTAGCCCTGCCCCGTTTGAACCAAAGTACAAACTCTGTTTATGTTGGGCTAAAAGCTTTGGAGGAAAGAGTTCCACCTCAGGGAAGACGTTTGCCTCATTCGATCCCTTGCAGTAGGCCATGGAAGGCTGGGGTGAGTCCTCTGGCTTGTAAACATTAAAAATTTCACATCAGGGTTGCTTCGGAGACTAGCAGTTTCTTCCAGTCCAATATGAGGTCCTGCCAAGTTGTGAGAAACCCTGAGCAGGGCAAAAGCTGTCTTTCTCTTCTTTTTTAAAAAAAATTTTTCTTAATGTTTATTTATTTTTGAGACAGAGAGATAGAGAGAGCGTGAACAGGGGAGGGTCAGAGAGAGAGGGAGACACAATCTGAAGCAGGCTCCAGGCTCTGAGCTGTCAGCACAGAGCCGGACGCGGGGCTTAAACTCACAAACCGCGAGATCTTGACCTGAGCCCAAGTCAGATGCTTAACTGACTGAGCCACCCAGGCGCCCCAAAGCCGACTTTCATTGGCCAGGTCACCAGACCTATGCCTCAGGCACTACCTTGCAAAACCTGGACCACTGATAACGTAGCGATGGCATCTCCCAAAGGCAGTCCTGTTGCAACTAGGTAGCTGGTCATCTAATACCTCAGCCCGATCAAGTACAGCTGCTTTGTTTTTTTTTAATTAAAAAAAATTTATGTTTATTTATTTTTGAGAGTGAGAGCACAAGCGGGGGAGGGGCAGAGACAGAGAGGGAGACACGGACTCTGAAGCAGGCTCCAGGCTCTGAGCTAGCTGTCAGCACAGAGCCCGACGCGGGGTTCAAACTCACAGACTGCGAGATCATGACCTGAGCTCAAGTTGGGCGCCCAATTGACTGAGCCACCCAGGTGCCCCTCAGCTGGCTTTTTATAAGAGGACACTGAGGCTCAGAAAAGGAACGAGTTTACCTAGGCTGCGCAGCACTTTTGTTTTAGCTAACATAGCTAATGGGATGAGACTTCTCTTGGCTGTGTTAGTTTCTCATCAATACCAGAGAGTGTTCGTTTTGACCATCATGAGCCTAAACAGTGCCTAGTACTATGGGAGTCCACAATGACCCCAGGCATAGCAGCCAGGCCAGGTGAGAGGGGGCTCTGGGAAGCCCCTTCTGTTCACAACTCACACCCTGAATCCTTGATATCGTGGGCTCCTCGCTGCCTACCCGGAGCCTGAGCAAGCCTGGCTCCTGCGGGGCACCCTGCCACGGCCCCTTGGCCCTAAATAAAGGGAGTTTCACCTTCTCTAACTTGACCCTCAGAACCCCATCCGGGAGCCCACCAGGAGCCCACCCAGAGTTGCCTCATGAGGGCAAAAGACATTCCGATCACCCAGGAAATTCCAAGGGATTTGGGAGCTCAGAGTCAGGAATTGGGAGCAAAGGGCAGATACTAAAATAAACGATGTTCCTGGTGCTTTTATCCCTTAGGAAATGACAAGGATTTTTAGGAGCCCTGTGCCAAGAAATAGGGACAGAGACCAGTATGTATTTTTCCTGTTATCTCGCAGCGCCCCATTACAAAAATCATCCCCTGAGTCTGCTCCCTCAGGAACCGTGTGGGGAGGAGAGATGATGGACAGAGCAGGATTCAACTATTTCTGGGACCCTGGGGTCAACAGTCTTCGCACCATCTGTCTTCAGCTCTTCAAGCTGCTCTAACAACTTACCACAGCATGGGTGGCTTAAGCAGCCAACATTTATTTCTCACAGTTCTGGAGGCTGACAAGTCAAAGATCAAGGTGCTGGCAGATCCGATATCTGCTAAGAGCCCACCTCCTGGTTTGCAGATGGACATCTTGTATCCTCAGAGGGCAGCGGTCAGAAAGAGGGCTAGATCACTAACCCCAGAGGCTAGAGGACACTAACCCCATCACGGGGGATTCCACCCTCCCGATCCTTCTCGAAGGCTCCACCTCCCAATACCATTATATTAGGGCTTCAACATGCAAATTGGGGGTGGGGGACACATTCAGTCCCAAGCACCATCAAATACCTCTTCCTAGACCTCAGCAAAACCTGTGTTTCTCAGCACAGCTTTCCAGATCAGTCACCGGCAGTAATTAGAGTAGCCAGGCCAGCTGAAAGCTGAAGGCTATTTAATAACCAAGATAGAACTAGAAAACATATTTAAAATTTTTTAAGTGTTAGTTTTTGAGACAGAGAGAGAGAGAGAGCGAGCGCGCACGCGAGAGTGAGAGTGCGACCAAGTAGGGGAGGATAGAGAGAGAGGGAGATACAGAATCCAAAGCAGGTTCCAGGCACTGAGCTGTCAGCACGGAGCCCATCGCAGGGCTCAAACCCGTGAACTGTGAGCTCATGACCTGAGCCGAAGTCAAACNCGTGAAGTGCTCTAGACAGTGGGCACAGTGCCTGCAGCGGCAAAAGACTGTTTTGGGGGGTGACACACGTGCCTTTCCCCTTGGTCCCCGTGATCGTGGGAAGAAAAACCACACTCCATGCACTGCCACACGCATCCCCACCCCCTCCCTTCCCTTCCCGTAATAGCTAAATTAGGCATCCTTCCAGCCAGAACACTCGGGGGCTCTGGAAGGGAGAGCCTACCCCTTCACTTTCCACACACCCCACACCCAAAGCCACCGCAGGGACGGGCAGTGATGGCGTTGGCTGCAGAAGAAGCCGGGAGCCACGCTCGCCATGCTTGGAAGTCTACCCNTGTGAAGTGCTCTAGACAGTGGGCACAGTGCCTGCAGCGGCAAGACTGTTTTGGGGGGTGACACATGTGCCTTTCCCCTTGGTCCCCGTGATCGCGGGAAGAAAAACCACACTCCATGCACTGCCACACGCATCCCCACCCCCTCCCTTCCCTTCCCGTAATAGCTAAATTAGGCATCCTTCCAGCCAGAACACTCGGGGGCTCTGGAAGGGAGAGCCTACCCCTTCACTTTCCACACACCCCACACCCAAAGCCACCGCAGGGACGGGCAGTGATGGCGTTGGCTGCAGAAGAAGCCGGGAGCCACGCTCGCCATGCTTGGAAGTCTACCCCTTTCGGGGCAAGGGATCACTGGGGCAAAACATGAACCTGAGGCCGGCGTGATCCCAAGACCTCCCTTTCTTCCAAGCTCGGGTCTCCAGGTGAGGTCTGCGAAGGGCAGGATTTTGGTTATCCTAGGACTGTCTAGCATCTAGGATGACAGAGGCCGCTGGCCTCTCTGGCCATTCCCAGCGGCTTAAGGATGGGGGCCCCCTCTGGGGAAATGACAGAGCCTTGTTCAATGGGTTACTCTGCTCGGGCAAACCATTCCTCTACAGGAAGTAGGATCATCAGCTTAGCCCCAGTGGGAAGTGCAGGGACCCACCAAGAGTGAATGTCGGAAGTCACGTGCTTTGCAGACAAGCTGGAGAATGAGGTTTCTTATTTTTTTCATGTTCCCCCCCTACCCCAGGGCCATATGGGTGGGGGGGTTCCTTTGTCTTCTGAGCGCCATGAATGTGCCCCCACTCACAGGGCCACTCTAAGACACTTTGCAGCCCTGGGGGAGGGGAGCTGGGGGACGGGTAGGGTGGCTGAGTATCCACCAGTGGCTCCATCAGGATTCCGGTCACCTGCAGGGACAGGACCGACCCCTCCCTGCAAGCCACAGGTGTGCCTTTCTGAAAGTGACAGGACAGCTGGCCTTGGACTGAAGGAAGGACCTGAATGTCACCTGACCTTCCACGGGCACTGCGACTGCACTAAGGCAGGCGTGCACTCCCCCAGCAGAGGCGCCCGGGGAGGTCTTGGCTGCACCGATAGGGTAGACGAGGGGCTGCAGCTCCGAGGCCTAAATGACCTGCCCGCAATCGCAAGGCTTGCTGGCAAGGGAGCAGGACTGAAAGCCAGCTCCTGCCTCTCAGGGCAGGGCTCTCAGCATGCCACTGGCTGGCACAGCTGGCGTAACCCCAGCCCCCCACGACACACTTCCTTCTCGGAGTCTGGGTCCTCAGCTGAGGCCGGGCAGTTCTTCAGACTGAGCTGCATAAACGATCAAACTTTAACGAGTTGGGAAGGCCCTGGGGAGGCTCGCTTCCTTCTGGAAGGGAAAGGGAGCGAATTTTCTCTGAGCTTAGGATTGGTAAGGCACTGAAATTAACTATAGCTGTGGGTGGGGGAGAACGAAGGGGGGGGATGAGTGGTTGGAGAAATCAAGTTGATGGTCTTTTCTTCCGGCCCCACAGTGAGCATCCTCGCCGAGTCCCCCATTTTCCTGCTTGGTGGATCCCCCGGCCCCCACCGCGTGCCACCGCGTGTGGACGCACCCCCGCTGTGACTAGGCACACTCTGAGGACCAGATGAGGCGTGGGGGGGGGGTCAAGGAGCCGAGGGTGGGCCCAGGACCTCCGGACCCAGGTCAGAGCACGAGCCCCTCACTCCACCCGGGCTAGGACAGGAGCAGCACTGGAGCGTCTGCTCCGAGGACAAGGTCCTCTCTGAGGCGTGGGTGATGGCTGGGGGGGGCCTGCAAGCCTGCGCCGGAAGGAGGAAGGGGCAGGGGAACTTTGGATGGGACCTTTGGCACAGCACGTCTTGGGCCTGCCCGCCCCATCTGTTGCCCTCCCAGGACTGCAGGGATAGAGAGGAGCCTTCCTCTCTCCGCAGGGGGTGCTTCTGGCTGACCAGCTGATGCACCCCCTTCACCCTTCCAGCCACACCTGTGCCGGGATGACCTCACACAGAGCCTTCCTGAACTCGGCGCTCAATCCGGAGCCCCCCGGTCAGAGGTGCTGAATGGGGAGCTGTAGCAACCACAGCTACACGTATTCTGCACCTCCGGTGAGACAGGCGTTCGGCCTGGAGGACAGGGGCCTGCAGGCGGGTACTGTTACCCCCTTTCAATAGATGAAGAGCTAGGTTCAGAGGGGTCGAGTGACTTGCCCAGAGTCACACAGCTCATGAGTGCCTGAAATGGGAACTGGACTCAGGTATGTCTGACTCCAGAGCCCACGCCCTTTGCACTCCCGTCGGCTGCCCCTGGGAGCCCAGGGGTGGCCTGGGTGAGATTTCTGGGGGCGGGGGGAGGGGTGATTCTCTCTGGAAGTGTGGATCTGGGAGAGCAGCCAAGCTTGAGGGAAGAGAAGTCGCCTCCTGCACCTGGGGGGCGGGGGCCACCCGGCTCAGTGCCTGGCGGCCTTGCAGATCTTGTCGTACACCTCGGGGAAGGCGTCCTGGCACCCCAGCCGCTCCCGCAGCCTGTGGTACAGCGAGCCGTCGAACATCTCCCAGAACTCCTCCCGGCTCATGTAGCAGTCGGCGTACAGCATCTGGAACCTGCGGAGCATAGGAGCGGAGGCTGCCGGCAGGGGAGAGGGCCCAAGGGCCACGCGTCTCACGCTTTGTGGCACGGGAAGGACTTCTGGCTCTCTCGGTCCCCCCTGCTGACCTGGTGGCGGAGGGCAGCCCAGGGACGCTCGCCCCCATTTTGCCGACGGGGCCACTGGGCTGCCTTCTTCTTCCTTTTTTTTTTTTTTTCTGACTGCACATATTTAAAGAGTACAACTTAAGTGTGACATTTGTATGCAACCTGGAAACCGTCACCTCAGCCCAGCCCATGACCACGTCCATCACCCCAAAAACTTTCCTCACGCCCTTGTGCCGTCCGTCAGCCTCCATCCACCTGGGCAGGGCTGCTTTCTGTCCTCAGACATTCTGGACTTTCATATAAACGGAATCATACAATTCTCCTTTCTCCTGTGGGTTTTTTTTGTGTGTGTGTTGTGTGTTTC
>NW_027532591.1:6876575-6900503 GCF_008692635.1 Crocuta crocuta
CCCTCCCCCCCCCAGCCAATCAGCACAATTATTTTCAGATGAGTCCATGTTTGATCCATCAGGCGTGTGTTCCAGGCCAGTTCTTGAGAAGAGTTGGCCAAGGTCCCCCTCCCTCCTTAGCTGTGCTCTTCCAACCCTGAGCTGCAGCCCTGAACCTATCTGAAACCACATGGTCACCTGCCCTGGGGGGTGGGGGAGCAGGCTGATGGTGGGGCTCTGGCCCGAGCAGCTGGGGTTGCTGGTGCATTCACGGGAGGAGGGGTGGAGGGGGAGGGGTGAGGCATCCTGCAATCCAGCCGCCATACTTTCAGAGGGTGCTTCCTGGCCTAGATGCTGCTGAGGCCTCACACTCCCAGGGCAGCTGGCCGTTCTGGACCTGGGGCTGGCCAGTGCGGCCCCGACTCTACCCGCTGCGGCGACGCCCTGAGGCTCATGGCCGGGGGGAAGCGCACTGCCCTCTGGGCCACTCACCCATGCACGCTCCGCACGAACTTCTCCAACTGCCGCATGCAGGACCTGGCTTCAAAGTGCTTCACCCGCGGCTCCCCATACGCTCCAATGTCCACATAGAGCTCTGCCTCATCTCCCTTGGGGTGCACCAGGCCCGGCTGGCTGGGCAGGATAAACGGGCACAGCCAGATGGGGTAGACCTGGGTGGACCAGGGAGAGGGGCATTGGTGCGTTTTCTCCAATGGGGGGTGGGCTCATGTCTGGCCCGCCCCGCCCCTCCCTGGGAACCCCTGCTCTGGCTGCCCGCCACCTCACTCCCAATCCCCCGGGCCGCAGCCGAGAGCGCCCCTGCTTCACCACATCAGTGGACACAATGTGAACGGCTCACAGGACCACTCGTTAGCAGCTCCCATGCCTTCTCTCCCAGCAGGGCCATCACCGAGTGGGCCCATTTTACAGAAGGGGAAAACGGAAGCCCAGGGGGCAAGCGTGCCCCAGACTAGTCCCTGCCCCGGCTCACGTGGATATCATTGTGGAAGGTGTACACGGCCTGCGACAGGCACTTCATGGGCACCAGCATGTCCTGCACCACGTGATGCTGCTCATACAGCTTGCGCAGCGTCTCTCCCTGGGTCAGCTTCAGGAGGGAGATCTTGGGAGGCACCATCCAACCGAAGAGGTAGCGGAAGATGGGGTTGTTGCCGAAGGGGATGATGTCCTGAAAGACAGAGGCTGGCGACAGAGAGAACGGGCCGGCGCGGGCCGAGCGTGTGGCCACGTGTCAGGGCCAGGTCCTTGTTCCGCGCCTGGAGTTAGGATGACAGGGTGCACTCCCCCAGCAGGGGGGCATGACGGCCCCTGGGATTTGCCCACCCAGCTCTGGGTTTGATTCTCGGCTCTGACATTTAACCACTGCAATAGCGTTGGCGAGTTACTTAATCTCTGAGCTTCCTGTCCTTGTCTGTAAAACAGGATGCGAGAAAATAATGAAACGCCAACTAGAAGGCACTCAGTGCAGTGCCTGGAGTGAGATAAGGCCGTTATAATCGCTATTTCTGTTACTGAGGTCAGAGTGGCTGGCACGGAGCCGGCATTTCATAGGTGGTTGAGAAATAGATGCTGTTGGATGAGAAGAGCGACACTCAGAGAGCTTAAGCAATCTCCCTAAGGTCACCCTGCCAGGGGCAGCTCTTCCTGGCCGGGGTGAGGTCTGGCTCAGCGTCATCGACAAGCCCACTGGATCACAGCACCCCTCCGAGGGCCTTCTCTGACTCCTGTTTAACATGTTACTGCTCCCCACCCCTCCACACACAAAGGCATGTTCTTCCAAGGCCGAGCTTAATAGCTACCTGCAACCCCAGGCAGAACTAGCCGCTTTTCTTCACCTGCCTGTGCCCTTCACAGTCCTTCCCTGCCCACCTCCAGCTCGGCCTCCCCGGGAACCCTCCCGAGTGGGGGCTGCTCTTCCTCTTCCATGCTTCAAACCTCTGCAAGGGAGGAGCCCCCTCACCTGGCCAGCCTGCCCCGCCCCTGCAGCGCAGCCATCGGCCCCCCACTCAGTAGCTTCCCCCCTTGCTCCAAGGCTGTCTTCCGAGTGTTCTTGTCCACCCGCCGCCCCATTCTTGAAGCCAAGGACATTCCTGTATTCCCTCTGTGCTGGGTGCTGGGGACAGCAAGATAACCAAGGCGGGTCCCTGTCCCTGTCCTCAGGTGATGGGGGGATAGGCCACGGACAACCGTGTGTGGAGAGCTGGGACTGAACGACGCAGGGCCCACACCAGCCGAGGGGTTGGCGGCGGCTCCCCAAAGAGACTGGGGTGCGAACTCTGGAGACTGAGTGACTCCCCCACTCCTCCCTGGGAGCAGCTCTGCGGCTGGGAGCCTGCTCCCACCAGGGAGGGACCCATCCCCACACACGACACGGGAGCACAATGAGCAGCTCGGCTTTTGTTGTCCGCTCGCTTGTTTCTGGGAAAGCCCCGCACGCCCACAGCAGAGATCCCAGCAGTCCAAAGGTCAGGCCTCCTTTCACATCCCTCACCCCATTTCCCCCCTCATCCTGACCCCACTTCCTTCCTTCCCGACCCAACTTCTTTCCCTCCCGAAAGGCACCCACTGTTAGGAATTAGCTGTGTACCTTTAGACAAGCAGATGGGCTTAAAAAACAGCGGCTCCTTGGGGTGCCTGGGTGGCTTAGTCGGGTGAAAGGCCGACTGATATTGGCTCAGGTCGTGATCTCAGGGTTGTGGGATCGAGCCCCGGGTCTGAGGCTCAGCGCAAAGCCTGCTTGATTTTTCTCTCTCTCCCTCACTCTGCCCTTCCCCCACTCATTTGCCCTACCCCCTCCCAAATAAATAAACTTAAAAAAGACAGCTCACAGGTGGCATCTAACAGTCTCCTATACATCAGCACACAGAGAGCCGTCACACACGCTTACTGCAGGGACCCACAAACTCTGGCTCCCGGGACAAATTTGGTCTACAAATAACGTTTTACTGGGATAAGGCCCTACACATTCATTTACATGTTGTCTATATGAGCAGAGGACCCTCTAAATCGATCCCAGGGTCCACAAAACCCAAAGTATTATCCGACCCTTCACAGAGAATGTTTGCTGATCACTGCCCTCCTGTGCGGATGTTCCCTGATTTCATGAGTTCTGTACTGATGAGCACTTCGACTATTTCCAGCCTATTCCAACGAATGTCCTTTCTACATGTGTCTCCGGCCGTTTGCACGCCCATTTATCTGCAAGGTAAATGTCTAGAAGTGGAAAATGCAGGTTCACGGAGTGTATGCAAGTTTCATGGCTACTATTCCAAGAGCCTGTACCATTTCATCCTCTCCCAGACAACACAAGAGAGCGGTGTTTCCTCACGCTCAGGCCAAACGGTGCTCCAACTCTGGCCTTGCCGTCATCCTGACGGTGACAAACGAGACTCTTGTATTTTCGTTTCACCTGGCTTTAATTCTGAGTGAGACCCACCACCTCTCTTACGCTTAAGCGCCGTTTGTATTTTCCCCCTAAAAACAGTCCATTACAGTCCAAACATTAGCCAAAAGTGTCAGCTAGAACCATTCCTTTCCCCAAATCTCAACCTCAGAAAAGTCCAAGTTTTAAACAGCATGGGCTGCCCTTCTCCTTTGCCTCTTGTCCGCCCCATCATTCATCTTTTCGGCCTCTGAGTGACCCCAGGTCCTGCGTCCCTGCGATCACTGCTGGTTCCTTTGCCTGCCCTTGCCTTTCACCTGTGTCCAGCCTGTTAGTGACCGGCTCTGCTCTGCCGGGGCCCCTACAGATCCAGGCCCCAGACCCCAAGGACAGGCCCTGTGGCAACAACGTCCTAAGAAGCATGAACAGCCAAGAACCCCATCTAACATTCCCTGCTGGTGTCCCTTCCCCGCATTAGCCAGCCACGTACGCTGGCTAGAAACGAGGACATAAAAGGAAAGGGCAAGAGGGGGTTGCTCAGTCCTCTTTCTCTTCAGTCCCTCCTGACTCATCCGTAAGTAAGCCGTGCTGGAGTGGTGGTGGAGCATGCATGTCCCTGGGCAGGGAAATAAAAGCATGCGGGTGACGTGGCTTATTACCCCTTCTTTCTAGAAGGCCCAGCTTCCGCAATTCCACTGTAGTGGCCGCTGGGGTGCTCCACCCGGACGCCCTGTGTGCAAATGTCAACTGCAAACCACCCATCCTACGAGATTCTGCCTCTAGCTTCAGGCGGGACAGCCTGGGCTCAACAGCACAAAAGTATAGGACGAACTTCACGATGAATTCGAACTCTGTGATCTGAAAAGACCCACAAGCTCTTTGCTGCTCCGCCTGAGTGTGGGCTGGGCTTGCTCTAGTGAATGGCATGTCGGGGGACTGGCAGGGCCAGGGAACGGGTCATGAAAGGCCTGGAGGCTCCTCCTCGGTCCCCCTCCTGTATGGTTCTTGCTGCCTTGTCGTGAGGACCCTCGAGCAGCCCGCAGGGCAAGGAACGGAGGCCTCCTGTCAACAGCCGCGTGAGGGAACCTTCTGGAAAGCAGACCTTCTAGCCCTGAGCAAGCCTCCAGATGACCCTTGACTGCAACCCTGAGCCAGAGCCACCCGATCACGTCCCTGTCCCTGACACTCAGAAAACTGTGCCATGACCAAAAATAACAGTCCTAAACTGGCAGAGGTTTTAACTCTCTAAGTTTGGGGCAGTTCATTATGCAGCAAGAAGGAACTAATATACTCCATCTCTTATGGAGTTGTGTTACTCTGGAAGGCCTAAGCCTCGGTTTCCCCATCTGGAAAATGGAAAAGACCAGAGAACGTCCCTCCCAGGGCTGTGAGGAAGATGAAGGCAGTGTGAGCACGAGGTTTGGACAATATGACTAACACGCGAGGGGCAGTCACTGTGGACCAGTGTTACCGCTCGGATGCTCTTCTCAGGGTCCTTTACTGGCCTCTTTCTCTTCCCGTCTCTCAGATGCTCTTGCTCTTGACAAAATCATGCCCCCCACAACCTTCACACCTGCTCTTGGAGGGACAAAGAAGGACTCATGGTGTCTCTCACATTCGGCAAAACTGCCCATCCACTGAGATGGGCCCTGACACTGCCTGGGGCGGGGGGGGCTGATGGAGGTGGGGGATCCCCGAGGCCCCCGGTCTTGATGAGCCCTCCACGCCCCACTCCTCCAGCTCCTTACCACAGCTCCATCACATTCAGCCCTAAAGACGTAGCCCACAGTTAGAACTGGCCACCTCCTCCTAGGAGGCCACCAGGTTTAACTCCTTTAGGCCTGTCACCCATTTAACCTAGTCACCAGGAACTTCTAGGTGCTGTTACTTGATACCCTGTGTAGCATACCCCTTGTCTCCCAAACCTCCCCTATGCTCTCATGGTCTGACATCAGCAAACCCTCCCGTCGTCAATCTCCTCTCTCGATATGGTTTTCCCCTCCCTGCCCCCAGCTGGAGCCTGGCTGGCTCCACAGGTGTCCTCAGTGGCATCATTTCCTCTCCCACGACCGTCTGGGGCAGGGGGAGGTGAGGGGGGCTCCTCCTGCGGCCTCATTACTGCTTCCAGATTTTGCTGTTCCTGTTTCTCTCCTCCAAAGGCCCACAGCAACTTCGGTGGTAGTTGTAATAGATCACGAATGTTCCAAATACCACCAAATTACGTACATTAAAACAACTATTGTTGTTATAGGACTTAGGAAAAAGAACCCATGTAGCCCATTTGAGGACCCATGCTCTGGTTCTGACTCCGCCTGGAATGCTCTCCCCCAGGGCTCTGCCTGGCCTGCCCTCCCCTGCTCAGGTCCCTGCTCACACGTTGTGCCCAAGAGGCCCTCCCTGATGCCCGTTTCGGATGTCACTTGCTCCTCACCCCTCCACACACAAGAGCGAATCCTTGCACACCTTTCGAGGCCAAGCTTGACAGCCACCTCCGACCCTAAGTGGACCTGGCTGCCTCTGCCTCCCGCCCCCATGGCCCTCCACGGTGCCAGGGCCCACCGCCCGGCTCGGCTGCCGTTCCTCATGGCAGACGGGCATGCGTCCTCCCGGGGACCTGGCCCGCGCCCCACTCCCTGGCACATGGCAGATGCGCAAGACAGCCTGCTGCTATTCAGTGAGAGCGGGCTGCTCCCCCGGAAGGGAACGACCATGAGGGAGGGCGTCGTGGTTCCCTGGGACAAAGGTCCGCTCTCCCTCAGGGACAGGGTGCGGCTCTGATGCTGATCATCACAGGCCCCTGCTGGGCCGGCCGCGGAAACCCAAGCCTCACCTGGAGCTCCCAGAAGATGCTGCGCGTGTGGCGGTGGTAATATTGCCTCAGGGGGATGTACTCCAGGCCCTCCTTGTTTGTCTTCAGGTAGTTCTCCACGTGCTTGAAGAACCAGGGCTTGTAGTAGTTGCCAATGCTATTCAGCTGAAATAACAGAGGGCATTGTGTCGGCCAGAGCCGAGGGCCGTGTGCCATCAGGGTGTAACAGCGATACTCAGCTTCTGTTCAGCACCCCTTGGCCTTTTCAGGCTTTTGCGTCTGTTCCACCCTGGAGACTGCTGCAAGCCCAGCGAGGCTGAGCATGGCGCGTCCCGGGGAGAAGCGAGGGTCCGTGGGGCGCCAGGGCCCAACAGCCGGTGCCCGACAGCCCAGGGGGTTCAGCCACCCCGCCCCCACCGTCCGCTGCTGCTCCTCGCTGAGGGAGCCCAAGGGCAAATGTTTACTGACGCAGTGCTCCATGCAGGGGACCGACCCCTCGTCACCAGGTCCCATGACCAACAGCACTCCCTGACCATGGCACCTTCCCTGGCACCTAGGGCGAGCCTCACGTCCCTCTGGGTGCTGTGCTCCTCCCCAGGCAGCCCCTGTCGGTGGAGGAAGCTCACAGGAGGAACCTCATGCTACCCTGGCACCAGGCCCCACGCCCCCAACGCCTCAATCTTCCGTTGAGCCAGTCTTCTTCAGCCGGAAACGCTCCAGGACTTCACCTGCTGTGTGCCCTGGGATGACTGGGCCTCCCTGGGCCTCCCCCTCCTCGCCCGGGAAACGACACCTGGCCCGATGCTTTGGGAGAGAGGCAGGCTAGCTGCCTGGAGGGAGCGCGGGCTCCCAAGCTGGGGCCAGAACTTGGCGCAGCAACCCCACCGTGTCAGACGGCCTTCTCCCGGGGGTGCGAGAGGTGTCCGAGTCCGACGGGGCAGGTGGGGTGAGATCATATCCGCTGGGACACCGCCAAGGGCTAGGAGAAAGCAAATGTTGCCGGGGGACCACTGGGGAGGTAAAGGCAGGGGCAGAGGCAAGACAATCAAGCCCCACGGTAGCTCGTGGAGGAGAATAATCACAACATGCTCTGGGCAGGTGTCACTGGCACCTATGCGTTCGCTCATTATCCCTTCCAGGACATTGCAAGGCTGAGCCATCCTGGCCTCGCTGATGAGGATGCTGACAACCATCAAGGTCGAACAGAGCGCCTGAGGCCACAGAGCTCGTTCTACTTCCAACATGCTGGGCGGATGCTGGGCAGGTTTCTTAACCTCCCCTGAGCCTTGCTTTCAGTACCGGCAAAATGGAGCCACGTCCGCCCTGGAGTGGGTGGGAGACCAGAAGAAACAACGCAGGGCACAGCAGCCAGTGTGAATGGTGCTACATCATAACGCTGAACAAGGAGTCAGAGACCTGGATTTAAATCTGCCCTGTGCTAGCTGGGTGGACTCAGAGAAGTCCCTTTCCCTCTCTGGGCCTTGTGTCTATATTTAGAGAGGGAAATGTACCAGATGATTCTCAGTCCTTTACAATTGTAAAATGGTCTAAGTATATGGGTGTCGATCAAGAGCCTAAAGGGTACCTATCCTTTGATGTACTTTAAGATAGCATTCCCTTCACAGACAAAAGATATTCACGGCTACACGAATTAAAATAAGGAAAGACTGGAAGCAACTTCTATTTCCCACTGTGAGGCAACGGTTTGGGAGATGATAGGGCATTAGCTCAACGCAATGTTCAGCAGTCATTAAAAGACCATTCCGAAGGCACTGTGACCACATGGGGAAATGCGTATGTTACACTAAACCAGAAAAAACCCATTTGAACGGGCGATCGCGGAGGAAGACAAACTAGAAAACCGCACAAAGAGAGGTTCTAACCTCGAACGTGACCCAAGAGCTGCAAAATAAAACAAGATACTATTTTTAACCCTATCAGATTGGCAAAAATGAAGGGGCGATTGTATCCCGCGCTGGCAGGAAGGTGGGGGAAACACACTCTCACGCCGTCGCTGGAGGTGGACAGAAGCACAGCTCCTCTGAAGGGCTGTTTTGGCTGCAGCTGCTAGTATTTAATACGCTCAAACCCTTAAGTCAGGAATTCTAAGTTTTGGCCTCAGTCCCACAGAACTGCTTGCACAAGAGGCCAAGAATAGATGGTAGAGAATCTCTGATGTGAACCTATTTGTGACAGCAAAACATCTGAAGGAAGATAAATGTTCATTCATCTCTGAGCAACAGGCTGGGTCAACTGTTTACATGTGATCGTGGGACACCAAGGCATGAAATGTGGGCACGTCCACCCACACACACCTTGAAGAACGCTCAGGGATGGGGCACCTGCATGGCTCAGACGGCTGATTTAGGTTCAGGTCAGGATCTTTCATGGTTTGTGAGTTTGAGCCCCGAGTTGGGCTCTGCACTGTTGGTACAGAAGATTCTGCCTGCTTAGGATTTCTCTCTCTGCCCTTCCCCTGTGTGCTCTCTCTCGGTCTCAAAAATAAATTTAAAACAAAAAACAAAAAACAAAATGAATGCCCAGTGTTATAAGCAGCTGCTCTGGGAGTGAGCCTGGGTGAAGAGATCCATTTTAACTTTTACTTTGTGCACTTCACTATTGTTACAGGGAGAATAACATATTCTAGGTAGAGAGTCTTTTCCTTCTTTTTGCTGATTCACACGTTCCAAGTCTCTCCTAAATACAAACCCTGAAAAAGCTGCTGTGGAAAATGATACATTAAAGGGCTATCAATCTAGATTCCGAGGCGCTGTCATCTTGTGGATGCTTACATGACCTCTTAGAGCCTCGGTTTCCCCATCTATCAAGTGGGCTTGCTGTGAGGATCAAAGGTTACACCTGCTGAGAGACATGCGTGTACCTGGGGCCGGGGCAGAATAAACAGATGCTTCCATCCCTCAGACAGCTCTGACTTTCAATCTCGGGGTCCCAACTCGGGTGGGCTGCCCAAGGTCACGGCTTCAGAGGATGTGCTGCCAGGGTCGGAGTGGAAAGACAGGCCAGGCCCCAGCCCACCTGGGCCTTCTTTGTCCCCGGGCCTTGGTCCTGGGCAGCCGGCACCCTGGCCTACCTTGCTGAGCTCGGCCTCGTCTGTCATGACCCCTGTCATGATGACGGCCTCATCCAGGGAGTAGAGCAATCCTTCCACGAAGTGGTTCTCCGGCCGCTGGGACTCACGGGTGAACTTGTCACAGATAGCCTCCAGGCCCCGCACGGGCTCGAACCTCAGCTTAACGTACTTCTTGGCCGGGATGATGCGGATCTCGGCAGCCACCAGGAAGCCTAGGGTCCCACAGGACCATGGCACGGCGTAGAACAGGTCCGAGTTTTCCGCCTGTGAGTCAGAGCCAACACACGCAGAGAGCCTGAATCCCCGGGCCCTGCACTGGGGCACCCCGTCAAGAACCCAGGGCCTCGGCTAAGTTCCTGCCGTCGCTGTCTCCTCGTGTACACCAGCCTGAGGAGCCGCAGAAACAGCACCTTCTGGGCCCGTCTTCTCTGTGCAGCTGCAGCACGAAGCTGAACTCATACGGCCCTCTGTTCGGGAAGCTCATAGAAAGCACACCGTCTCTCCTCCACCCGGGTAACACCCTGAGCCACAGGCTACCCAGGAAGAGGCCATGACCAGCACTGCCCAAGGAGCCAAAATAGGGGGTGGAGGGCCAAGGGTCAGGGCTGAAAAGGGAGCTTCCTGTGGGTCACCAGGGGTCATTAAAATGGGCCATTACTAAAACTGGCAAGCCTTTCTCAATCCATTAGCTGTGGAATCCAGCCTTCACACCCTCCACTCCCCTCGCTCCCCACCCGGCAGCCCAGAGCATTAACATTCCCACTAGAACAGGTAAGGACAGTGAGGCTGAGAAGCGACACGGCTCACCCAAGGCGTCCCACAAGGCAGCCCAGTGATGCCAGGGCTCAGGCAAGGTCGTCTACCTCCCGACCTGGTGTTCTTCCTGCATGACCTCATCTGGTCCTGCATCTGCTTCTAACCTTATCATTTCGTGTTTTGGTATTTGTCTTGGAGGCATTTCATCTGGCCATTCTCATTCAGATGCTTTGATTTTAACAAAGCTCCTTTTGAGAGTGTAGGCTTGTCTGGCCCTTTACCAAGAGGACAGTCCTGTGCAGTCTCTGCTCATGCTGGGTGCCCTTGGTGTGGGCATGGTGGGGTGTGGTGGGGCAGGGGCCTGGAGCAGGGGGGCTCTGGAGCAGACTGCCAGAAGTCTCTGGAAGGGCGAAAGCTGGCCATCTGGACCCCCCACCCCGCTACACTGTCCGATAGCAGCAGTAATAAGTGGGTGTCTGCCAGCTACCCGGCTCTACGTTAGGAGCTTCTCATCTGGCCTCTACCGTCTCCTCCTGACAATGCATCTGTCAGATGAGGAAAATGGGCCTCAGAGAAGGGAAGCCATTCATGAAGGTCTGTCTCCTTTCTCTGCTTAGGAGGCAGGGCCCAGGCAAGTGTGTAGGGAAACGTGCTGAACTGGTGTGAATCCATGTCTAAGACCAGTGCTCTCTTAATGCCTTAAATGTCTGCATCCCTCTCCAGGCAGTAGAATCTTCTATCTTTCCTGAACCACCCCTCTTGCCGCTTTCAGTTACACCTCACAGCAGGTGGCATAGAGCTTTGCGGCTCAGGCCTGACATCCCCCCTAGAGAGGCAGAACGGAGTGACAAATGGCTAAAGGCATTGGTTTGGGAGCTTGACATTCTGAGTCTGAATCCCAGCTGTGTGGGATTTCCTAGCTGGGTGTCCCGGGAAGGTTTATTAACCTCTTTGCGTTTTAGTTTCCCATTGATAAAATGTGGCTGATAATATTACCTCATTAAGTTATTGGAAGACTAGACATAGGAAGCATTTATAATCGTATTTGGGCACGTATAAGGGGCTCAATCAATCTTTGTGGCTATTATGGCTACAGACCCAGACTGAACAGGTGTGTTTGAAATGAAGCGCCCCTGGGGTCCCTACCTCCCCAGCCCCAGGACCCTTGATGCCCAGGGCAGGCTGGCGGGGAGGTCCCCATCTCGGAACTCACCGGTGTGCACCGCACAAAGCTGCCGTCGGCTAGGACCAGCTCGTAGGCAGTGCAGATGTGTTGAAACAGGCCGTACTTGTGAGATGATGACTCAATGCCCGTGCCCATGATCAAGCCTCCTGCAGAGACATGCGGGTGAGCCGGGCAGAGCTGCGGGTTGAGGGTTCAAGGGGAGTGGGGGAAAGGGCACTTTGCAAGAGCTGGGGTTGCTCATAGCACGAGGGAGGCATGACAGGGCTGGCCAGCTGGGACAGACTTTCCATCTCTTCGGATCTGGAGAGCAGGAGACAGAAGGAGGAGCTAGGACGGACCCGAGGGCTTTCCCGGTGCAAGGGCATGGACATGAGAGCCTGTCAAAGGTGCTCCCACCCACACCTCTGTCCAGACCCAGCCGAGAAAACCAGGTTCATTCATCTTAAGAGGGACCTGAGCGAAAAGGGGGGTTGCCTGGGTGGCAGGATGCCGTGTTCTGTGGGAACAGTGACAGGAGGAGCTGAAGGTGTCTGCCCTGGAAAGGAAAGGCTTTGGGGACCATGAGTCCTGAGCAAGGAGAGAGACACTAGACTTATTCTGTTCGCTCTGGCAGAACTGGAATAACAGACACGGGTCACAGGGACGCAGATTTGCGTCAGAGAGAAGGTGCCGCCTAATAACCTGAGCTACTCAGAGACGGGAAGGGAGGCAGCGGACGCCCTGCCTTTGGCACTGGGCGGACAGAGAGGGTGGCTTCTGTCACAGATGGAATAGTGGCAGCCCCTGAGCCAACAGGAAGTGGGCCACGGTGTCTCGGCTCTGACCCTCCCGTCCTCACCCACTGTGAGGTCATCGAGCTCGGGCAACACCGGCAGGGTCCAGCCAAGGGAGGTCAGCAGGGCGGTCACCTGACCCATGGTCACCAAGGGTTCCACACGGACAATCTGTGGACACAAGAAGAGAGACCCTGGGTTGCAAGGAGGCTGTGAGGGCCACCCGGGGCTTCTTCACACAGAAGGAGTCATCCCAAACCTTCTCACACCATCACGCCAGATTTCTCCATGCCCTTTATGGCCTCTTTCTAGAACATGACACTAGCTTTCGTGACAGTGCATGGGGTTTCTGCTGCTAGGATTGCTAGTGTTTAATCGTGTCTTTTCAAATATCTTTACGCTTAATACCTAGATTATTTTTCTTTGAGATTATTGAAGAAGTACTCAATTATTTGAAAGAAACAGCATCTATGAAGAAGACAAAAATCATCCATCCTAGTCCTTCATGTCATCCTAGTTATCAGTGTTAATACTACGGCGTATTTACTTTCGGTCTTTTTCCATAGAGATATACGCTCTGTGTGTTGTAATACAACACACACATACACACAAATTCAAGCACGCATACACATATTTTTCTGCTTTGCCTTAGAAAACTTAACACTATGACCATCATCCCTTGCCATTAAATATTCTTGGAAAACACGATTTTTAATAAGACACATGAACGTGCCAACGTGTTGCCTCGTGCTTCTAGTGCAGACGGAGCAACAGGGACCAGATCAGCCATGCTGCCTGAAAGCAGGAAACAGACAAAATAAACAGAACGAGAGCTTTCAACATAGTGGACATCAGGCAATGACGTGTATGACCGCCGAGAGGCAGGAAACGAACGAAGGGAGCTCTGTGAATGCCCAGCCTAATTCCCTGGAGTCAGGCAGTGCAGGGAGGGGGGAAGGCAGGGGAGACCAGTGGACTCTGTGTTGAGAGCCGCAAAAGACCGAGGTGAAGAGAGTTTGCAGGACAGAGCACTGGAGGAGAGAACTGCACAGAGAGAAAACCCCGAAGAACTGCAGAGGATGCCCACTGAACGTTCGGTGAAGTGCTCATCAGTGCATCCACATGAGGAAATCACCTGAGGCTGGGGCCCGGGAAAGTGGCACTGGAAAGGATAACAGGTCACAATGCCAGGGGCTCGCCCGGGGAAGGAAAGACTATCTGTTGTCACAGGTCAGACCGGAGAACCTCAGGGTTCATAAGGCAATGTGGAGAGTATGACCTTGCCTCAGCAAAGAGGGAGAACTATCCTTAGACCACACGCTGCTCTGACCCTACTTGAAAAATCAAGACCCCAAAGGATCAAACTGTTTCCCGGTAGCATAGCTGTGTCCCAGAACAAAGCTCCAGAAGAGTTACAGGAACACAAAAATATTCAGCACCCAGCAAGGTAAAACTCACAAAGTCTAGAATCCAGTCGAAGTTTACCAGGTAGGTATGCAAAGAGGCAGGAAGATCTGACTCACAACAAAGAGGAAAATCAATCAATCTGTTTTAATAAAATAGGCCCAGATTTGACAGAGATATTAAAATGAGCAGAGAACATTAAAATAATTGTTATTAATGAGTAATTATATTACTATATTCCCTATATTCAAAAGATTAAGCAGAGATGTTAAAAAGACAGGAAAAAGATCCTTATCAAACTTGTAGAGGTTAAAACAACATCTGAGATGAAAGATACCCAGGCTGGGATTGACAGCAAAGTAGACACTGCAGGAGAAAAAGGCAGACTCAAGGACAGAGCAATTCAGATTCTCCTAGATAAGACACACAAAGATAATTTTTTTACAGTTTTCACAGTGTATCAGTGAGCTGAGTCGTGGAATAACTTCAAGGGGTCTCGTACATGCCTGACAGTCCTCAAAGGAGAGAGAACAGGGGACAGAAAAAAATACTTGAAGAAATAATGACCCCCCACATTTCCCAAATCTGATGAAACTTATAATGAATCCCAAACATGAGAATTAGGGAAAAAAAACAAAACAAGGGGCATGATAATAAAACTGCTCAAAACTAACGATAAAACCTCAGAAGCAGCCAGAGGTATTCCGTGCTGAGGAATAAAGACAAGGATGAGAGGTTGCTCTGTTGGAAACGACGCAGGAAGGAAGGAAGTGAAGCGTCTGTAACGTATGGTGAAAAAAACCCCTATCAATCTGGAATTTCATACCCAGAGAAAACAACTTTCAGAAACAAAGGCAACCTCGAATGCATTAGGATGGGCTTATCAAAAAACAGAACAAACACAAACCCAGAAAATGACAAGTGATGGTGAAGACATGGAGGAATTAAAACCCTTGTGGACTGTTGCTGGGAATGTAAACTGGTACAGCTGCTGCAGCAAACGGTGTGGCAGATCCTCAAAAAGGATTAAACACAGAATTACCATACAATCCAGCAATGCCACTTTTGGGAAGATACCCTAAAGAACTGAACGCGGGACCTGAAAAGGTATTTGTACATCCACATTCCTAGTGGCATTATTCACAATGGCCAAATCATGGGTATAGCCCAATGTCCATCAACAGATTAATGGAAAAGCAAAATGTGGTGTATACACACACACACACACACAATGAAATATTGTTCAGCCTTTCGAAGGAAGGAAATTCTGTAATATGCTATGAGATGAACGAACCTTAAGGACATTATGCTAAGCAAAATAAGACGGGCACAAAAAACCAAATACTGTATGATTTCACTTAATGAGGTACATAGAATAGTCAAAATCACAAAGACAGAATTTGTAATGGTGGTTGCACAGGGTGAGAGTGAGAGGAGACTGGAGAATTATTGCTTAATAATTCTCATAATTCACAGTGCATAACAATGTGAGTGTATTTGGTACCACCGAAGAAGTATACACTGAAAAATGGTTAAGATGACTGGGGTGCCTGGCTGGTTCAGTCCGTGGAGTGTGTGATTCTTGATCTCAGGGTCGTGAGTTCAAGACACATATTGGGCATGGAGCCTACTTTAAAAAAATGGTTTGGCAACTGGGTGGCTCTGCTGGTTAAGCGTCTTGTCTTGATTTCAGCTCAGGGTCGTGAGATCGAGCCCTGCATTGGGCTCCACACTGGGAGTGGAAGCTGCTTAAGATTCTCTTTCTCTATCCCTCAGCCCCGTAACAAAATAGGTTAGGATGATAAATTTTATGTTATATGTAGTTCCCCAAAAGAAAAGTTGTAAAAGAAAAGTCGAAGGAGTTCCTTCAGGCAGAAAGAAAATGAAACCAGATGGAAATACAACAGAATGAAGAAATAGTAACTACATGAGTAAGTATAGATTTTTTCTTTTTTTTACATTTTGGTTTAAATTTCTGAGAGAGAGACAGCGTGAGCAGGGGAGGGTCAGAGAGAGAGAGAGAGATACAGAATCCAAAGCAGGCTCCAGGCTCTGAGCTAGCTGTCAGCACAGAGCCCGACGCGGGGCTCGAACCCATGAACTGTGAGATCATGACCTGAGCCAAAGTCAGAGGCTTAACCGACTGAGCCACCCAGGTGCCCCAAGATTTTTTTCTCATTATTTATATTTCTTCAAAAGGTAACTGACATTTAAATACTAGTGTACTGTGGGGTTTACAACATGTAAAAGTATGACAACAATAGCACAAAGGTGGGGAGGAGAGAACCGGAAGTATTTTAATGTAAGACTCTTAAAATATACGTGACATAGGATGCTATCACTTGAAGGTGGACCATGATAAGTAAAATGCAAAGTATAAATCCTAAAACAACCGCCAAAACAACAAAACATAAACTTACAAAACATAAAGCCAACCACAGAGCTAAAATAGGATTACGAAAATTATTCCATAATCCAAAAGAAGACAGAAAAAAAAAAAAACAATAAAAAGGGAACAAAGAACAAAGGGACAAATAGAAAACAAAGAACAAGGTGACTGATTTAAATCAAACCTTATTGATGATGACATTAAATGCAAATGGTTTTAACATCTCAATTAAAAGGGGGAGATTGTCAGATTGGATTAAAAAACAGTATCTAACTGTGTGTTACCCGTAAGGAACACGCTTTAAATATAAAGGTACACCATGCCACCACCAGTCAAGAGAGAGGTGAAATGACTATTAATCACATCAGATAAAGTAGATTTCAGAGCAAAGAAGATAACTAGGAATAAAACCAGTCATTTCATAATGATAAAGGGGTTCATCAAAAGGACATAAATCATTCAATCAAGAGGACATAAAAATTCTAAACATTGGGGCGCCTGGGTGGCTTAGTCGGTTGAGCGTCCGACTTTCGCTTGGGTCATGATCTCGCGGTTCGTGGGTTCGAGCCCCGCATCGGGCTCTGTGCTGACTGCCAGCTCAGAGCCTGGAGCCTGTTTCAGAGTCTGTGATTCCCTCTCTCTCTGACCCTCCCCTGCTCATGCTGTCTCTATCTCTCTCCTAGAAATGAATAAAACATTAAAAAAAAAAAAAAATTCTAAACATTTATATACCTACCTATTAGCAGAGCTTCAAAATCCATGAAGCAAAACCTGATGGAGCTTTAAGAGAAATAACTCCACAATCACGGGCAGAGATTCCAATATCTCTCTTTCAATAATTGATAGCACAGAGAGAAAATTCGTAAGAATATAGAAAACTTGAACACCAAACTTGAATCAACCAACTTGACTTAACTGACATGCCACCCCTAAACAGCAGAATAAGGGACATGGAACATTTACCAAGATAGCCTATATTCTGGGCCATAAAGTAAGTCTCAGTAAGCTGAAAAGCATTCTAATCATATAAAGTTTCTAACAATAACTGAATTAAATTAGAAATCGGTAAGAGAAAGATCTCTGGAAAAGTCCCAAATATTTGGAAACTGAATAACAGGCTTCTAAATAACCCAGGAGTGAAAGTAATATCAAAAGGGAAACCAGGGGCGCCTGGGTAGCTAAGTCAGTTGAGTGTCTGACCCTTGATTTCAGATCAGGTCATAATCCCAGGGTCATGGGATTGAGCCCCATGTCAGACTCTGCACTGAGGATGGAGCCTGCTTAACATTCTCATTCTCTCTCTCTGCTCCTCCCCTGTGCTTACTCTCTCTCTTAAAAAAAAAAAAAAGAAAAAGAAAAAAGGGAAACCAGAAAGTATTTTGAACTCAATGAACGTAAAAAGATTTAAAATTTGTGGAGTGGTTTTAAAACTGCTTTGGCATGAAACGATGCTCAGCATCCCTCCTCTTCAGGGAAATACAAATCAAAACCACACTGAGATACCACCTCACGCCAGTCAGAGTGGCTAAAATGAGCAAATCAGAGAACGCTAGATGCTGGCGAGGATGTGGAGAAATGGGCACCTACTACACTGTTGGTGGAAATGTAAACTGGTGCAGCCTCTCTGGAAAANTCACTTGTGAATAAGCACTGGATGTTATGTAGAAACTAATTTGACAATAAACTACTTGTAAAACAAACAAACAAACAAACAAAACTGTGCTTTGGGGGAAAATTTATAGCACTAAACATCTATACTAGAAGAAAAGGCCTAAATCAATGACCTCAGCTTTCACCTTAAAAGAAACGCAAAGTTAAATGCAAAGTAAGTAAAAGAAAAGAATTAACAAAGATCAGAGCAGAAGTCAATAAAATAGGAAACAAATAAACCAAAAATAGAGAAAAATCAATGAAACCAAAAGCTACTTCTTTGAGAAGATCAGTATAGTTGACTAAGCTCTAGCCAGACTGGTCAGGAGGAAAAGAAGAGCCACAAACGACCAATATCAGGAATGAATCATGTGGCATCACTACAGATTCTATAGGTGTTCAAAAGACAGTAGGGGAATATTTTGAATAACCTAATGTCAATTCATTATACAACTTGAAATAGACAAATACCTTTAGACACAAACTGCCAAAGCTCATAGGGCTATTATAAATTTTTATTTTGTAGATACACACTTGCTAACAAAGAAAAATCCAGGCCCAGATAGTTTCACTGGTTAATTCTACTAATTACTGCATGGAGAAATAATACCAATTTTATACAAACTCCTCCAGAAAAATGAAAAGGAAGGAATATTTCCCAACTCATTCTTAGGGACTTATTACCAAGTGACAGCAATCAAGACAGCATGGTATTGGCATACAGATGGGCAAACAGATCAACGGAAGCATCTAGAAACAGAGCTATGTCTATGGACAACTGATTTTCAACAAAGGAGGAAAGCCAATTCAGTGGCGAAAAGATGATCTCTTCAACAAAAGGGACGAGAACAATAGGAAATTCACAGGCAAAAAAAGTTTTTCACCAACATTTGACACCATTGGCAAGAATTAACTCAAAATGGATCGTGGTCTTACACATAAAACAGAAAACTGTAATACTTTTAGAAGAAAACACAGGATTAGGGCAAGACTTCTTAAATAAGACCTCACAAACACAACCTATGAAAGAAATTAATATACAAACTCCATCAAAATGAACTCTGGGTTTCAAAAGAGGTCAAACACTGGAGAAAATATTTACGAACAGTATCTGATGAAGGACTTGTGTCTGGAACGTATAAGGAAAATAACCCAATGAAAAAATTTAGCCTAAGATTTGAACAGGCATTTCACCAAAGAAGAGACACAAATGACAAATATGGATGTGGAAAGATGCCCATCGTCAGTCATTAGGAAAATGGAAGTTAAACCACAATGAGCTACCACTACGCACCTATTAGGAAACAGACCAACCACACCAAGCCATGATGACGTGGTGCCAGGAGAACACTCGCGGGAATGGGAGATGCTACAACCGCTTTAGAAAACAATTTAATGGTTTCTTAAACAGTTAACCATACTCCTGTCCTATGGCCTAGCTATCCCATTTCTGGGGATTCACCCAAAAGAAAGTGTCGGTCCATACAAGGCTGTGCACAAATGCTCCTAGCCACTTCGTAATGGCCCCAAACTGGAAACAACTCAAATGTCCATCAAGAAATGAATGGCTAAACAAACTGTGATCTATATAAACCATGGAATACTATTCATCAGTAATACAGGAGGCACTTGTGATACATGCTTCGACATGGATGGATCTCGAAATAACTATGCTGAGTGAGGGGCGCCTGGGTGGCTCAGTTGGTTGAGAGTCTGACTTCAGCTCAGGTCATGATCTCTTGGTTTGTGGGGTTGAGCCCTGCGTCGGGCTCTGTGCTGATGATGGCTCAGAGCCTGGAAGCTTCAGGGTCTGTGTCTCCCTCTCTCTGCCCCTCCTCTGCTCATGCTCTCTCAAAAATAAATGAACATTAAAAAAAAAAAATTATGCTGAGTGAAAGTTGTCAGACAAAATAAAAGAGTACCTAATGTATGATGCCATTTATATACAACTCTAAATACAAAGTAGTGATACAAAGCAGGCCATTATTTGCCTAGGAATGCAGGGGGTAGGGGCAGGGAGGGGGCCAAACAAGGGATTCCCTAGGGGCACAAGGAAACTTCTGGGGACAATGGGTATGTTCATTGTCCTGACTGTACAGACGTATGCCAAAATTTATTACCACTGGACACCTGTGCAGTATTTCATATCAAGTAGATCTTAATAAAGCTGCTTAGGAGAAAAGAAAAGACACAAGGACATTAAGCGACATGGCCAAGGCCTCACAACAAAATGCCATAGTGTGCGGCTCTACCATATCTAATAACGTCCTACTACAGGGTATTGTGTGATCTTCCATTAGAATGAAATTGTTACAGAAAAAGGAGGGAGGGAGGGAAGGAGAGAGAAAAAAAGAGAGAGAGAGAGAGGAAAGGACAGAAGGAAGGAAGGAAGGAAGGAAGGAAGGAAGGAAGGAAGGAAAGGAGGGAGAAAAAAGAAAAGAAAAGAGAAAAAAGGAAAGAAAAGAGAGAGAGGGAGAAAGGGGAAGAAGCGAAGGCAGGCAGGCAGAAGTGACACAGTCCCCCTGTGCTGTCTTTGATTTAAACTTATTTTCTTTATTCTTGTGCCAGGTTTCAAGAAAAATTGCTGGATAGGCCAAAGAGTAAGCACGTGTCTAAGTCTGCTGCGGATCTCCAGGAAGCCTGGAACAAGGTGCACCCTCCCTCCCTGCCACCCCCGGACCCCACCGTTTCCCAGCACAGCAGCCTTCCTTACTGGGAAGGGATAATAGGTTCCCTTTTCTCTCTCCTCTTTGTCCATGATTCCCCCATCCTTTCTTCCCACAGAACTGCTGACGATCAACAAGTCTCCCTGAGCTCAGTCTGCGCACCTGGGGGAAGGGGCTACCACTGATCTCTCCCAAGGCTATGAGGTCCTGAAGGGCGGCAGAGCCTTCGGTCATGACCAGGCTCCTGGTCCTGCCCCTGCGGGGGGCTTCTTGGTTGAAATGGCCTCCCTGCGGGCCGCCTGCCCTGCCTGCCCCCCGAGCCGGGGAGCTGTGCCACCCTCACCTGCTTCTCGGTGTCCACCTCCAGAATGTCCATCAGGTTGATCATGATGTTTTTGTGGGTTTTCTTGTACTTCCCGACCCGCAGCGAGATGGTGAGCCAGCCGGGGCGTCCTGTGCACATGAAAGTCTTGCTGCCCTGCTCCTTCCATTCCCGCACCTGCAAGCGCGGCGACAGAGACTTGAGCTGGTCCCAGCAGGGGACCCCCTGAGCGGCCAAGGCCCCGCATTCACGAGGGCGCCCGGAGTGACGCCTTCGCGCGTGAGCAACTATCTACTGGGCCCTGGCAGGCCCGCAGGCCTTTCCCTCTGAACCCAGCCCGGCCAGTGTGGCTGACGGAAAAGCCGAGGTGTTACCGCACCACTGAGGCAGGATGGAAAAAGAGCTAAAATACAGGGTCAGAGTGCTATGAAAACAACTCTAACTGGGAAGCTCGGGAAGGTTCCGTAGCAGCAATAATACAACCCGACAAGAGAGAACCATTCACCGGGTGTCCCCGCTGGGCCAGGCACCATCTACACTGTCTCCTTTGCTTCTCCCAGTACGAGAGAAAACGGAGAAGCAAAAAAGTTTGGTCCCTCAACCAGGGAAGGGCAGCGCCCAGGCTGTGTGTTAACTCGTGTCCCTCGAAGGGCGAGAGAAGGGGCAGGGAAGGGCCACCAGGCCAGTGGAAGGAAGAGCTTTTGCAAAGCCTCTACTCTAAGTGACCAGAACACAAAACACCGAGAGCAAGCGGCGAGGAGAGGCTGAGGCCATCGGGAGCACGGGAGGAAGTGTCCCCTTCCTGTGGAGATGGATGTCTGTCGCTGTGAGCTTCGGCCATCCGTCTCCTCATCATATGCTTCCAACCTTCTCATCTCCCTTTGGTCCAGCTGACGCCGAGGCTACCCCTGCCCCCAGAAGGCGGGCCCATGCCTGAGGTCTGATTCCGTCCTTCGGGCCATCGTGATCGGTCCAGGGACGGGCCCAGCACCCAAGGCGGGACAGTGTAGGACCAGTTCCAGGAGAGGCGCTCCCATTTTACTGAGATTGCAGAGCTGCTTGGAGGAGACTGCTGTGGTTTCCACAGGGAGACGGGCCTCCCTGCGAACGAAAGTCAGTCCGTAGGAAAGCAGAGCCAAAGGATGCCAGAGGGATGGCAAGTTGAGGGTGAGGGACAGGGCATCCTGGATCCAGTCATACCTGAGCCAGTTTCGTCCCTGGGCTTTTCAGGACCTGGGCCAATAACATCCCTTTCTGCTCAGGCCGGTCCGAGCTTAGATCCTATCACATGATGCAACCAAGAGTTGTGGAGGCAGTTGCGTTGAAGCAACAGCTGTTTGTTAGGCAAACAGCTCCACAGGGCGGAGAACTTTCCTACCATCAGGGGCCAGAGTACCCTGTGAAATAGAGGCGTTCGAGCAGAGGAGGGCTACTGAGGAAGAGATTTCTGTGGCGGGGCCAGAGGTGGCATTCCACCATCAAGCGGGCCTTGCCGCTGGCCTGACTCTACAGTCCCAGGCCTTCGTTCAAACTCAGGGGTGCAGGAAAGGGATTGTGGGTGCTGCATTCCAGCTGCTGGGTGGGCCACATGAAGTAAGGACTGAGGCCTTAAAGCCTGAGCCACCGGTTGGACCGGATCCTGATGCGAACCCAGCAAGAATCTGGGCAGGGAAGTAATGTTCTCGTGACCACGTGCCAGAGAGGTGGGGAGGGCCAAGATCAAGGGCGATTGCTTAAGTGGCTCATCAGATGGCTGTTAGCCAAGCTAGGTGGGAGGCACCTACTGGGTGGAATGGAAAGGGATGGGAAGGAAGACAGGTCAGAGTTCAGGCTCTAAAACCAGGCTGGCCTAGCGTCCAGCACCATCTACTAGCTGTAAACATGTCACTACCGCCTCAGCCTCAATTCTTCCCATCTGTCAAACAGGTATAAGACCTACCAGGGTTGCTGGGAGATTAGAAATGACGGACATCAGGGGGATAGGCTGTGGCACACGGCAGGTCCAAGGCAGTGGGCCCGTTCGGGCAAGCCCCTTGGCTTCCTGTCCAGTGAGGCGTATGGCTTAGTTTAGGTAGACAAGTGTTCACTAGGCTGTTCTGGGCCAGGCTCCTGGGCCTGACGACAGTTGGACAACGGTCCTTGCCTTCAAAGAGCTCACACTCTGACTGGTGGGGGTGGGGGGTGGGGGTGGGGTGACAAACAAGTACACAGAGAATCCGAACAAGCAGAAGGAGCTAGGAAAAAGGGGCGGGAGGGGTAGGCAGGGCTCCGGAGTGGTGAGGGCAGCCCACGCAAAGCAGTTCCGGCCGCTGCGTTCTGCCACCCAACCCAAGGTCTTCTCTTGCATAGGGGTGGCCCTTGGCACCCATCTCCCCACTCTTGCGAGCAGCACCCAGCCCTATGCCAACAAAACGTGGAGGCTGCCACACCTGTGGCGAGGGCGGCGGCAGGAAACAGAAGCTCTTTGCAACCCAACACCCCCTAAGAGAGGAACATAAGCAGGGGCAGAGGGAGCCAAGAAAATGCCCAGGCCCGATGCCCATGCCAGCGCTGGGCGTGGAGAAGGAGGCTCCACCGTGAGCAGCGGCTCGGGCACAGGCTGTCTGCGCGCAGACACGGGGGAGGATGTGCAGAGTTACTGGGGGCGCCTCCTCAAGGAGTGAACGCCAGGCCCATAGCCTCGGTGCTCCCTTCTCACTTCAGTCCTTCCTTCTACAGACTTTCACAGCCCCAGGCTGCTACAGAGTAAACTCCAAACTCAAGGCCCCGCCCCGCTCGGAACTGACTTCCAACCAACCTTCTCCCGCTCCCGGCCTCGCCTCAAACCCGACCCTTCCCCTGACACCGCTTCCTCCCTACTTCCCAGTCTCTAGTGCCAGCTCCACCTCTGAGCTCCGAGGTCGCTTGGGTCTGGCGGCAGCCACCTGTGCACGACTCACCGTCCCCTCTCTCGTGATGCTTTATATCCCTCTGGGGACCCGCACGTGCTCCGCACATAGTAGGCGCTCCATAAACACCGAGTAACATTGTCTCCCCCGAAGGCCTTCGCTGACTCCGTTCCCTCCCCGGGAAGCCCCCACCATTTTGAGTTCAACCCTCCCCCCGCCCCCAAGGCAGGCGCACCGCTTGCCCCCGCGCGCCCGGCGCGGCACTCCCAGCGCACACGTCCGAGCGCAGCGGACCCGCTCCCGTGCGCCCCGCCCGGCGCCGCTCACCTGCTTCTGGATGTCCCGCACACGCTGCTCGTGCAGCCGCGGCGCGCTGCTGAGCTTGAACACCACCCAGGCGCGCACGTAGTAGTAGATGTCGAAGATGAGCGAGAGCGGCAGGAGGAAGAGGCACACGAACACCCAGCGCTGGTGGATGAGCACGAACTCCAGCCCCTTCACGCGGACCCAGAGCAGGAAGAGCAGCGCGCACACGGCCAGCGACACGGCGGGCTCCATGGTGGGGCCTGCGGCGCGCCGCGCGGGGGAGGGGGGGCCAGCCCCCGCCGCCTG